>NW_011494935.1:370610-388172 GCF_000754665.1 Bison bison bison | reverse complement strand
GATCAGGCATCTGTCTCGTGCCTTGTCCCTCAAGGACTCGGGGTTTGCCATAGGGCTTCTCTGGAGGGCGGCTAGCATCTGGGCATGGCTTGTCTCTTTCTTTCTCTCCTTCTCCTGGGCCTTGGCCTCCTTCTCCTGTTCTCTGTTATAAAAGGTATTGGCGGCCGTCTGGACCATCTCATCTAAAGAGGCAGCAGGGTCCTGCTGTTGTAGCTGCTGTAACTTAATTCTGATATCTGATGAACATTAGGACAGGAATTTGTCCTTTAAAATCACCCGTCCCTCGTAAGAGTCTAAGTTCAGGTTGGTAAACTTTTGGAATGCCTCTTTTAGCCTTTCCAGAAAGATAATGGGGTTCTCATTGGGCTCCTGAGTTATTGCTGAGACTGGGCACAGTCCCACAAGTAATAGGCTTCTTTATGTTTCCATGGGTGGACTTCCTTAGGGGTGAGTCTTTCTGAAGCTTTTCCTACCCAGAACTGTTGCCACCTGAGAGCCAGGCGTCCCCGGGTCAGGGTGCAGATCCCCAGGCAGGCTGAAGTGTGACAGCCTCCTAGAGATCGGATCCCCAGGCATGTCGAGGCATGACGGCCTCCCGAGAATTGGGTCCGTAGGCAGGTCGAGGGGTGACGACCTCCTGGGACCCCTGGGACTAGAGGATCCCCAAACAGGTTGAGGCATGACAACCTTTCGAAGACCAATCCCTAGGCAGGTCAAGGTGTGATGACCTCCAGGGATACCCCAGACTGGAGTTTGGGCGTCCCCAAGATCTCCAGTGTGACCAGTATTGGGTAGGATTAGGGGGTTGAATATTACAGAGTATTTCCCTCCTAAGGCCAGCTATTTTCTGGTTGTCTCTCCAGAAGATTGTACAGGCAACCTTGTGGGTCTGGATGGGGCTCAGGAAAAGAGCATGAAACAGGAGGGAAGGGGGCAGAGCACAACCTTTGAAAGAATGACATAGCACAAGGGTATAATGTAAACCAATTAAAATCAGTTGGGTCCAAGATGACAAATCAAATTCAAGTAAACCTTACTCCTCAATCTATAAGCCAACAGACACACCCAGAGGTGGCAGGACAGCTCCAAGTCACAAGGGAGGACAGAGTTGTTCCCCAATGGCTGGGATGATTCTCTCACTTATTAGCATATGAATTCCATCCCTTCACAAAACCTAGCCAGGCCTAATTCCATGGCCCCAGCCCTTGCCCTCCGCAATGGTTCACACCCTGAAGAGTGGCTTCTCTCTGGATCCTAACAAATCCATCTCTTATCGCTTTTTTTCTCAATGAATTTTTGCAATGAGACATCAGAGCCTGAGTTTCATTAGTTTTGGCTGGGCTTGAGTCCCGGTAGAGAGCTGAAGGACAGGAGGAAAAAGCAGTGGGAAAAACGTGCCAAGGAATCCCCTTCATAGCCCACTGGAAGATTTGCTAAATATCTGACTGGTGCTCACACTTTCATCGGTCTGATCCTTGGCACAGAGAAGAGGAAGGACAGAAGAACCCCCACCGGCTTGTGTAACAGCTACTGGGGCTAAGCAGATAGCGCCTTTGGGACATGCTGAGGAGTAGCTTCTCCAGAGTCCCTCAATTGTGTCTCCTGCTGCCCGCCTATTCGCGGGAGGTTTGAGGAAACAAGAAATGAGAGATTGTAAAAGTCCCTCCAGCCATAGGAGTGAGGACCTCTTACCTTAACCAGAGGTCTTCTGGAATCTGAGACTGGACCTCGTGAGCTTTCTGCTGAGTTCGTTTTTCACTGTCCTGGTTTCCAGCACAATGGGCCTTCTCCTGTGCTGGGTTTCTTCGCCTTCCGCTTCTAGCTCAGGAGCTTTGCTGAGTTGGGCTCCTGTTGTGCTTGGCCTCTTCCATGCAGAGGTTGTTTCAGCTAGGTTAAAACCGAGTCATGGCACCATAGATGTCACGCGAGTGTATGTTCCTCGGTTCTTTGTCTCATCACAGCAAAGATTTGGAGCATTGGACATTAAAGCCCTCATTGCATCACAGCTCTTGGGTCTTGGACAAACCGTGCTACAGCTCTTAGGCAAATCAGTGTTACAGCTCTATTTTATTTAGAAGATAGCAGGACAGTGAGAGAGAAAGAAAAGAGCGCACGCACATGGGAGAGAGAGTCCGTGAGAGAGCGCTTTGGCTCTTCCTTTTATATGTTTTTTCCTCTACCTGGGCCTGCCCTATGCAAATTGGGCTTAGCCAGGAGTGCTGTTTGTTTTGCCTGAAGTCTTCACTCTGGTCCTCGGACCTTCCTTTGACCTTCCTTGTCTTTTAGCCACCGCCATTTTGGACTCCTTTTCCCTATTCTACCTACCTAACATCCTGATACTTTCTCTCATAAATCTGTCCTATTAGGAAGTAATCCTGAATACAGAAAGACATTTATCTGATGTTTCATCCTCAAATATATCTGGTTAATAATAATACTGCTAAAGAATATGTTTACCAGAAAAATGCATATGTTAAATTTACAAACTCAAGATATAGTTAGATAATTTCACACAGCATAAACTATATAAAGAACAAAATGAAAATAAAATTAAAGCTAAAATTTTGAGACCTTATGCTCTGGTTTCTCTTTATTTACAGATGGTGTAACCTCTTACCATCAAGTGACTGGAGTGGCGGGTCAGAGTGTCACTCTACCCTGCTACTATAATGGAGAAGTCACAAGCATGTGTTGGGGCCGAGGGGCATGTCCTTGGTTTGATTGCGGAACTAACATCATCTGGACTGACGGATACAGAGTCACCTATCGGAGGGATGGACGTTATCAGCTAAATGGAAATATTCGTGGAAGGGATGTGTCTTTGACCATAAATAATGCTGCCGTGTCTGACAGTGGCTTGTATTGTTGCCGAATTGAGGTGAGAGGGTGGTTCAATGACATAAAAACCACCCTAGAGTTGAGGATCAATCCAGGTGAGCTTATCTTCCTACTTCTTTGATCACTTCCTGTGGGTTCCCAGAGATAAGAGTTTTCTGTTTGATATTAACTTTCTTTTCCTTTAGTAGGGAAAGAAAAGTTTCCTATGATCTTGTTTTCAAATAACTCTTCAACAGAATATCTTGTATTTGTGTAGCTGACGCTGTTGCTGCTGCTCTAAGTCGCTTCAGTCGTGTCCAACTGTGCGACCCCATGCACTGTAGCCCACCAGGTTCCTCTGTCCATGGGATTTTCCAGGCAAGAGTACTGGAGTGGGATGCCATTGCCTTCTCCATGTTTTTGTGTAGAGTGAAGTGTTAAGACTAACCTTGATTCAAGACAGTAGGCTAGAGGATCTTCCCAGTCAGCAAACTGTCTCCTGAAGCAGTGCTTCAGGAACACTAGTTGGTTCATGAAAAAGCATTCACTGTTCCACACTGAAATATAGTGAGTATTTTTATGGAGCTGAATTTCTTCTTCTTGAATATCTGACCTTTTCTCTGAGGTCATTTATTTGGAGAATTTTCAAATGTTCTTTCTTAACATTTTAAGACTCATAGAGAGTTTCACACATATAAAACAGGTAATATAAGGTCCTGTCAAATAGATGTATCATTTGGTTTTGACAATTGTCAACTCAATTTTGTTGCATATACGTTGAAAGAGTCTATGTAGTTTCATCCCCTCCCTCTACCCTTGGAATTTTTGAAGCACAATTCACACCATATCATGGCTCAGCTGGTAAAGAATCAGTCTGCAATGTGGGAGACCTGGCTTTGATCCCTGAGTTGGGAAGATCCCCTAGAGAAGGGAATGGCTACCCAGTCCAGTATTATGGCCAGGAGAATCCCATGAACTCTATAGTCCATGGAGTCACAAAGAGTTGCACACAACTGAGTGACTTTCACTTTCACTCACATATCACTAAATTGCTTGTTTAAAAATTAAAATTGCCCTATTGCAATATGAGAACATTTTCATCTCAATAACTGTTCACTTTTGGCTTTTAAGAATTTTGTGAAATCCAAAAGTCTGGGAAGTTTATGTGTTTTTATCTTGATGTAGACATTTTAATTTTTCTTACCACTTGGTGAAAGGAACAGGTTCTAAAGGATTTCCTGGTTTCTGGTGCTCTTTCATAGTAAGTATTCTCCAACTAAAGTTTCCAATGAAAACAGAACCCAAATCAGAGCCTATATAAATCTCTTTTTTAGTTTAAATGAACTTGATATTTTAATTTGATAATTTTTCCTAACTTCATCAAGGACACTTAGCTTATTTGATGAAAGCAAGTAAAATCAGGTCAATTGTGATGCAGAAAATAGCTGACTCCAGGAAAACATCTAGGAGGCAATTTAAGAAAGCCAAAAGATGCTGGTGCTATATACATGTGTGTGGAGGCAGGAGGCTGTGTGTGGGGAAAAGATTATTTTTGGAGTTGTGAAATTATATGATTGGTCTGGAGGAAGAAAGAAATTAATGGGGACATTTATAGTGCTTATAAATTCTTTAATAGATGAGTATTTGCAAAGTCACTGCTCTGTCCAGTGGAAAACGGGTTCATAACTGAGTCAAAGTGACTCTCTGCCTCCAAGCCAATACTTTACTTGAGCTTTCTTAAACTTTTCAGAGAATGAGCTTACTTTCAACCTCTCTCAGGACTCTTTCTCAGCAGTTTTTCCTAGCCTTAGTGTCCTAGCTTCTTCCTTAGGAAGTATTTACTCCTGAGCAAGACACATTAGTGAAACAAACTGATTAAATTTCCTCCTTGTTATACTCCTTTGATCAGATGTTTTTCTTGCTTCCTCTTTTCCTTAGGTTTCGTTTCAAACTGCATGGAGGGGATTGAGACAGCACTGTTCTTCAAAATCTTTAACTACACTATTAGACCCAGGTTGACAAACTGTAGCCATAGGACCAGATCAAATTATAAAATAAGCTCACCAACAGTTTTTTTTTTTTTAATGAATAAAGGTTTATTAGAACACAGCCTCATCCATTCATGTATATACTATTTATGACTGTTTTCAGGGCTTCCCAGGTGGCATATGGCATCTGTGTTATCCAGCGTATGTTAATGATGTGGATTAATCCATATTTAGGATGCAGATATGTTGGGAGGGTACCCTTATAACTGACAGAAGTGAATGCTATTTATTTGGTCAATATTCTGGTTATTTGGAACTACTATTTGGGTTCTAGTCATGTACTGCTCAGAGGACAAGACAGCTTCAGGCTCTAGACACTTTCCCCTCCCTCACAGATGCTTATGAAGATATGTAAATCTGATATGTATGACTAGTCTTTACAAACTGCTTCAACACAAATCCCATGTGTCATTTTTGAATAGCAACACCTCCCACATTATCATCCTTTAAATGCCACTGTTGCCTTGTTGTGACCATGTCTTCACTCCCTCCTCAGTCACAGATTCTAGTTGACCCATGACAAGAACTTGGAGTTCATGGGAGATAAGTGCCGAATTCTGCCTGGGGACAGTCTCCGTGGTTGTGTTGGTGCACAGGCCCAGCACGAGTCTCTTGTTTCCTGCTGCTTGACGAATACCTGCTTTCATGTTGATTTCTAGCTCCACCTACAACGACAACGACCACCACCACTGCTACTACAACAACAACTACCACCACTACTCTAACAACCACCACCACTACTCCAAGAACAACCACCACTACAAGAAGGACAACTACCACCACTACGCCAAGAAGAACCAATAGAAGAAAGAGAGCTGCCACCACTACTCAAAGAAGAAGCAATAGAAGAAAGACAACTCCCAGCACTACTCTAAGAAGAAGCAATAGAAGAAAGACAACTCCCATCACTACTCTAAGAAGAAGCAATAGAAGAAAGACAACTGCCACCACTACTCGAAGAAGAAGCAATAGAAGAAAGACAACTGCCACCACTACTCCAAGAACCACTACCACCACCAGCACTACTCCAAGAATAACCACCACTATAAGAAAGACGACCATTACCACTACTCCAAGAACGACTACCACTATTCCAACAACCACCACGGCTACTCCAAAAACAATAACCACCATGACTCCAACAAGCACCACGACTCCAACAACCACCACCACCACCTCCACTACTCCAAGAACAACCACCACTACAAGAAAGACAACCACTACTACTATTCCAAGAACGACTACCACCACTCCAACAACCACCACTACTACCCCGAAAACAACAACCACTACCACCACTTCCACTACTCCAAGAACAACCACCACTACAAGAAAGACAACCATTACTACTACCCTAAGAACGACTATCACTATTCCAACAACCGCCACTACTACCCCTAAAACAACAACCACCATGACTCAATCAACCCCCACCACCACTACTCCAAGAACAACCAAAACTACAAGAAAGACAACCATTACTACTACTTCAACAATGACTACCACTATTTCAAGAACCACTGCTACTACCCCCAAAACAACACCCACCACAACTCCAACAACCACCACCACCACTACTCCAACCACAATGGTCACCACTGCTCCAACAACCACCACCACTGCTGTGCCAATAACAATCAACACCACTACTCCAACCATGACAGTCACCACTGCTCCAGTGACAGTGAGGTCCTCTACTTCTGCTCTTCCAATGCCAGCACCCACAAAGGACCTCCAGCCAGGTAAACAAAAGTATGTCTAAGTGCAGAAGTTTTTAAAGTAAGGACACACCATCCAGGGCACTGTGTTAAGGCATATGGACAATCTAGGGTAGGGATTCTTAACAGGTTTCCAAACTTGGCTTCACAGAATCTGTGAACCACTTGCACCCTCTTATATTCATCTTTTGTATCTTTAAGCATTTTCAGAGTGAGAGGAACCTACGATTTTTATTAGATTCTCAAAGGAATCATTAATAGCAAAAAAATAAAGCCAGACCACTGCTTGTGGACATCTAAGAAGGATGATGCATTCGTCCCTGTTTAACATAGAATTATGAGGAAAAAATAAGAGTGCCAGAACAGGGCCAAGTGAATGAGATTCTATCTTACAAGGAGCTTTGACTAGAGATCATCTAATCCATTTTGAAGCCTAATCCAACACTTGAGGATACGATTTCGGTGAAGTTAATGCTTACTCTGTTTCCTGTGTCAGGAAACATGCTAACTGCTTTATAAGTATTAAGCCCCTTAATTCTTATCACAACCCCAGGACTGATGCTAAAGCTGAATCCCCAATGCTTTGGCCACCTTGTGCAAACAACTGACTCATTGGAAAAGACCCTGCTGCTGGGAAAGATTGAAGGCAAAAGGAAAAGAGGGTGGCAGAGAATGAGATGGGTAGACAGTATTGCTGACTCAATGGACATAAGTTTGAGCAAACTCCAGGAGACAGAGATGGACAGGGAAGCATGGCATGCTGTGGTCATGGAGTTACAAAGAGTCAGACATGACTTAGCAACTGAACAACAAAAGAAGTATAAAAAGTGAAATAATTCTGTTGTTAAGCTTTCAGATCATTATCTAATTCAGATTTATTCATGATAATGAAATGCCTTCATAGCAGGGTAATACCTCAAGAACATCTATTAATATATTTCTAAGAAAGAGTCAAAGGATAATTTCTGATTTAGTTTTGTTTGTTCTTTCTGCAGGGGGTGTAAATTTTCCTCCACTAATTGAACACCACTTTTCCATTCTTGTCATTCCTATAGCTTCTTTGTCTTCTCCAACTCAGACAGCAGAAAGCCAGCCTACTACCCTGTATGAAACAAACATAACCAGCTCACCATGGCACTCTTGTTCAACAGGTAACTTCAGTTTCTTTCCTGAACACCTGGGAGCATTCAAATTTTAATAATATTAGCACATTGTTCAGAGTGCATATTCTGAAATAAGACAAGCGTGACTTGAATGCCAACAATGGCTATTCCACTCAGCTATGCAGTTTGAACAAATGTCTTATTACCCTCTTTGAATCTGTTTTTATTCTTTGGAAAATGAAGGAAATATTCTTTTTTTTTTTTTTTAATTGATCTGGGGACACAGTTACAAGGTAAGTGATAGAGTGGCAACTATGACTGTTACTTAGAATGTCCAGAAATATGTACATTTGAGTGACACAGGCAGCTTGTATGATTTGGGACCATCCACATACATATCCACATTTTTCTAAATACAGTGAATCAGCCTTGTCTTTAAACTTATTTCTAGGCATACTTCCCTGGACAGAGCCTTAAAATAATTAAATCCAAACTAGTTCAGATGGAACTGGTCACCTGTTTATGCTTCCTCTAAGCCCCAGACACTACACAGAGCTAGGAGGCTCCCCTGCTGCCTTGTCGAGCTTTCATTTCACATGGACACTTTGAGTTGGGTTGAGGACATGGACACCAGAGCCAAAGAGGCAGGTCCCACTAGGATTGTGCTATTCCACTCCCAAAGACTCCAGTTCTCCCTAGTTTGGGAAAGCCCATATTCTTTTGAGATGTAAGATTAGTCTGTTTTTCTTATAATGGAGAAAGATGATATTGAATTGTCATCTTTCCCAACTAACTCTGTTACCCATGGTGGTAAATTTGGAGAGTGCCATATGTGAACCCCTTTGTAATGCAGAACTGGCTTCTTTGTCCATGTGCCTGTGAAGAATCCAACAAGGTCAGATTTTGTAAGATTTTGTAAGACTTGTGCGTATGATTCATCATGCTCAGGAGTTGCTAATCTGTAGCAGACACCCACAGAGAAGGCAATGGCAACCCACTCCAGTACTCTTGCCTGGAAAATCCCACAGACAGAGGAGCCTGGTAGGCTGCAGTCCATGGGGTCGTTAAGAGTCGGACACGACTGAGCGACTTCACTTTCACTTTTCACTTTCATGCTTTGGAGAAGGAAATGGCAACCCACTCCAGTGTTCTTGCCTGGAGAATCCCAGGGACGGGGGAGCCTGGTGGGCTCTCACAGAGACCCCACTCTGTGGGGTCTCACAGAGTCGGACACGACTGAAGTGACTCAGCAGCAGCAGCAGACACCCAGCGTGGCCTACTTTGCCAATCATTCAAGGAAGCTCTTAACTGAAAATGGACATGCAGCAGGACTCACAGAGGGACCAATTTAATTCAAATTAGCTAATAGTGACATTTGGTTTTGAAAGTGGAATCCTTGGTGTGAAATGTTTCTTGGCACAGAAACAAAGAGAAGGCAGATAAAAATACAAGTAAGAGCAGTTGGGGCAACTGCACCCCACACTTTTAGGCTAAGAGGAAGAACAAAGGAGAAGATGGGAAATTGTTATCTAAAATATGTCACTAAAACCTGGTCAAGTAGACTTGGCAGCATGGAACAGACATTGCAGCAGCTGTGTCCCCACGACTTCTGTGACTGCTGCCGTCTTGGCAGCATCTCTGAGGCCCTTAAGCCAAATCCTCACAGTGCCCAAGTCACATTTCAGTGGGTTAAAGCCTCACAAAGCCAAGAATGTTAGTCCAGGAGGAATTTTGATTTTCATAGGGCCTGCACCTACCTTTTCAGATGCATGTGCCAGCAAATTGTTGTGCATTATCTCATTTAATTCTTTCAGGGCAGGTTTATTTCTTGCCATTGCCAGACTGAGGAGGACATTTAGTTCTACTTTGGAGACAAACAGCTTCCAATTCAACTCCCTGCCAATGGCAGTTTCAAGCTGCACACCCATGGAGAAGTTGTTTCATTCCTCACTACATGTTTGTAAGGAATGAAGGACATGGTATTTGGAAGATCCATTTTATGATGTCCCTTCCCCTTTGCTCCTATTGTTATAATAGCAACATAATTGTGATACCTGATATTTGTTTAATATGGTGTTAAGCACCTTACATGCATCATCTAATGTGATAACTTTATGAGACGGGTGCTATCAAGAGCTCGTAGTTCAAGGTTACCCCAGCTAGAAATATAAATACATACATTTACATGCATATATATGTAATGTGTATGTAAAGGACATTGATCGAGGTCACATTGGTAAGTGACATGTCAGCACTGAAGTCAAGTTTCATCTGACTCAAGTCCTTTTTTTTTAAAAAATCACTCTGGCTTAATGAAAAAAAAAATCACTCATTCTATAGCTTAAGCATTTAAGGTTATAACATAAGTCATACTCAGACAGTAGACACTGTCTTTGTCTCTTGAAGAAGTAGTCTTGGAATGTTTAAATTGTAGATACAGTTATGTAAACGGTTAAAATTTAGGGGGATATGGTTAGTTCATGTTCACTACCATTAGAAAATGATGGTTTTATAGCTCTGTCAGTAGTACGGGAATCTCTGAGACCTGCAGAATTTACATTGGATGGGAACATAGTGTGTGCGGTGGTTATGAGCTGAGGCTGTTGTCCTTTAGTAGAGTTGGAAACTTCAACCATTTCAGCACCTCATCTAAAATTTTGGATCAAGAAAATTGGTATAAGGATGTGAAGTACTTGTGTGTAATAGATATTCAGTAAAGAGAGAATCCTGTATTTGACCTATAGTTGCTTAGAAGGGCCAACAGTATATGTTCTGTGGGACAAAAGAGATATTTCAAAACACTATTAAAATTTGGGCATTCAAAACTTTAAGGCATAGTATCCTTTTATATTGGGAGTTTAGGTAGTATAAGGTATACTGGCCTTGGGAGTGATGTAACATATTTTCTAAAGCACGTTTGGATCAGTGTCTGGGCACACTGGCATATAATGTAGGAGTTGGATGCCACCTGTTTGAGGTATCTTAGTGCATTTCACTCACATTTTGAATGTAAAACCAATGTAATGTTCATTTTGAACAGAGTGGTTCTGCTCTTTGGATGTGTAATGACTTCTGAGCACTCATTGCAAGTTTCTGAGCTGCCATGAAAATACTGATTATTTATCTGTAAGTGGTAATTTTTAACCTAGTTCTGAGAATGGGCCACTCTGACTTGTCTAAAGTTGTCAGTAAATTTTCTGTGAGCATGCATTTTTTTTTTTCTCAAGGGAGAAGAAAAAAGTGTTCATTTTCAAAGGGTCCGTGACAAAATGGTTAAGAAACATAACCTTACTACTTAAATTAATAAATTTTATTAACTTGGTATTATTCCTGGGATGCCTACAGCATTAGGCCATATGATTATTCAACTTTCCCTTCATTACCAGAAGGCAGTGTGAATATATTTGGTGTTTGCAGGAAAGTTCAATATCTTTTTGTAATTCTTATTAATTTTCTTTCTTGTTGAGCAGATGCAAATGACACTGTGACCCAGTTTCCAGATCCCCATTGGCATAACAATCAAACTGTAAGCATATTCCTTCCTATTTTATTAGCCTGATTCACTTATATGTCTCTTCGGGAATCAAGTTACATTTAGAGATTATTATTGTCAGACTAGTCCACAGATTGATTCTTTCTAATTGAAAAAAAATAAAGGAAGAAAGAATTTGACTCTTAAATAGGGATAGTTTAATTAATTTTAAAAGTCTATATAAATACACTACCTTGTTAGAAATAGCTGAAAAGTTATATTTTACTTTAAACACACATAAACACCCAGAATTTCTCCTGACCAGAAAATAAGAACAAAAGAGTGAATTAATTCAGGCATAGTGACTTAACATTACATACCAAGAAAGACTTAGATCTTTGTTAGAGAAATAACATGACTTGAATTGATGTAGTGGAATGGGGGCCATCCCCACCAAAAATATTATGTCAGTGAAAGTGTGGTTCCTTAAACATAGGCCCCCTGATATCCTTTTCCAATCTAATTTTCCTCCTATAGAGAAATTTTGAGGCCACTGCTTAGTCTTTCTATATATAATCCTCCCCATATGATTACATATTAAGGTCCTAAGGTCTTCAAACTCTTTGCTTCTGTAATTTGTTCTTGCACTTTTCCCACAATTGGCTTGGGAAAAAATCCAAGGAACTACAGTCTCATGATGTTCATCAAAGCCTTATCTTTGTGTGTAAATTAGAAGAATTTATCCGTGAGATTTTTCACTTTTGGCTCCCTTGGGTGAAACAACTTTCCTTTCACTATGTGCAAATAACTCATAGAAGAAAAAAACATGAACAGATTCAGGTATGAGAATAATCTTGATTTCAAGTGGTGAGAAATTGTAGCATGGACATTATAAGAGAAATTCAAGTTCAAGCAAAGTGGGGTTAATGTGACGTCAAATGGCCTTATGCCGCATAACTTAGGGACAATGAGAACACTACCACATAGGAATGATATGAAAGATTTTAATCACTTTGATGATATGGGTACTGATTTATCTGATGGATATGGGCTGAATTTGTTGTGCTTGTTAAATAGCAGAACTGCCACCATGTAAATGTCATGTCAGTCAGACTTGTGATAGTTTAAAAAAAAAGAAACAAACACTCTGAATGAGAAGATTGTTTTGACCTCAGTTACCTGCAGGACAGGTATATTCAGTAGCAATTAATCTCTTCTATATAATGTAAGCAGTATAGAAGCAAGTTCACAATAGGTGGTAGCACAATTGTGGGCTTTTTGTGTCTTGACCGTGAAGATATCAAGTGTCTCCCAAGTATCTTGAAACCAAGCAGCATATATTTCCACCCAGTAGGTCAACTTCTCGAGCTGCATCTTAAGGAGAGGATGAACATATACATGACGATGTATAAAACAAGATATACATTGCTGCTGTTTATAATCATGAAAATGTTATAAACAACCTCAATGTTCAATAATAAGAGATTAATAACTTATCAATTAAGCATGCCCATTTATTGCCACTAAAAATGTTGTCACAGCAGTGTACTTACTGCCATGAGAAGACAGTGTCAATTGTTAAATGAAAAAACTAACTTTTCAGATAGCATTGGGACCTCCCTGACAGTCCAATGATTAAGACTTCATGCCTCCGATGAAGTAAGTAGAGGATCGATGGCTGATTAGGGAACTAAGATCCCACATGCCAAGTAGCATTGCCAAAAATGAAAAAAAAAAAAAAATATATATTTATTATATATAGGTTATAGATACAAGATAAAATGATGTATATACTGTAGTATACATTGGATACGGTAACTGTGTCTGTTAAGAAAACTACTAGAAAGATAAGATTCTAAAAGAGTATGTAAAGAAAAATGGTAATAGTAACTCTTTCTGGATGTTGAAATCATGGTTGATTTTTGTTTTCCTCTCTTTATCCTGAGCTGCATACTCTAAAATGAACTTTTAGTTTTTATGTAACATAATATTTTTTAAAAAGCAAGGAAAGATGGCTTCCTGTAACCCTGTGGTCCATCTAACTGCTTTCCCTCCCACAAGTAAGGTGATACAGCTTTTCCCTCCCAAGGCAGTGACTGTTTTCCATTTAGGCAAGGACACTTCAGAGCTAGTCACCCTCCTGTGTATTCCTCATAGTATTTATCAGGAGGTACCTGAAGTACCTTTCCCAAGAACCCTATTTAATCTGCATTTGACAGAAAAAGAGGTTTGGAGAGGCTAAATAACTTGCTAGGGTCACAGAGCAACTAAATAAAAGTTAGTCTGGGATTCTGACTCCAGAGATTAAACTCTTATGCAAGAGGAGACTTGAGACTTAATCTTTTTCTCTGATTTTCACTTCCTTTCTGTTAAAATACCTACCTGGTAGGACATCTTTAGAATTAGAATTGAGCTACGTAAAGGAGGCAAGCATGATGACTGGGTATATTTTGTGTTTACTCTAGGAAGTGATGATCTGTCACACTAGGAATTTTTTTCCCAATTGCACAACATTTTAATTGTTAAGCAGAGCCATGAATCTGAGCAGCTACTTTCATGCCCATTTATAAAGATATAGAATCTTGAATTCTAGTTCAAAAAAGTGTTTTAATTAATGGCCAGTTTCAGTAACTGAACACATTCAAATAGCACCACCAAGGCTACTCATATAGGAACCAAAATTGTTTTTGAGTAGTATCATAAGAGGATTATTTATGAAAAGAGATTATTTTTTATAAAATATATAAATTAATAAAGCACACTCATTTGAAGCATACAGTTTGAGTTTTAACAAGTCTGTACCCTTCTCTAAATATCACTGCAAGTAAGATGTAAACATTTCCACCACTCCCAAATACATTTTGAACTTTGTGTTGTTTTAGAATTTCATCATAAGGCTATAACTTTACATCATTTGGTCTTACTCTTCATGATCCAGAACTAGCCAGGGGCCAATAAACAATAATTTGTCTGGGTATGTTATTTTCTGAAATGTTTTCTGCCTGTAACTCTAACAAGATCGCTTTATTTTTCTGTTTTGTGTTTGATCTGCTGATGTTTCTGTAGGTTGCGGTGCTGGCACAGGAAACATGGATGAGCACCAACAAGGGAGTCTACATTGGAATCTTGGTTACTATTTTGGCATTGTTGGTCATGTTTGTGGTATTCTTGGTTAGGAGAAGTAAGTCACCTCAGGACTGAAATATTCAGAAATATTCTTGAGCCCACAGAAGTATTCTTGAGCCACATGTTTTCAGTTTCATATAACTTTCTTGGTTTTTACCTTGTTCTTTTTTTTTAATTTATCTTAAATTTATTGTTCTACAAACATGATATTTAAATTCTGAGAATTTAAATATGGAGAAATAAGCACTGGTTGTGTAAAGTTGAGATTTGGAAGTCAAAAGCCATTGTAATATACAAGATTTGTTCCCTCCCATTTTGTTCTTTTTGCATTCCCTCAATAACAATATTTTATCCCTATTGGGAGTAAAACTGTTGATGGTTTTATAACACCCACTTAATAGAAGAAGCACAAGAGACATTAGGTGGGTACATGATTTCAGAGCTAGGAGAAGAACATAGGGTTTCACATAACAGTCATCCATACCTTCTAGTCTCCTTCCACCAGTTGTGTGTGTATGTGTGTGTAAAGCCTGTCTTCTATGGGAGAAGTGCAATATTCAGGGTTTCTTTTCAGTGAAATGTAATGGCATTAAAGTAAGCTAGGGCATGTAGGTCAATACACTAAACCTACAAATCACAAGATACACTACACCAAGGGGCTTACTTGGCTCCTAGAGATTCAAGAGAAGTTACCTGGAGTTATCAGGTTAGGGTCCAGATTGATTTATTTTTTCTCCTTCTTTTTAAAAACATTCTTTCTTCTAAATTAATTTTTTTTAGACTCTGAGAGCTGTACTGATTTTGCTTATATTAAAGTAATAATCATAATAATATATGGGTGTGGAAAAAATAAAAACTCTTTGGCTTGCACGTTTAATTTTCTCTTCATTTTTTCCTCAATTTAGGATATTTTTGCCTGGGTAGCAAGGCGGAGCTACTACGGTAAGTTTGAAATGGTTTGTGTTAATAATGCCTTTTGATGTTCTTACTCTAGTAAACATAAGGAAAATTTCTCTGTCCTTCTCTTTTCCTTCCGAGTTCTCCATTTTATACTCTGGATCTTGAAAAATCTACTATATAGAACACCTCCATTGCTGTTCAACCTTCCAGTGATGACTTTAGCATCTCTATGCTGCTGCTGCTGCTGCTAAGTCACTTCAATTGTGTCCAAATCTGTGCGACCCCATAGAAGGCAGCCCACCAGGCTCCTCCGTCCCTGGGATTCTCCAGGCAAGAACACTGGAGTGGGTTGCTATTTCCTTCTCCAAGCATCTCTATATTTCTCTGGAATTGTGTCATAACTGCTATAAAAACAACACCTCAAACCTTATCTCTTAGAGCAAGAGAACTAAATTGCAAATATTGTTTCAGGGATCATTTGAATGGGTTGTTTAGTTTGTTATTTGATTTCATTCAGCGCTTTATTTATTGCATGCCTATGGAATCTCTATTATATTCTGAAAAGATGAGAACAGACAGAAAACATATAAATGAATAAGCAGGGCCTTATAGAACTTCCAGAGAAATACCATGGGGAATACTGGAGCAGGGCAGTAAGCTATGTGAGTGAGCCTCAAAGAAGCAGAAGGCAGCTCTGCAAAAATCTGCAGGAAGACACCTCCAGGCTGAAGACCCGCAAAGGCAGTGGGTAGGGACATACCTCCAGCTCCCCACAGTTCCCACCATCCCCTATTATTCCATACCCAGACTGCTCTGCTCATTTACATTAGTTGTCTGGCCTCACAGGCATTTCAATTTACAGTTTTTGCAAGTTTACCCCTTCATCCAGTAAAAACTTAAATCTTTGTATGCATCACTGCATTCATTTCCCCAAGCATCTGTAAAGGTAGGAAACCACTACCTACTTCCAACAAAATAAACTTCTTCATCTGGTCCAGCTTGGGTTTTAAGCAAAGTCTTTCTTTGTTCTGAATTCATCCCTCTTTAACTGCCATCCATTATTCTTAGTTCTCTTTCATTGGATGTTTGTACCCAGTCTTTCCTACGTCTGAGTTAATCACATAAGCCAGTCCACAAAATACGCCTTGAATAATCTCCAGCATATTGCAAGTGTTCCATAGATGCTGGATTTTATTATTGCAGACATGCCCTTCACAGCAATAAACCTGTGAGACAGGCAGTAGTATTATTCTCAGTTTACTAATTAGAAAACAGGTTTAGAGATGTTAAGTGCCATCCATCATCACACCACACAGCAGGTCTCTTAGAGTCCAAAAACCAGGCCTTTAGGAGTTTTTGACTGTCAGCTTCCAAGAGTGGAAAAAAAAAATAAGTGCTCCCTACAGACAAAAAAGCATGAATGATAACATCCTTTTAGTTCATTTTTGTTCTTTCAATGTTTACTTCTTTAAAGTTTCAGTTTTCAATCACCTAATTAGAAAAGAAAATATATATTGTAGAAGATGCTGTATAATATAGAAAAGCAAACAAAACAAAAATAAAAGATGTATTTCCTCATGATGTTATTTTTGGAGGCAGCTATATCACGTTGACTCATTTTGAGCTACTGATACCTAACCTGTTTCCATGCATGTATAACTAATCTGTTTAAAGATCAGAGCAGAGTGATGATTCATTGCATTTCATATCACTTCTGGGCGGGCTTAGGTAATAAAAATAGTGCCTACAGACAACTTGTAAAAAAGCATTGATATCAAAACTCCACAAATGACCTTTGTGTACATCTGATGTGTGAGCATTCATGTTATAAAACTCATCTAACCCATGACTTTCTAATTTTGACTGTTAAGGCAGGGTGTGATTTTTGACTCTGTGATCTAGAACACTCTTAGGTGAAGCAATACTATTTTATTGCATCTGATATACTCTGATATTTTTTATCAGTTCAGTTCAGTCACTCAGTCGTGTCCGACTCTTTGCGACCCCATGAATTGCAGCACACCAGGCCTCCCTGTCCATCACCAACTCCTGGAGTCCACCCAAACCCATGTCCATCAAGTCAATGATGCCATCCAACCATAACATCCTCTGTTGTCCTCTTCTCCTCCTGCCTTCAATCTTTCCCAGCATCAGGGTCTTTTCCAATGAGTCAGCTCTTAGCATGAGGTAGCCTAAAGTATTGGAGTTTCAACTTCAGCATCAGTCCTTCTAATGAACACCCAGGACTGATCTCCTTTAGGATCAGTCTGTTTGGATCTCCTTGCACTCCAAGGGACTCTCAAGAATCTTCTCCAACACCACAGTTCAAAAGCATCAGCTCTTCAGTGCTCAGCTTTCTTCACAGACCAACTCTCACA
>NW_011494935.1:363755-370510 GCF_000754665.1 Bison bison bison | reverse complement strand
CCTTTGTGGCAAAGTAATGTCTCTGCTTTTTAATATGCTGTCTAGGTTGGTCATAACTTTCCTTCCAAGAAGTAAGCATCTTTTAATTACATGGCTGCAATCACCTTCTGCAGTGATTTCGGAGCCCAAAAAAATTAAGTCTGTCACTGTTTCCACTGTTTCCCCATCTATTTCCCATGAAGTGATAGAACCAGATGCCATGATCTTAGTTTTTTGAATGTTGAGCTTTAAGCCAGCTTTTTCACTCTCCTCTTTCAAAATATAGGATACATACCACTAAATAACATTCGCTAAAAGGTCACAGTCCTCAGCTAGAAAAACACCAGCCAAACCATTTCCTGGCCATCTTTGAGACTGTGCATACTGGTTTAATACTTCAATTTGATGTGTGATATTTGTCTTCTTAGATTATAAATTTTTGTGTTCTATTGCATGAGTGTCTTAAAAGAGACCAGTGTGAGTTTTTTGAAACTAGAACGTGTGACTTTCTACCTCCTTATTAAAAATAATTTCCTGTAACTTCATATTCACAATTCTGGAAGCTTCTATTCATTTCATAGGATGTTTGAATGGGGCTCTGAGAAATGCAAATACCCAGGCTTGAATGAACATAAACAAATATGCTGCTCATACTTGAGAAGTGATCTTCTTTTCTCTTACTCATGTTATTGTTTCCACAGTATGATTCCATTGAAAGATACTCGCATTGGAGCTTTGAAAAATGCAGCTCTGAAGCCTATCCAAGCAGAAGACAATGTCTACATTATTGATGACAATCACTAAGTCCTGGATCCAGATTCTAAAGTGTTATGCCCTTGACTGTAGCAGACAGTGACCAGATACTGTGTCAGAGTGCTTTCAATCAGCTGCAAAATTTTTCAGTCAGTTTTCCATGGCATTCCTATGAGTCAGGGCCACTGGGTAGAGTGATGCTAGCTCAACTGTGTAAAGTCAACCTCTGTCACAGAGTCCTAATTTTTTATACTAAATTGGCTCAAACTTTCTGATCATTGCAGCTGCTGCTGCTGCTGCTAAGTCGCTTCAGTCGTGTCCAACTCTGTGCAACCCCATAGCCCGCAGCCCACCAGGCTCCCCCATCCCTGGGATTCACCAGGCAAGAACACCGGAGCGGGTTGCCATTTCCTTCTCCAATGCATGAAAGTGAAAAGTGAAAGTGAAGTTGCTCAGTTGTGTCTGACTCTTAGCGACCCCATGGACTGCAGACCACCAGGCTCCTTCATCCATGGGATTTTCCAGGCAAGAGTACTGGAGTGGGGTGCTATTGCCGGAACATTGCAGAGGTCTCTTCAAAACATGAAACATACTTCCTAGAATTGTACATTCTCTTTAGACCTCGTGAATCCTGTTTTCCATCAAGAATTCTCATTGGCAAGATAGAAAAAAACACCTATACCTCAGTTACCAAGGCTGTCAAGAATACTTGAAAACAACTTAGAATTAGGACATCTAGTCTGGGACTTAGAGGACTTAACATGGAAGCATTTCATGAATGTCCCCCCCCCTTTTTTTTAAATAAAGTGACTCCAAATGTGATATTGCGTAGGGTCCTCAAGGTTTCAAATCATGGTGTGTACAGGTTTTTATTTATCCAATAGAAAAATGGAGGTGAATGTGATTTTTCCATTATAGACAAATTTGGTTTTTCAGGGTTCTGGAAACACAAGGAATTAAATGCTTTCTTTGGGAGGAGGATGGTATTTTAGCAGTTAGAAGAAGCAATGGTATTGAGTAGACTATGAAGGCACCAGAAGAAAATCAATAGCCATATAATTTGTGATATTTTTGCTACCTCAGTGCCACAGTTCTAGGTACTTATATTGACAACTGGCAGGCTCTGATTTTTAGAATGAGTCAGGGCAGAAATAAATACAAGGAAAAGAGAAGGAGGGAGTAGCAAAAGAGGCTTTCTGTTTTAGAAAACAGAGTTTGCAAATATAATAATATTGTTTGACAGTGTTACCAGTTTCTACAAAATGCTAAATTGTCCTCAAACTACTTTGGTTTTTAGAATTGTTTTGGAAGGATAAAAGGTCTTTTTCATATTGAATCAATACCTGTGTTATATTTGTTTTTCACAACTCAATTACATTTTGGTTTTCCCAGAAGAACTAGACAAAGGCTAAATGTAAGGATAATTTTAATCATTTAGAAGCATTTCTACATGAACAGTTAAAATACTGGAGATTAATTTCACTTTGAGTAAACCCTGAAATAACTCATGCTTGAGTAATTTGGGGGACATTCAGAGGTCCTCACACCAAAGTGGTCCACGAGGGCTGGATGCTTGTTTTTGAAGGCAATGTTTTTTGACACTTTTGTTAAATTCTTGGCAATTAAAACAGGACCTCTGAATAAAGGTTATATGGTCAAAGAAGATTGCTAAAGAGTGTTTACCAGTAGAAAGCAGGTGGTACACAGAATTAGAGACTGTCCCTGAGCTCTAATTCTAAGTCTTACCACGAATGTTAGATGACATTAGAGAGCTGCTGCTGCTGCTGCTAAGTCGCTTCAGTTGTGTCCGACTCTGTGTGACCCCATAGATGGCAGCTCACCAGGCTTCCCCATCCCTGGAATTCTCCAAGCAAGAACACTGGAGTCATTGCCATTTCCTTCTCCAGTGTATGAAAGTGAAAAGTGAAAATGAGGTCACTCAGTTGTGTCTGACTCTTCACGACCCCATGGACATTAGAGTAGGTCATTCTTTATGCCTAATTTTTAATATATTTTTAAATGAAGTATAGTTGATTTACAATGTTGTCCTGATTTTTTTTTAAACCTATTAGAAATATTTCCACACATACATTGGTGTAGTAGTAATTCCAGTGACATGTTATTTGGGAGAAAAATAGAAGTAAAAAAAAAAAAAGAAAAACACTGCAGAAATTCAGATTGTGTCTGTGTGTGTGTAGTTTGTAGTGATAGGAGATCTATCATCAGGGGTCAGTATATAATTTCTGTGGTATTGCATTCAGAGGTCTCTTGCTATATGGTCCCTTATTATTTTTCTGAAAAACTGTATCTGTTTTAGAAAAGTTGATAATGGCTAATGTGGCTATCATAGTGTAGAAAAATTTTTTTGATAACTGAGGGGAAGAATGGCTTTTCAGGTGGTGTTAGTGGTGAAGAATCTGCCTGCCAATGCATGAGACTCAAGAGACACAGGTTCCATCCCTGGGTTGTGAAGATCCCCTGTTGTAGGAAATGGCAACCTGCTCCAGTATTCTTGCCTGGGAAATCCCATGGACAGAGGAGCCTGGTGGGCTACAGTCCATGGGGTTGCAAAGAGTTGAACACAACTCACTGACTGAGCACACACATGCAAGGGGAAGAATGGGTTAGAAGGAAGGAAGGCAAGGTATTTAGTTAATATTAAATTATTTTCTGTGGATATGCCAATAATATAGAATGTATTGACCTTCGTTTTTGTCTTTTGACATCATCGAGATTACATTTCTACAGTCTGCTTATGACATTAGGATCCTGGTATAATTAAAACCAGGGCTATCCTGGTGGCTCAGTAGTAAAAGAATCCATCTGCCAATGGAAGAAATGTGTGTTCGGTCCCTGAGTTGGGAAGATCCTCTGGAGAAGGAAATGGCACCCACTGTAGTATTCTTGCCTGAGCAATCCCATGGACAGGAGCCTAGGGGGTTAAAGTTCCTGGGGTCACAAAAGAGTCAGACACAACCTAGTGAGTAAGCAACAACAACATAATTAAAACCATATATTTGGACTTGGAAATTTTGCACATTTTTAAAAGTAGAGGAACCAATCTTTCACTGATGGCTATAAAGATAATGTTGTGAGTGCATGAAAGCATGAAGAACTCCCAATCATGAGTTTCGTTTGTATGCACACTCATTAATTGAACATATTTTTGTTTTCATTTTCTAAAGTGACATATTTTCTTATCCTCATCATTTACTTGAGGTCAGGTATCCTCAACTTGCTGTGGGATCTCAGGACAAGGATAAATGGGACCAGATTTGACAGTCAAGGTGCCTGGCCCTCCTCTAGGTGCTGAGGTGAAGTGGAGAACAACCTTGAACTCCAGTTCCCGAGGAACTCTATTCAGTAGGAAAGAAACCCCGACACCATCAGTTCTGGTGCTGATGATGAGAAGCAAAAAACATAATACACTGATAGAGCTAAACTTCTCAAAGATGGCATTTCGGTCCAGATAACGCATTGTAGGAGGGGACTGTACTATGCATCATAGGATTGTTTATCAGCATACATGGCCTCTGTTTGCTACAGGGCACTTGTTTCCCCCCTACCCCACACCCAGCCCTAGGTAGTGACAACTGCAAAAGTCTGTAGACACTACAAATGTCTCCCTTAGAGGAAATATCACCCTTGGTTAAGAACTGCTGTGATAGAGGATGCCTGGAGGGCATGGGGATGTGGAGAATTGGTGTAGCTTTAGCTGGATTGGTTAGGAGCTGCCTCTGGGAAAGTGGGGAGTTTGAGTTGAAACCCAAGGAATGTGTAGATGGCAGACATGTGGAAGAAATCCAGCAAGTGCAAAGGTACTGAGGTAGGAAGAGCTTGTATATTAAGAGGGAGAAAGTGAGGTGTGTTCTAGTGTGGCTGAGGCAGAGTGACTGAGGAAGACTGAAAAGAAATGAAGCTGGAGAATCAGGTACCATTTCAGATGCTGATGCAAAGGGCTGTATGAATGTATCTGTTTGAGGAAAAACCCATTCTTGGAATAGAAAGCACTTTTCCTATCAAGGGTTAAACCTGCAGAGTATATATTAACATTTATTAACATGCTTTAGGTGATACTGTCCTAAGTTCAGAAGTAAAAATCCAGTTTGATTGGCATGACAGGAGAGGGTACATAGGGAAAGACAGAGTAGAGTCCTGGAAGTGTGGGGCTTTCCATAGGACTGTGTGAGAATGCCCAGGCCTAGGAAGGTGGGTCCTGGAATAAGAGGGCCAAAGTTTGACTCCAAAGTTTGAATCACATGGACCTGGAAGCAGCTGACCCAGTCTTCCCAAACTTACAGCTTTGAATCAGTAGAGTGGAGTAGGTGCTGCCTTCAGCTAGTTCATGATGGATTTTTAAAATACTTATGTGTTTTAATTGCATTTTTAGAAAACAATGCATTAAAACTATGATTTAATGGATATTATTTAGGATGACTACAATTTTAGTTAGCCTAAAACAACTTGAGTGAATAATGGCAAAAGGACAATGTGAGTTTGGCAAAGGTTATGGTGATGCCTGAAGCCTAGGAGACAATGAGTTAGATTGGGATCCCCAACCTCTGGACCTTGCACTGGCACCAGTAGGAGTCCTGTTAGGAAACTGGCCACCCAGCAGGAGGTGATTGGCAGCAAGGTTCATTTGCTGCTCCCTATTGCTCCCCATGAATTGTATTGCCACCTAAACCATTGCTTTCATTACTGCCTAAACCAACCCCTGCCCCTCCTCCACAGAAAAATTGTCTTCCAGGAAACTGGTCCCTGGTGCCAAAGGTTGGGGATTCTTGAGTTAGATCAACTGGGAACTCATTAGAATACAGATTCCTGGGGTCTGCTCCTGGAGATTCTGATTCAGTAATAAAGGTGGCATCTGGGAATTTATTTCTTATTGTTTAAATTATAGAAGATAACTTTAAGTAATAATTTAACAGCAAAGAGTCTGAAAGAATAAGCTTTCTTTAGCAATGCAGCTCCAGAAGTTTCACTTCTTCCTCTTCCTTTTCTCTTTCCTAGCTAGAAATCTCTTAAAATACTTGGACCCTGTTGAAAAGACCTTTTATATTAGAGTGGGGGTAGATCTATTGACAGGGAAAGAGCCAGTTCAGTAACCATCCACAATGACAATGATAAAAATTTAGTCCACTTCTTCTGTCAGAGTCCATTCTCAAATTGTCTCTGTGCTGTCATATGCACTAAACTTTCTCCTTTTGAGTTCTCACAAAGAATAACTCTTCTCAAAGCCTCTTGGCTAGAAAAACCAATAGAATAGGAAAATCAATCAGTTCAGTTCAGTCCAGTCTCTCAGTTGTGTCCAATTCTTTGCGACCCCATGGACTACAGTATGCCAGGCCTCCCTGTCCATCACCAACGCCAGGAGTTTATGCAAACTCATGTCCATTGAGTCGGTGATGCCATCCAACCATCTCATCCTCTGTCATCCCCTTCCCCTCCTGCCTTCAATCTTTCCCAGCATCAAGGTCTTTTCAAATGAGTCAGCTCTTCGCATCAGGTGGCCAAAGTATCGGAGTCTCTGCTTCAGCATCAGTCCTTCCAATGAATATTCAGGACTGATCTCCTTTAGGATGGACAGGTTTGATCTTCTTGCAGTCCAAGGGACTCTCAAGAGTCTTGTCCAACACCACAGTTCAAAAGCATCAATTCTTCAGCGCTCAGCTTTCACAATAGTCCAACTCTCACATCCATATATGACTACTGGAAAAACCATAGCCTTGACTAGACAGACCTTTGTTGACAAGTAATGTCTCTGCTTTTTCATATGCTGTCTAGGTTGGTCATAACTTTCCTTCAAAGAGGAGCAAGCATCTTTTAATTTCATGGCTGAAATCACCATCTGCAGTGATTTTGGAAGCTCCAAAAATAAAGTCAGCCACTGTTTCCCCATCTATCTGCCATGAAGTGACGGGACCGGATGCCATGATCTTAGTGTTCTGAATGTTAAGCTTTAAGCTTCCTTTTTCACTCTCCTCTTTCACTTTTATCAAGAGGCTCTTTAGTTCTTCTTC
>NW_011494935.1:351158-363545 GCF_000754665.1 Bison bison bison | reverse complement strand
CTCAGCCCAGCATTTCTCATGATGTACTCTGCATATAAGTTAAATAAACAGGGTGACAATATACAACCTTGATGTACTCCTTTTCCTATTTGGAACCAGTCTGTTGTTCCATGTCCAGTTCTAACTGTTGCTTCCTGACCTGCATACAGGTTTCTCAAGAAGCAGGTCAGGTGGTCTGGAATTCCCATCTCATTAAGAATTTTCCACAGTTTACTGTGATCCACTCAGTCAAAGGCTGTGGCATAGTCAATAAAGTAGAAATAGATGCTTTTCTGGAACTCTTTTGCTTTTTCCATGATCCAGTGGATGTTGGCAATTTGATCTCTGGTTCCTCTGCCTTTTGTAAAACCAGCTTGAACATCTAGAAGTTCATGGTTTACATATTGCTAAAGGCTGGCTTGGAGAATTTTGAGCATTACTTTACTAGTGTGTGAGATGAGTGCAATTATGCAGTAGTTTGAGCATTCTTTGGTATTGCCTTTCTTTGGGATTGGAAGGAAAACTGACCTTTTCCAGTCCTGTGGCCACTGCTGAATTCTCCAAATTTGCTGGCATATTGAGTGCAGCACTTTCACAGCATCATCTTTTAGGATTTGAAAAAGCTCAACTGGCATTCCATCACCTCCACTAGGCTTTAATAGATCATTATTAAGTATTTCAGTTCAATGAAGTATTCAATGAACAAGGCTGGAAGAGAGATAACAGAGCAAAAGGAATTATTGAAATGTTCAGAGATCACATTACACACACACACACACACACACTTTGAGAGAGAGAAAAGGAACAATTAGAATAATGGGCAAAGATAAGTCAATTCACTGAAGGGAAAACATAAGTTTAATATGTTCACTTATGTTACCATTAAGTGAAGAGATGATTAAAGTCAACAGAAGTCAGAGAAATCCAAAGGGAACACAGTAGCACATTGCATCTGTCAGCATAGCAAAAATTCTAGAGGGATCATATTGTTAGCAAGGTTGTGGGGAAACAGAACTCTGAAGCACAGCAGGTAGGAGTAAAACAGTGCAGTTGTTCTAGAGAGAGCTTAAGAACCTGTTGAAGTTAAGTGTGTGACTAACCTACCTAACTTGAAAATTAGCAACTTGTTTCAACAAATTCATGTCTAAACTTGAGTTATTTGTGAGATCCTGCAAATGTGCCTTGACCTTATTCCAAGGATATTCAGTGCTATCATAGGGCATGTTAGTCAGACAAAAAGAAGTAAAATTCCAGTGACAGCGTATACGTGTTCGGAAAGTCAGTTGCTGCATTTGATCTCCTAAATAGATAACCACAGTTTGTAACTCATTAATTCATGTTTGTAATTGCTGATCTATTTGAGCTTGTAGAGTCCACAGATCATGAGAGTCTTTGTGCCAAACAGTGATAAAATCATGATTTTGTATAGAATTATGTAAAGCCATATCAAAGTTCCTACAGTCATAATGGAGATAAGACTTAAGATGCCTGTGATAATCCACCCAATGATGCGCTTAGATCACCTAAGCCCAGTTTTCAACAATACAGAAAGAAATACAGAATCAGTCTAAGGCTCAGTTAAGTTTACAGGAAGCCATAAACTTTGTTTAACTAGCGCAATGCTAACATTGTGATATGAAATGGTGTGATTAAGGCAGGTATACAATACACATTCAGTACAATTGACAATCTTGGCTGATAAGTCAATATCAAAATGCCCTACAGTAAACAAGTACGGAAGGTGAACACATGACTGAATATAGCCAGTACTATTATATAGGAAGGTATAATTAGAAGGACGAAACATACCTACAGTCCCATAAACACTAGCGAAGTGCTCTAAAGCTGCTGGAATTTTCCAAATGTGCCATTGCTCCGGCCCCACAATGGGGACAACAATCCTGGGTCGTGGGGGTGATAAGCCCCCGTTATACCAATTCAGCAGTATGTCCTTATCAGTCCAGAAACTTGTCTTAGATTTATGAAAACCTACAATGCTTGATCTATTAAACCAGGAGCAGTTATGATGTTACTCTTGCTCTTCAGTGTTTGCTCAGCCTGATGAGTCATGTTTTTCACTTGAGCCCATGTCGGGTAAGGATTCAGACGATGGTATTTCCTCATTGGCTCCTCCAGGGTCATTGATGAGACCCTTCGCGTCAACTTTGTCACTTCCCGAGGGACTCTGGTCTTGGGGTCCCTCTTGGCAACGGACATGGCAAAAGGGAACCCAGATTTCCTTTCCATCTGCAATGACAAGACCATAACCCTTGCCTAGGAGTCCTAAGATTCCTGGAAGCCACTGATTAAATTGCTTATACCATATTGGTGTATTGGTTTCTAATTTGCTCTTTTTGTCTTCTGCAAAATGTCTATCTGCATGAGTATCAGAATTATTTTTTATTAAGTTTAAAAAATTCAGGGAATAAAGAGTTAAAGATAATAGTAATTGAGGGTTCATGGGATAAGAAGTGTATCTCCTCCTCCATATTCCCCCTTTCTGTTTTAGTAAATGAGTTTTTAGGGTGCGGTGGGCTCTTTCAATAATGGCTTGACTTTGAGGATGATAGGGTATTCTTGTAATGTGTGTGATGTTCCATTCTGATAAAAATGAACGAAAAGAATGCGAGGTGAATGTAGGTCCATTGTCTGTTATCAAGACAGAAGGAATCCCTATAATGGGGAAGGTGAGTAAGAATGCGGAAATGGCGTGTTTATTGGATTCTGAAGAGATAGGTACTGCCTAGATAAAGCCTGAAAATGTATCAGTTGAGACAAAAAGCAAAGAAAACTTTCCTAAGGAGCAGTGAGTGAAATCAGATTGCCAAAGGGAGTTAGGCTGTTGCCCTCGGGGATTAATTCCTGAAATCGTAGTACGTATGTGCAGAGGGGCGCAGACATCATAGGTTTTAATAATATACTACGCTTCAGTGAGAGGAATATGGTATTTAGAGTGCAATCTGTTAGCACTGGTATGAAGATTAGCATGTTCGTCATTGGCAGATGTAAAAATGGGAGCTACGAGCCTGTCAACAGCATCATTTTTTGCGAGCAGAGGGCCAGGTAAACCTGAATGAGCACGTATATGTGCAATAAAGAAAGGTTCCATATGTGAACGAATTAAAGCTTGAGTCTGTGAAGAGAGAGTATATAATTCTTCATCTAGGTTGTATAAAAAGGCAGTAACAAAATCAGGAAAAAGGGAAGCAAGGTATTTGGAATCAGTATATATGTTGAAGGATAATGGTTGAAGCAACAAAAGAGCATATAAAGCATACAATTCAACTCTTTGCACTGAAGAATAGGTAGTGGGTAATTTCTCTTTGATATCAGGGCCAACAATCCCTGCTATGCCTTTCTTGTTGCCATCAATGAAATAGGTGGGTGCATTGATAATAGGCTGGGATGCAATGATATTAGTTACAATGAATTTAGTACATTGTAGAAAGTCCCATAATTTTCCTTTTGGCAAATGAAATGAGATAACATTCTGAAAATCACTTAATGCCATTTGCATGGTCAGGTTATACTATAAGGCAATTTGCAATTCCTTTTTTGTCAAGGGAATGTGTGTTGCATATGGATCAAATCCAGTCAAAGTCTGTACATGGCTTCTTCCTGACATAATTAAGTGCCCTATTTTCTCAATATATGATACAATTTTTTTAGACTGTTCAGTGTGTAAATATACCCATTCTATTGGGCTATGTTGAGTTATAATTGCTGTGGGTGAATGTTCTGTGGGAAATATATATAAAGAAACTGGTTGATCATAATCTAGCCGAGTTGAAAAAGATTGTTGAATGTGTTTCTCCATTAAGGCCAGTTCTTCTTTGGCCTCTTTTGTTAGCCGCTTAGGGCTATTAGGGTCGGGGATCCCTCTAAAATTTTAAATAGATTTTGTAAGGCATAGATGGGGATGCCAATAGATGGCTGCAGCCAATTAATATCTCCTAGCAATTTTTGAAAATCATTCAGTGTGCATAGAGATTGCATAGAAATTTGAGTTTTTTGAGGTTTGATTTTAGATTCTTTCATAACATGTCCTAAATAATTAAAGGGTGCTTTCCATTGAATTTTATCTGGTGCTACAAGCAGGCCATGATTTTGAAGAGTAGTAATAACTTAATTATATAACTGTTGTAAACAGAGTTAAGATTCCACAGAGAGAAGTATATCATCCATATAATGAATTTAAAATGCAGTAGGATACTTATCTCTAATGGGTTGTAATAAAATAGATATGAGATATTGGCAAATGGTAGGGGAGTTCATCATTCTCTGAGGTAGCACCTTCCATTGAAATCTTTTAACAGGAGCCATGTGATTTATAGAAGGAACTGAAAAGGCAAAACATTTTCTATCTTTAGGGTGCAAAGGTATAGTAAAAAAGCAGTCTTGTAAGTCAATAATAACTACAGACCATCCTTTTGGTACCATAGAAGGGGAGGGCAATCCGAGTTGTAAGGGTCCCATAGGTAACATGGTATTATTAACATTTCTTAAATCTATCAACAATCGCCATTTTCCTGATTTCTTTTTTATTACAAAAACAGGGGAATTCCATGGGGAAAATGAAGGTTCTATATGAGCTTTTTGTAATTGTTCATTAACTAATTGTGTAAGAGTTGCCAATTTTTCTTTAGTTAGGGGCCATTGAGGTGTCCATACTGGGGTATCAGATTCCCAATCGAGGGGCAGCGGTGTTAACTCAATGGCCCCCATTAAAAAGGTTCATTTAAAGAAATTGTGGCTTTCGTTTGCTCAAGAAAATTCAGTCCCCATAAATTGATAGGGATATTAGTAATATATGGTTTAAGATAAGCTACAATTTGATCAGGGCCATACATTTGTAAATAGGATGCATTGACAAAAGTTTGGGTGGTATCAGCTTTATCCACTCCTTATAGTCCAGAAGGAGCCACAACCTTACCCCAATCGAGGGGCCATTCTGCAGCTCTAATGATTGAAATGTCAGCTCCAGTATCTAACATGCCTGTGAAATTCTTTCCCCGTATGTGTAAAGTAAGCATGGATTCCTGATGTTCCTTTAATAAGGTGGATAGTGCAGCAGTAAGGTTGGTACTGCCAAAGCCTCCTTGCCGAACTTTATCAGATGCCTTCATTGGTTTAACTTATGGCAAAAGTAATAATTGTGCAAAATGTCCCCCTTTTTGTAAGTATTTATTTCCCATTTTCACAACATTTACCATAACATGTATTTTCCCTTCATAATCTTCATCCATAACACTGGTCAAAACCATTAAACCTCTCATTGTGCAGCTACTACGTTCCAAAATCAGTCCCATTGTCCCAGGTGGAATCGGGCCATAATATCCAGTGGGAATTTTGTGGGGGTTGTATAATTCTTTTAGTTCCATATCATAAGGACTAGGTATATCAATGCAAGCATTCTTAGATGTAGCTGCTTGTAGCGTCATAACGCTAGGTCCTCCTTTTGTAGTGGGGCTAGAGGATGGCCCCTTTATTAGTTTCCCTGTTGTTTTTGTTGTGCATTGGGGTTCAAGGTGTTTCCATCCTTATCAAATTTAGAATGACATTCACTCAGCCAATGAAACCCCCTTTTACATCTTGGACATACTCCTGGGGGTCTCTTCCTATTAGAAGTAGTATTATTTTTTCTGGCCTGTGTTGGCAGGTGACATTGTTTTTTCATATGGTTGGGCTTTCCACAGTTAAAACATTTGGCATTAGCAGCTTTTTGTACATTAAAGGTTTCTAATGTTGCCAATTTTGCTCTATGGGAACTAGATCTGATATCTCTATATGTTTTCAAATATTCCATAAGAGAGCCAGTCTCTCAAATAGGTCTGAACATGGATCGACATTCCTCATTAGCATTTTCAAAAGCAAGTTGTTTTAAAATAATATTTTGTAAAGTCACATCCTTAATAGATTTTTCAGTTGCATCTTTTAATTTTCCTATAAATTGAGAATATTCCTCTTTATGTCCTTGAATAATCTTAATAAATGAACCATCAGAGTTACTGCTATCAACCTTTGCTTATGCCCTGCAGGTAGTTTCGTTAATGAAATGTAACATCTGAGGGGTAATACTAGCTAATTGTGCAATCATATCGGCCATGGCTCTTGTTCCAGTGAGTATATCATAGGTTACATTGGCAGGGTTATCATGAGATTGCTGGTCAATCATCAGCTGTCGGGCCTCATAATTAACCCACATTTGCCATTGCAGTAATCGTTGAGGATTTAAAACCATCTTTGCTACTTGAAAAAAATCATATGGCATCCAATGGCCAGCCCATCCTCTGAGAAATTCTATATAGTAGGAGAAGTAGGTCCATACAGAGTACATGCTTTCTTAAAATTAGACAACATGCTAAAATCTAGATTAGCCCAAGTATTTTGGCCTTGGGCAGGTTGATCAAATTGCATTGGGAAAGTGAAAGTGCAAGCAGGCATCTCCCGAGGAGGAGTGAAATGATTAGTATGAGCAAAGTTAGCAATTGCTGTTACAGATGGAGCAGAAGGAAAAGCCTCAGATTTGGGCTGTCCGTTGAATGAAATGACCTCCGTTCTAAGTGGCTTCAGTTTTGACATATCTTGTATATATATGTCTCTAAGTTGTTTTTCTAAGGATTGTGTCTGATTGAGCATAACATTCTTATATTTCAAAGTACCTTGCATATCTTATTCCTTAAGCTCATATTCATGTAAAGATTGAATAGTTTTTACTTCCAAATCAATGTTATGCCCTTCAATTTGTTTTATGACAGCCCGTATGAGTGACCAGGTAACCCTTGCTGACATGCTCTCAAGACATTATTTTTAACCCTTTTCTATATGTCTAGATTGAGTGTCCCCTCTTCTGGGAAACATGAATTGTTCCAGTACAATATGATAGCAGTCATTCAACTGATCTCTTGAAACATTAACACCGTTTTGTTTCAAAAAATGATGCATTATAGAAATGAAAGAAATTTTACTGCTATATTGTCCCATCCTGCTTGCCTCTTTCTGCAGGGGCTGGTCGCTTTGTTTAGCCTTCCTCTCAAGTCCCTGTTCGGGCGCCTCTTGTTGGGGATTTTTCTCCCCGGGACTTGGAAACGACGAACCTGAAAGAATGACACTCGGACAGTTTCTTGCAAGGACTGACAAGTTTATTTCTGCAGTCAAGCTTTTTTATAGAATCAGGAACAAAGAGCTTAAAGTATGCGGCCAGCAGAGCGCATACGGAGTTAACACATAATCAGTAAAAACATTTCAAGGACAGCGCACTCTAAATGGCTCATGGGCTTCTCCCACATCCCGCTCTCACAAGTAACATCCCTATTCATTATTAACTCTTGGCGCTGAGCATAACCAAAGGCAGGAGATGTTTTTCTGTCTGCAGTGCAAAGCCGGGTATTTCTGGCCCTTCGCCATTTTCCCAAGGACTTTCTCCTTTTACGGCTATTTTGCACTATGCTTCCCAACAGGAGCTTTTAGGAGCATTTGTTCTCTTACTTACGTCTCTGTTTTACAAAACCAGCCCAATCTTTATTGTTCAGAGCAAGCTGGCCTTTCCATAGAATCAAAGCATTCTCAGAGGGAAAAGTGGCTGGAGATGAGATTTTATATCTTTCTATTGGCATTTCATATGGATACATGGAAATAGGTCACATGATACTTGGTAAAGGCCTTTCAAATCTACGATTCATTAAACATGGCTAGTTGCTTCTCTGTGCAGGGCCCAGAGCATATCAAAATGAGGAAGTCTTGACCTCTGTCCTTGAAGTTGGGGGCTGGAGAGACAGATTTGTGCAGAACAAACAAGCATCCAGTGAGATTTGTTTTGGGGTAGAAGTATGAAGAGGTGCCTTCTTTGGGTATCCAAAGAAGGGAGAGAAGAGTTCTAACTGGGAAAGGAGGGCCAGGATGATTTCTCTCAATTATCCTTGAATTGGTTCTTCATGGATGAGAATATTTTATTGAGCAGAGTGAACAGTCAGGGAGAACAGCATGATTAAAGACAAGGGGACTTATAAAAGCATGAAATCATTGGCAATTGTTTAAGAGCCTAGATTAATCTAATGGAGGCAGGAAGCTAGGAGTGGCCTAGGTTCTTAATAGACTGGTTAATGGAATGAAGAATTCAGATTTCATTACAGGGTCATAGGAAGCTTTCATGTGTTAATAGTAGGAAATGGCACTTTTAGCTTTGTTCTAGGAAAATGCTCTGTAAAAAGTGTTTCAGATGACTAGAAGGTGAATAAGCCAGGAGGCAGAGAGCCTCCCCAGGAGGCTTCTGCAATAATTCAGCTGGAGAGGAGCATCTTAACTAGGAAAATGGTAGCAGTGGCAGCAAGGAGTCAGAGCCATTAGGACTTGGAATTGAGAGGACATGGTGGCTGGAGTAAGAAGGAAGGATGACTGATTCTCTGTACTTAGGAGATTAGCTGATGTGGGTTCACTGGTAAAGGAACCCCAGGAAGAAGAATGAAATTTATTTGGGTGATCTTGAGTTTGAAGTGCTCCCTAGGAGATGTCTAACAGGCAATTGGAAATGTGGGACTAGAAGGATGTACAGATGCCTCGGTGGTGATTGGTGTCTGACAATTGTCACCTCCCTCTGATCAAATAATCATTACTATGATGATACAGTGTATTGTGTTGAATAGAGACTTGCCACTATACCAAAACTTTCATAGGTATCATCTCATAGGGGAGTGTTCAAGGCTATCACTACTATTCTGGGAGTCATTGATAATAATAAATAACAGTTACTGAGTGCTTATTATGAGAAAGGGCTGGGCTTGATGCTCTCAGTGCATTATCTCTTTATGAGTCATCGTCCATATGTTTGAGGAAGATTCCATTATTACATTCATTTTCAGTTCAGTTCAGTTGCTCAGTCGTGTCTGTTTGCGACTGCATGAACCACAGCACACCAGGCCTCCCTGTTCATCACCAACTCCTGGAGTCCATCCAAACCCATGTCCATTGAGTCGGTGATGCCATCCAACCATCTCATCCTCTGTCATCCCCTTCTCCTCCTGCCCTCAATCTTTCCCAGCATCAGGGTATTTTCCAATGAGTCAGCTTTTCACATCAGGTGGCCAAAGTACTGGAGTTTCAGCATTAGCATCAGTCCTTCCAAAGAACCCCAGGACTGATCTCCTTTACGAAGGACTGGATCTCCTTGCAGTCCAAGGGACTCTCAAGAGTCTTGGCCAACACTACAGTTCAAAAGCATCAATTCTTCAGCGCTCAGCTTTCTTCACAGTCCAACTCTCACATCCATACATGACCGCAGGAAAAACCATAGCCTTGACTAGACGAACCTTTGTTGGCAAAGTAATGTCTCTGCTTTCTAAATATGTGGTCTAGGTTGGTCATAACTTTCTTCCAAGGAGTAAGCATCTTTTAATTTCATGGCTGCAATCACCATCTGCAGTGATTTTGGAGGCTCCAAAAATAAAGTCAGCCACTGTTTCCCCATCTATCTGCCATGAAGTGACGGGACCGGATGCCATGATCTTAGTGTTCTGAATGTTGAGCTTTAAGCCAACTTTTTCACTCTCCACTTTCACTTTCATCAAGAGGCTTTTTAGTTCTTCTTCACTTTCTGCCATAAGGGTGGTGTCATCTGCATCTCTGAGGTTATTAATATTTCTCCCGGCAAGCTTGATTCCAGCTTGTGCTTCTTCCAGCCCAGCATTTCTCATGATGTACTCTGCATATAAGTTAAATAAGCAGGGTGACAATATACAGCCTTGACGTACTCCTTTCCCAATTTGGAACCAGTCTGTTGTCCCATGTCCATTTCTAACTGTTGCTTCCTGACCTGCATACAGATTTCTCAACATTCATTATAAAGGAGTAGAAACTGAAGTTTGCAGAGGTTAAGACAATTGCCAGAGTTAGAAACGTGACATTTCAAAATGAACGACCCTCTATGTGTGAAACCTGAAATAATTTCTCCATAGCGCCATGATGGTCCCAGATGCACGATATAGGATCAAAAACTTCCCCACCTGACTTGTAGGAGGAGCTAGTGATGGAAAACTCAGACAAAGAAGGTGGTCTTCTCCCCCCTCTCTGTTCCTTTGATTATAAAAATGTAACCTACTAAGTACCTGGGGCAGCACAACACTCACCTACCAGCTGTAGGTCTCACACACATCCTATTCTAATAAATCTTCTTACCTATCCATTTTCAACCTCCTGCTGAATTCTCTCTGTACTGAGACATAAGTGACCTGAGCTCCTCGGAGCCCCCACAATACCACCTAGCTGTATTGATTCTGATATCATACAGTTGGAGGGCACACTAACCAGTCTGCTTTCTCTTTCCTTTAGTTCAATAGCATGATGTATCCTTGGGTAGCCATCCTGGGCCTCCTACTCCTTCTGCTAGGTAAGTGAGCATGTGGTCTATGATTTGGAAGCCTTGAGCTTGGGAGGGTGTAGGGGATGTGTGGATGTGATGGTGGAGAGTAGATGTTCTTGGGTTTTCTTGGCATAAGAAAACTTCCCTGGGTTTTCTAGTGGTTAAGACTCCGTGCTTCCAATATAGGGAGTGTGGGTTCAATCCCTCATTAGGGAATTAAGATCCCACATGTCTGCAGCATGGTCAAAATTGTTTATTTAAAAAATAAGTAAATCGAAAGAAAAAATTTAACTAAAAGCATTTGGTGTAACAAGGGAAATTTTAGGGATAGACATCCCATAAATTTCCAAAACAATCTCTAGAAGTGGGAATTAGGAAAAGTACATTTTAGAATTATTAACTTCTGTTACTTAAAGTTTTATAAATAGTATGTTTTACCTTTGTAGTACAAAAATGATATTTAGTAAAATTAAATATTATCAGAATTACAGGGAAAAAAATAGACTCTTACTTTATGTAATAATGAGCAGCATTTTATTCCCAGAGCATTTCCTAGATGCACAGCCCAATTATAAGTATGATTAGTTGTTGAATCTCAGATTTCTTTTAAGAACCACTCAGACTACATTTGGCAATGCAGTGTTTTATAAGCCACTACCACAGGAGAGAGTTTTCCTGCCTGTTTGTTTTTAAGAGGTGAAGTTTAGTATTTGACTGAATATTCTCTAATTTTTGGTTTTACCTGGGTAAGTGGACTGTGCCCATTCCGGAGCTGTCATCAACTCACGAGTCGGGATCCCTGTTTGAATTTCTTGGATTGATCCTAAAACTCATTATAAGCCTCAGTTTCTCCTGAAAGTATTATAGACTCATTTTTTTTTTTAGAACTGATTTCTAAAAGGGTTCCTTGCTTCTGCCTTCTAGCCAATGATGCTTAAAGTAAAGCACTGTTGTTTTTGTTTTGTCCTGTCTGACTCTCATGAGCTTCCCTAGTAGCTCAGCTGGTAAAGAATCCACCTGCAATGCAGGTGGTTCGAATCCTGGGTTGGGAAGATCCTTTGGAGACAGGATAGCTACCCACTTCAGTATTCTTGGGCTTCCCTGGTGATTCACATGGTAAAGAAACCTGCAATGCGGGAGACATGGGTTTGATCACTGGCTTGGGAAGATGCCCTGGAGGAAGGCATGGCAACCCAGTCCAATATTCTTGCCTGGAGAATCCCCCATGGGGTCGGGAGACATGGGTTTGATCACTGGGTTGGGAAGATGCCCTGGAGGAAGGCATGGCAACCCACTCCAGTATTCTTCCCCATGGAGAATCGTCTATAGGGTTGCAAAGAGTCAGACACTACTGAGTGACTAAGCACAGTAGCCCTCCAGGCTTCTCTGTCCATGGGATTTCCCATGGAAGAATACTGGAGTGGGTTGTCATTTCCTCCAGAGTATCTTCCCGACCCAGGGAACAAACCTACATCTCCTGCTTGGCAGGCAATTCTTTACCAACTGAGCTATCAGGGAAGCATCCAAGTAAAACATTAGCTCGGCTTTTTTTTTTTTTGAAATAAGAGAGGGGTTGTGAGGTGACATTATTTGCAATAGCTATTTTAAAAATTGCAATAAAAATTGAAAATCAAAACTTTAAATTCAATAGTTTATAAGCAGATTTCAACTGAGACAGTGATTGAATCAAGGGAAAAGGAAAAGCCACGTATAAGTATTACATATTTAATAAGTAGATACCTGTCAAATACAGGATGAAATATACACACACTCATGCATTGCTGCAGTGTCATTTGTTTCAAATCTTTTGGAGAGAAGTCTGATCATATATACCAAGAGACTGAGCATATTTCTGCCATTTATGCTGATAGTTTCTCAGTTGGAAATCTATCATATTAGAAAGTAATCCTGAATACAGAAAAACATTTATAAGAAGTTTCATCTATAAATATGCTATGCTATGCTAAGTCACTTCAGTTGTGTCCAACTCTGTGCGACCCCATAGATGGCAGCCCACCAGGCTCCCCCGTCCCTGGGATTCTCCAGGCAAGAAC
>NW_011494935.1:347051-350846 GCF_000754665.1 Bison bison bison | reverse complement strand
ATTTACTTGATCTATATATCAAGTAAATAGTAATGCCACCAAATAATATATTAGCATAGAAAAATGCTTATACTAAATTTTAAAAGTTCAAGATAATCAGATGATTTCAAACCACATAAGCTACATAAAGAACAAAATGAAAATAAATTAAAGGTAAAATATTGAGACCTCATGCTCTGGTTTCTTTTTATCTATAGATGATGTAATGTCTTACGAACAAGTGAGTGGAGTGGTGGGTCAGTCTGTCACTCTACCCTGCACCTACACTGGAGATGTCATGCCCACGTGTTGGGGCTGAGGGTCATGTAATTGGACTCCGTGCGGACACATCTGGACTGATGGATACAGAGTTGTCGATTGGAGAGACAGACATTTTCATCTAAGGGGAAATAACCGTGAAAGGGATGCCTCTTTGACCATCCCTTGACGGTGGCTTGTATTGCTGCCGTGTTGAGCAGAGAGGGTGGTACAATGACAGAAGAGTCACCCTAGAGCTGCGTATAACACCAGGTGAGTTTGTCTTCTTACTTCCTTTGATTACTTCCTATGAGTTTCCAGAGATAAGAGTTTTCTGCTTGATATTAACTTTTTCTTTTTTTAATAGGGAAAGAGGAGGTTCCTATAATCTTGTTTTCTAATAACTGTTCAGTAGAATAACTTGTATTTGTGTAGAATGAAGTGTTAAGATGAACCTTGACTCGAAACCAAAGTCAAGAGAATATTTCCAGTCAGCAAACTATCTTCAGGAGTGCTGTATGGTTCATGAAAAAGCATTCACTGTTCCACACTGAAATATAGTGAATATTTTCATGGAACTTAATATATTCCACTTGAAGAATTGTCCTTTTCTCTGAGATTATGTCTTAGGAGAATTTTTATATGTCCTTTCTTAACATTTTACAACTTATAGATAGATAGATAATATAAAGCCCTGTCAAGTAAAGAATCCACCTGCTAATGCAGGGGACTCAGGAGATGAGAGTTGGATCCCTGGTTCAGGAATGGCAACCCACTCCAGTATTCTTGCCTGGGAAATCCCACAGGCTACAGTCCATGGGGTGGCAAAGAGTGGGATACAACTTAGCAACTAAAGAGCAACAGCAAGTAGATGTATCATCTGCTTAACAATTGTCAATTCCATCTTGTTGCATATACTTTGTATGAGCCTATATAGTTTCAACCTTTCCTCTGCACTGTCTTCGATTTTTTGAAGCAGATGTCACACCACGTCACTAAATTGCTTGTTTAAAAATCAAAATAGCTTTATTGCAGTATTAAAGCATTTGCATCTCAATAATTGTTCACTTGTAGCTTTTAATAATTTTGTGAAATAAAAAAATCAGTGAAGTTTACATTTTTTCATCCTAATGTAGACAGCATAATTATCCTTACCACTTGATGAAAGGTGCAGGTTCTTCAGGATTTCCTGGTTTCTGGTGCTCTTTCCTAATAAACGTTCTCTCCCTAAAGTCCTCTATTAACAACAGAACATGATATTTTTGGCCTTCATAATCTGTTTCAATTTTAATTTAATGAACTTGATATTGTGATCTCCCAACTTTTGTACTTGGCTTGTGCCCTTGATGAAGGCAAGTAAAATGTCAATTCTGATGCAGGAAATAACTGACTCTGGGGAAACTACATCTAGGGGGCATTTTAAGGAAGCCAAAAAAGGCTGGCAGGAGGAGGCCACATGTGAAGAGGAGAATATTTTTGAAACTGTGAAATTATATGATTGCTGTGGCTGAATATTTAAAAAATAATATAGAAAGAAATTAAGAGGAGGCTTTTAGTGCTCAAAAATTCTTTAGTAGATGAATATTTATAAAGCCACTGCTCTGTTCGGGAAACAGGTACATAGCTGAGTCAAAGTGACTCTCTAACTCCAACCCAATTCTTTGCTAAAGTTTTCTTGCACTTTTCACAGAATGAGCTTACTTTTCAACCTTATGTTAGGGCTCTTCCTCAGCAGTTTTTTCTACCCTTAGCTTTCTAGCTTCTTTCTCAGGAAATACTTACCGCCTAGGAAGACAAATTAAAGAAGCTGATTAGGTTTTTTCATTGTTATAGTCCTTTAATAAGATTTTTACTTGGTTCCTTTTTTTCTCTGTATTTTATTTCAAACTGAGGGGGTTGGATTTCACACTTTTAAAAAACTTTTGATTACACTATTAGAACAGGCTCAGCAAACGGTAGCCCCAGGACCATATCATATTACAAAACACTTCCACCCACAGTTTTATTAATTGGAAGACAGCCACACTCATTTGTTTATATTCTGTCTATGGCTGTTTTCACGCTGACAGATTTGAGCAATTACCACTGAGATCACAGGACCCCCGAAGCCTAAAGCATTTACTAATGCCTTGTACACAACAGACAGGCACAAATAATTGTTGAAAAAAAGTTTTTCTTCTTTAAGGCAAAAATTAGCTAGTTTCCAAATTAATTTGACTTGATCCCTCAAAAGCTGTTCATACCCATTGTCCCCTGTTCAATAAACTTGGGATTCTCATTTATAGTTTATAGGGTTGAAATTAAAAAATACTTCTTGTAGGCAACAAACGATGTCTGGTGAGTAAAAGCTACACATTCTTGATTCAGTCCTGCAATTTTGCCTTTATGGCAGCGGGCACAATGTTTTTGGCTTAATCCCAGTTTCAATTTTCCCTGGGCAGCTCTGAGGACTGCAGTAAGTGGTTTGGAATCCTATACCATTTCTAACTCTGAAAAAAGTCTAAATTATTGCCTATTGTTATTATCTCTCCAGTAGAAAAGAACCTTAAAATGTCTGGCTCATTTTCTATCCAAAAGCCTAAGGCATCTATTATCTAGCATATGGTGTGTGTGTGTGTGTGTGTTGTTTTTCTTTTAAATTGTGGTATAGTTGATTTACAATGTTGTATTTGTTTCTACTGTACAGAGAAATGAGTCAACTCTATGTATACATATAACCCATCCTTCCTCGTCCTCCCTCCCATCTACCCTTCCATCTTACCTCTCTATGTCACCAAGCTGAGCTCCCTGTGCTACATAGCAGGTTCCCACTAGCTATCTATTATCCACAAGGTAGTGTGTATATGTTGACCTTAATCTCCCAATCCATTCCACCAACCTCCATCCCTCTCTCTGTCCACTTGTCCACTCTCTATGTCTGCATCTCTAATCCTATCCTGCAAATAAGTTCATCTGGACCATTTTTCTAGATTCCATATATGTTTTAATATATTATATTAATATTTGTTTTTCTGACTTACTTACTCCATCTGACAGACTCTAGATTCATCCACCTTTCTACAAATGGCAATGGTGTGAATTAATCTGCATTTAGGATTCAGGTCTGTTGAAAGGGTACTCCTAGGACTGACTGTCTGGCTCTAGGTCAGTGATCACACTGTCGTGATTATCTGGGTCATGAAGATCTTTTTTGTACAGTTCTTCTGTGTATTCTTGCCATCTCTTCTTAATATCTTCTGCTTCTGTTAGGTCCATACCATTTCTGTCCTTTATCGAGCCCATCTTTGCATGAAATGTTCCCTTGGTATCTCTAATTTTCTTGAAGAGATCTCTAGTCTTTCCCATTCTGTTGTTTTCCTCTATTTCTTTGCATTGATCGCTGAAGAAGGCTTTCTTATCTCTTCTTGCTATTCTTTGGAACTCTGCATTCAGATGTTTATATCTTTCCTTTTCTCCTTTGCTTTTCACTTCTCTTCTTTTCACAGCTATTTGTAAGACCTCCCCAGACAGCCATTTTGCTTTTCTGCATTTCTTTTCCATGGGGATGGTCTTGATCCC
>NW_011494935.1:345231-345875 GCF_000754665.1 Bison bison bison | reverse complement strand
CTCCATCCCTTCATTCTTTCTGGAGTTATTTCTCCACTGATCTCCAGTAGCATATTGAGCACCTACTGACCTGGGGAGTTCCTCTTTCAGTATCCTATCATTTTGCCTTTTCATACTGTTCATGGGGTTCTCAAGGCAAGAATACTGAAGTGGTTTGCCATTCCCTTCTCCAATTCCAGTTGAGCTCTTTCAAATCCTGAAAGATGATGCTGTGAAAGTGCTGCACTCAATATGCCAGCAAATTTGGAAAACTCAGCAGTGGCCACAGGACTGGAAAAGGTCAGTTTTCCTTCCAATCCCAAAGAAAGGCAATGCCAAAGAATGCTCAAACTACTGCACAATTGCACTCATCTCACATGCTGGTAAAGTAATGCTCAAAATTCTCCAAGCCAGGCTTCAGCAATACATGAACCGTGAACTTCTTGATGTTCAAGCTGGTTTTAGAAAAGGCAGAGGAACCAGAGATCAAATTGCCAACATCCACTGGATCATGAAAAAAGCAAGAAAGTTCCAGAAAAACATCTATTTCTGCTTTATTGACTATGCCAAAGCCTTTGACTGAGTGGATCACAATAAACTGTGGAAAATTCTGAAAGAGATGGGAATACCAGACCACCTGACCTGCCTCTTGAGAAACCTATATT
>NW_011494935.1:328592-345131 GCF_000754665.1 Bison bison bison | reverse complement strand
CCATCACTTCATGGGAAATAGATGGGGAAACAGTGGAAACAATGTCAGACTTTATTTTTCTGGGCTCCAAAATCATTGCAGTTGGTGACTGCAGCCATGAAATTAAAAGACACTTGCTCCTTGGAAGGAAAGTTATGACCAACCTAGATAGCATATTCAAAAGCAGAGACATTACTTTGCCAACAAAGGTCCGTCTAGTCAAGGCTATGGTTTTTCCTGTGGTCATGTATGGATGTGAGAGTTGGACTGTGAAGAAAGCTGAGCACCAAAGAATTGATGCTTTTGAACTGTGGTGTTGGAGAAGACTCTTCAGAGTCCCTTGGACTGCAAGGAGATCCAACCAGTCCATTTTGAAGATCAGCCCTGGGATTTCTTTGGAGGGAATGATGTTAAAAGCTGAAACTCTAGTACTTTGGCCACCTCATGTGAAGAGTTGAGTCACTGGAGAAGACTCTGATGCTGGGAGGGATTGGGGGCAGGAGGAGAAGGGGACGACAGAGGATGAGGTGGCTGGATGACATGACTGACTCGATGGACTTGAATCTGAGTGAACTCCAGGAGTTTTTGATGGACAGGGAGTCCTGGCGTGCTGCAATTCATGGGGTCGCAAAGAGTTGGACATGACTGAGCGACTGAACTGAACTGAACTGAAGACTGACTGAAGTAAATGCTATTTATTTGATAAATATTCCAGTTCTTGGGAATTACTATTTAAGCCCTAGTCATGCACCACTTAAAGGACAAAGACAGTTTCAAGCTCTAGACATTTTTCCCTATCTCACAGATGTTTATGAAGATACGTAAATCTGATATGCATAACTAATCTTTATGAAGTGCTTCAATACAAATCCCAGATGTCATTTTCTATATTAACACCTCCCCCAAATATCATCCTCTCAATGCAAATGTTTCCTTGTTATGGCCATGTCTTCATTCCCTCCTCTGTCACAGATTCTAGCTCACCAATGACAAGAGCTCAGAGTTCATGGGAGATGAGTCCGAGTTCTGCCTGGGGATAGTCTCCTTGGTTGTGTTGGTTTACTGGCCCAGCACAAGTCTCTTGTTTCCTGCAGCTTAATCAATCCCAGCTTTCATGTTGATTTCTAGCTCCACCTACAACAACAACGACCAACACTACTACTACTCCAACAACAACCACTACTACTCCCACAACAACTACTACTAGTCCAACAGCAATGACGACTACTACTCCAGCAACCACCACTACTTCAACAACTACCACTACTACCACTACTCTGACAACCACCACCACTACTCCCACAACAACCACCACTATTCCAATAACCACCAACACTACTCCAACAACCACTACCACTATTCCAACAATGACTGCTACTACTCCAACAACCACCACCACTACTCCCACAACAACCACCACTATTCCAATAACCGCCACCACCACTCCAACCACCATCACCACTACTCCAGCTACCACCACCACTACTCCAGTAGCAAACACCACTACCCCCAAAACAACCACCACTAGTTGAGCAACCACTACTCTGACAACAACCATCCCTACTTCAACCACCACCATTACCACCACTCCAACAACCAGCACCACTACTCCAAAAATAAGCACTATCACTACTCCAACAAAAGATACCACCACTGAATACAACAACCACTACTCCAACAACAACCACCACCACTACTCCAACAATGACCAGCACCACTACTCCAGCAACAAGTACCACTACTACTACTCCAACAGCAGTAGCTACCATGAAGATCTCAACAGCAAATGACCCCTACTACTCAAGCAACCATGACTACTCCAACAATGACCAGCAGTATTCCGATAACAATGTCTACCTCTACTCTAAGAAGAACCACCGCTATTTCAGCAACGATGACCACTACTACTCCAATAACAACCACAATCATTCCAACAACGACCACCACTATTACTCCAACTGCAACCTGGAGTACTTCAACAACTACCACAATTACTCCAAAAACGACAACCACCACAACTCCAACAAAGAACACCACTGCTGTAACAACCACGATGGTCACCACTGCTCCAGAGAAAATGAGGCCCTCTGCCTCTGCTTTTTTAATGCCATCACCCACAAAGGACTTCCAACCAGGTAAGCAGCTATGCTTCTCAGCCCAGAAGGCTTTACAGGTGAGGATATAAACCATGCAAGGGCACTGTGTTAAGGCAGAAATACAATCTAGGGTAGGATGCTCAACACATTTCCAAACCTGGTTTCACAAAAATCCAAAACTCCCTGCCCCTTCTTACATTCACAGTTTTTTATGTCTAAGCTCTTTCAGAATGAAGGGGACTCATGGCTATTATCTGATTCTCAAAGGAATTCGTCAATAGTTAAAGAAAGCCAGACCACTGATTTGGATATCTATGTATGATAGTGAATTTGGCCCAGTTGAATATAGATTTCAGAGGAAAATATATGGAATCCCAGAACAGGCTCAGGTAAATGAGACTCTGTCTTTACAAGGAGTTCTGAATAGAGATCAGGTAATTTATTTTGAAACCGAAGCCAACACTTGAGGATAAAATTTCAATGAAGTTAATTTTACTTTGTTTCCTGTATCAGGAACCATGCTAACTGCTTTACAAGTATTAAGCCACTTAATTCTTAGGACAACTTTATGAATTGTAGGTGTGATTCAATCCTATTATGTATCCCTGAGTCCCGAGGAATGAAATGTAAGCACATTGTTGACAGTCATATGACTAAAAAATGGTTGAGTCTAGATGTCCCCATTAGTCTGAATGTTGGGCCTTTTCTGCCTTCTATTATGAACATAGAGCTTGTATTTGAGTGAACTATTGATCTGACATCATCGCTGGAAAAGCCTTCATATTGAAAAGCCCTGTCTTTTCAGGTTGTCAGTAACTTACATAGTTTTACATACTTCATCACTGAAAAGCCCTGTCTTTCCAGGGTGTCATTGACTTATATAGTTTGGCTGCTAGCATCCTTTAATTTATTTATGTAGCATAGAAATATTATTTATACTGATGAGAATGTAAACATCGGTTTTAAGGACTTTAGAAATTCAGAATCCATGTGTTTGTTTTTTCAATTCAGGCTACATGATTCATACTTCAAATTTTAGTTAGATAAAAGTTTTAATTTAATATAAATGGAGATTAATTTCCCTTATGGGTTGGAAAATAGTGTCTCATTCTGAGGACATGTTTACATTCAATCATTCTATTTTTAGTATTAAAAAGATAATGTTTTAGTGAACATTCTCTCTCTTTGACATGGCTCTAGATCCTGAGGAATAACAGAAATGTCACAACCTCTTAGCTAAAAACGTCTGATGGAATATATTGATTTCCTCTCACTCCCGTTCAACCATGTGTGTATTCAACTTGAGAAATCTGAAGGATTAGATTTTGGACAGAGTTTGGAAGAAAGATCTTTAGGTTAAAACTGGGATTTTAGAGTCATAAAAGTTTGTAAAAAAAAAAAAAGGCAAAAGCTTAGTTCCAGGCGGCAAACACACTACAGCATCTGTTGACTTTCTCAGTATTGATTTAGCTTCTTAATAGTTTGTGCTGACAGAAGTGGATGGATTAGTGCTCCTGGTTTGGGGAACATGTGTAAGCTATGGCCTTTGTTTAAAGCAGAGTTTCAGAAGTGAAGTGTTAGTGTATTTGTCCATGTGACCTCCTGGGGGATATAATTCATTGAATATTATATGTATCCTGATGGAGATGGTTGGATGGCATCAATGACTCAATGGACATGAGTTTGGGTAAACTCTGGGAGTTGGTGATGGACAGGGAGGCCTGGCATGCTGTGGTTCACGGGGTCACAAAGAGTTTGACATGACTGAGTGACTGAACTGAACCGAACTGATGGTTTCCTGAAGAGTTTGAAATTAGATTTGAATTTTATCAGATCCAGTGCAGAGTCATTTATGTTTACATGCATTTCCTCTCTGTATATCTGTCAATACTAATTACCTAAAATATTTCTGTAATAGTTGGAAGTAAAGTCATAGGAACAGGGAAGGGAAAAAAATGCCCACAAAGACCCAAACTAGGGAAAGAAGTTAAGCTCAAGAATTCTTTTGCACAGATTTAAGAGGAATGAAGACTCTGATCATCTGATTTTCTTTTATTGTCCTGTTCTTAGTTCCTAAAGAGAGTTATATCCTGTTATAAATTTGAGAATTAGGGGGAAGCAAAAACAAAGTTAAAAAGCCACTACCTTGGAGATTCCTTTAAAAACTAGGAATAAATCTACCATATAACCCAGCAACCCCACTACTGAGAATATACTCTGAGAAAACCACAGTTGCAAAAGAAATGTGTACCCCATTGTTCATTGCAGCACTATTTATGGTAGCCAGGACATGGAAGCAACCTAGATGTCCATCAACAGATGAATAGATAAAGATGTTATACATATATACGATGGAATATTACTCAGTCATAAAAAAAATGAATTTGAGTCAGTTCTAGTGAGGTGGATGAACCTAGAGCCTATTATACAGAGTGAAGTAAGTCAGAAAGAGAAAAACAAATATTGAATATTTACACATATATATGGGATCTAGAAATATAGTACTGATGAACCTATTTGCAGGGAAGGAAAGGAGATGCAGAAGTAGGGAATGGACTTGTGGCACAAGTTGGGGAGGAAGAGAGTGGGACGAATGGATAAAGTAGTGTTAACATATGTACACTATCATGTGGAGAATGGAGACCTGGTGAGAAGTTGCTGTATAACACAGGGAGCCCAGTCTTGCATTGTGTGATGACTTAGAGGGGTGGGATGGGTGATGGATGAGGCTCAAGAGGGAAGGGGATATGCATGTAGATGTGGCTGATTGGTGTTGCTGTCTGGAGGAGGCCAACTCAACATTGTAAAAATTAAAAACAAACTGACAAAATGACCAAGAAACACACACACACACACACACACACACACAAAAGACAGCTCAGAATAAGAGAAGAGGTGATGCTGAAATGTGAAGTCAATGGTGAGGAAGTGTAAAGAGGAAGACCAATGAGGGGCAATAAGAAAAGCCCAGGTTTGTAAACTCATGTCTAAGCAGTAAATACTACTAACTTGCTCTAAAATTCTGTGGTACTCTCAGAGGAAGATATAAAGATCTTATTAAAGAGCAGAGACATTACTTTGCCAACAAAGGTCCATCTAGTCAAGGCTATGGTTTTTCCAGTGGTCATGTATGGATGTGAGAGTTGGACTGTGAGGAAAGCTGAGCTCTGAAGAATTGATGCTTTTGAACTGGTGTTGGAGAAGACTCTTGAGAGTCCCTTGGACTGCAAGGAGATCCAACCAGTCCATTCTGCAGGAGATCAGTCCTGGGTGTTCCTTGGAAGGAATGATGCTAAAGCTGAAACTCCAGTACTTTGGCCACCTCATGCGAAGAGTTGAGTCATTGGAAAAGACTGTGATGCTGGGAGGGATTGGGGGCAGGAGGAAAAGGGGACGACAGAGGATGAGATGGCTGGATGGCATCACTGACTCAATGGACATGAGTTTGAGTGAACTCCGAGAGTTAGTGATGGACCAGGAGGCCTGGTGTGCTGCAATTCATGGGGTTACAAAGAGTCGGACAAACTGAGTGACTGAACTGAACTGAAGAGGCAAGGGGTCATCTCTTAAGGTAAGGTGAGAGGTCTGATGGAAAATAAAGAAGAGTTTTCAAGAAGGGAAAAGGAAATATAGCTCTGAGAATTCTTACTGAAGCTTTTTGTTGAGAAATGGAAGATTAGTCAGATAACACAGGAAATTATTCTTATGAAAGGAGTGAACAGAACACAACTGCAGAAAGAGCCAGGGTACCAGGGACATTGCTTCGTGGCTCATTATCAAGACTCAGACATTGGACAGTATTATTACCTGGAAGGGACCTCAAGGAATTGAATATTTTTAGTATGTTTTCTGTGCTGGTCAGTGTGTGCATCTCCCTGGAAAGACGTGTGGATGGATAGTTAGGAATTTGAATAAGGTCAGGAAATTCAGATTGGGTTTCTTGTGAAGGGAGGAGTATGGATTAGTGCCAGGCCATTCTCCACAAAAGTGAAACATCATTGGTATGAATAAAAGTTTAATTGGGTGTCCTGCTTACAATGCACTGTTGTAGACCTTAGGGGGATTCTAGGAGTATAAAATGGCAACCCACTCCAGTATTCTTGCCTGGAGAATCTCAGGGACAGAGGAGACTGCTGGGCTACTGTCTATGGGGTCGCACAGAGTCGGACACGACTGAAGCGACTTAGCAGCAGCAGCAGCAGGAGTATAAAAAGCAAAATAATTCTGTCTGTTGGTAGGCTCTCCAGATCATTGTCTAGATCAAATTTATTCATGATGATGAAATACCTACATGTCAGTGTAATGCCTCAAGGTTATCCTTTGATATTTCTCTAAGAAAGATTTGAAGGGTAATTCCTGATTTTAGCTTTGTGTTTTATTTTTGTTGGAGGTGGAAATTTTCCTCCGTAATTGTACACGATGTTTCCATTCTTATCAGTCCAGTGCTTTCTTTATCTTCTCCAACACAGACAGCGAAAACCAGCCTACCATAACACATGAAACCAATGTAACAGGCTCATTATCACACTCTTGCTCAACAGGTAACTTCTGTTTCTTTCCTGAACACCTTGTTTAACCATTTCAGGTCAGTGTCCTCATCTCTAAAATGCAATTAAGGAAATTGGTATAAGCATGTATTAAGCGTTTTGTATGCACTAGATAATCAGCAAAAAGAGAATACTGTATTGGACCTATAGTTGCTTATGATGTCCAACGGTATATGTTCTGTATGAAAAAATAGATATTTTAAAACACTATTAAAATTTGCGCATCAAAACTTCATGTTATAATATCCTTTTATACTGGGGTATTATGTCGTTTAAGATACACCGGCCTTGGGGCTGATGTCACATATTTTCTAAAGCAAGTTTGGATCAATGGGCAAGCTGGCATATAATGTAGGACTTAGATGGCTCCTGTTTGAGGTATCCTGATACATTTCATTCATGTTTTGAATGTAAAACCAATGTAACATCCATTTTGAAAACAGTGGTTCTGCTCTTTGGATGTGTAATGGCCTCTGAGCAGTCGCTGGCAGTTTCTTAGCTGTCATGAAAATATTGATTATCTGTGCTGTACCTGTGCTGTGCTTAGTCACTCAGGATTCTCCAGGCAAGAATACTGGAGTGGGTTGCCATTTTCTTCTTCAGGATTTGCCATTTCCTTATTTTATATACCTATAAGTGGTAATTTTTAACCTAGTTCTGAGGCTGAGCTACTATGACTCCCTTAAAACTGCATGTAAACTTCCCTTGAACACGCATTTTCACAGTTAAAGATGGAAAAAAAAAACAGGTTCATTTTGGAAGGGTCCATGACAAAATGGTTAAAAAGCATAACCTTCTTAACCATTGAGATTAAGTTAGTAAATATTTTAAATTTGGTATAACTCTTGCACTGCCTACAGCATTTGACCATACGATTATTAAACTTTTCATTCATCACCAGAAGGCATGTGAATGTATTTGGTGTTTACAGAAACTTCAGTATTTTTTGTAATTCTAATTAATTTTCCTTCTTGTTGAGCAGATGGAAAAGGCACAGTGACACAGTTTCCAGATCCCCTTTGGCATTGCAAAGGAAGTGTAAGCATATTCCTTACTACTTTATTAGCCTGATTCACTTGTATGTTTCCTTGGGAGCAAGTAACATTTAGAGAGTATTATTGTAAGTCTTGTTCACAATTGATTCTTTCTCATTCACAAAGTAAAGGAAGAAAAGAATTTGACTCATAAATAGGGATGCTTTCATTGATTAAAGCATTCATTAATTTTAGAAGTTTATATAGATGCACTAGTTTGTTAGAAATACCTGAAAAGTGATATTTTAATCTACCTTCCCCCTCTTCACACACAGTACAGACTTTCTCCTGACCAAAAAAATTAGAAGAAAAAGAGTGAAGTAATTCGCAGATAATCAGATACTATCAAGCAAGATTTAAATCATTGTTAGAGAAATAACATACCTTGAGTTGATGTGGTGGGATGGGGGCCATCCAAGTTAAAAATATTATGTAAATGAAAGTTTGCTTGCTTAAACATAGGCCCCTTGTTGTCCTCTTCCAACCTTATTGTCCTTCTATGGAGAATTTTTGAGGCACTGCTAAATCTTTCTATATGTAAACCTTAAGATACTAAGGTCTTGGACAACTTTGTGATTCTGTAGTATGTTCTCACAGTTTTTCACAGTTAGCTTGAGAAAAAGCTCAGGGCATCCAGTCTCAGGATGTTCATCAAAGCCTCATCTTTGTAAGTTACAAGAATTTACCAGTAGGATCTTTTGGCTTCCTTGAGTGAAACAACTTTCCTTTCACTATAAGCAAATAAATCTTAGAAGCAACACAAATGAACAGATTCAGGAATGAAAGTAATCCTGATCATAAGTGGTAAGTGATTGCAGCATAGCCATTGTAAGTGAAAGTCAAGCTCAGGAAAAGTGGGATTAGTGACAATGAGAACACCACCACATAGGAATGATATGAATGATTTTAACCACTCTGATGGTATGGGCACTGATTGATCTGATGGATATGGGCTGAATTTGTTTATGCTTGTTAAACAGAAGAAGTGCCACTATGTAACTGACTGTTATGCTCCTGAATATCCAGATTTACCCTGGATTAAAAAAAATTCTGAATGATGGGATTGTTCTTAAACTGGGTTACCTGCAGGACAGGTATGTTTAGCAGCAAGTAGAAACCAGTTCATAATAGGCAGTAGCAAAATCTTGGACTTTTTGTATCTTGACTCTGAAGATGTCAAGGTGTCTTCCAGATGTCCTAAAGCCAAGCAGCATGCATTTCAACCCAGCACGTCACCTTCCTGAACTCTCTCTCTTAAGGAGAGAATTGAACAAACACGTGAGGATGTGTAAGAAAAGGTGTTCATTGCTGCTATTTATAATCATGAAGGTGTTATAAACACCCTAATGTTCAATGATAAGGGATTAATTACTTCAGTCAGTTAAGGATGCTCACTTATTGCTATTAACAATGCTGCCACTGCAGTGAATTACTGATATAAGAAGACAGTGTCAATTGTTAAGTGAAAAAACAAACTTGTAAAATGTTATATATACTATATATTGAACATAGTCACTGTCTCTGTTAAGAAAAGCACTAGAAGAATAAAGTCCTACAAGAGTATGTGATGAAAAATACTAATAGTGATTGTTTATGTATGTTGGGATTATGTTTTATTTTTGTGCTCCTTTCTTTATCTCGAGTTGCACATTCTGATTCCAGTGTTCTTGCCTGGAGAATCCCAGGGACAGGGGAGCCTGGTGAGCTGCCATCTATGGGGTCGCACAGAATCGGACATGACTGAAGCGACTTAGCAGCAGCAGCAGCAGCAGCACATTCTGAAGTGAACCTGCAGTGTTTATGTAACACAGTATTTTTAAAAAGGAAACAAAGCCTGCTTCCTGTAACTCCATATCCCATCTAACTACTGTCCCACCTTCACAAATAAGGTGATAACACAACTTTTCACTTCCAAGACACTGGCCTTTTCCCCTTCAGGCTGCTGCTGCCACTGCTGCTAAGTCGCTTCAGTCGTGTCCGACTCTGTGTGACCCCATAGACGGCAGCCCACCAGGCTCCCCCGTCCCTGGGATTCTCCAGGCAAGAACACTGGAGTGGGTTGCCATTTCCTTCTCCAATGCAGGAAAGTGAAAAGTGAAAGTGAAGTCGCTCAGTCATGTCCGACCCTCAGCGACCCCATGGACTGCAGCCTACCAGGCTCCTCCTTCCATGGGATTTTCCAGGCAAGAGTACTGGAATGGGGTGCCATTGCCTTCTCCGCCCCTTTAGGCTAGGACAGCTCAAATGCTAAGTTACCCTCTTCTCTATTCCTATTAGTGTTTATCAGGAAATATCTAATGTATCTTACCCAAGTACCTTCTTTAGTTTGCATTTGACAGACAGAGAAACAGAAGTTCAGAGAGGCTAAATAACTTGTCCAGGGTCACAGAGCAACTGAGTAAAAGAGCTGGGATTCTGACTCTAGAGTTTAACCTCTTATGCAGGAAGAGACACAAGACTTAAACTTTTCTCTGACCATCCACTTTGTTTCTATTAAAATCCTATCTAATGGGAACTCTTTAGATTTAGAGTTAAGCTATATAAAGGGGCAGAGCATGATGCCTGGTGTATTTTGGGTTTATTTCAGGAGGTGATGATCACTTATGGACCACACTAGGAGATTCAAATAAACTGTATTTTCTCCAATTGCTCATCATTTTAACTGTTAAGCAGAGCCATACATCTGAGCAGCCACTTTAAAGTCCATTTATGAACCTATAGATATTACCTTGAGTTCTCCTGAAAAGAAAAAGTGTTGAATCAAGAGCCAAATTCAAAATTGAGCACATTCAGTTAACATTGAATAACACCACATCAGTTTATATAGGAACAGAAATTGTTGTTTTCTAATAAGAGGATTATTTATGAAAGTGGCTACTGTTGGTTGCTTAGTTGTGTCTGACTCTTTGTGACCCTATGGACTGTAGCCCTCCAGGCTTCCCTGTTCATGGAATTCTCTAGGCAAGAATACTGGAGTTTGTTGTCATGTACTACTCCAGGGGATCTTCCCAACCCAGGGATCTCCTGCATTCCAACCTGGGTCTCCTGCATTGTAAGCAGATTCTTTACTGTCTGAGACACCAGGGAAGTATGGAAATACCTTATCAATTTTTTAAAACATGCATTTAAAAATACATATAATAATGCATATTCAATTGAAGCTTAGAGTTCAGTTTTGACAAATGCATACACTTAAGTATATTTACATATGTATATATAACATACGTATTGTGTATGTTGCAAAATATACAACATTTCCACCATCCCAAATACATTTTGAATTTTAAACTGTCTTAGAATTTCACCATATGGCTATAACTTCAGATCATTTGGTCTCACCCCTCATAATTCAAAACTAGCCAAGGGCCAATAAGATAAATATGTCAGGGTGCATTGTTTCCAAAAATGTTTTCTACTCATAATTCTAACATGATCTTTTTTTTCTTTTAATCTGCTGATGTTTCCTTAGGCTGTGATACTGACACAAGATACTTGGATATGCATCAACAAGGGAGTCTATATTGGAATATCTGTTATAATCTCAGTATTATTCCTCATGTTTTTGGTATTCATGATTAATAAAAGTAAGTCACCTCAGGACTATGCCCACAAGAGTATTCTTGATCTAACCTGCCTATAACCCTACATTCCACATGATTTCAATTTCACATAACTTTCTTGGTTGGTTCTTTTTTTTTTATATATATACAGGTGCATTTTTATTTATTTATGTTTTATTTTTATTTTATTTTATTTTTTAATTTTTTTTTTTACTTTACAATATTGTATTGGTTTTGCCATACATCAACATGCATCTGCCATGGGTGTACACGTGTTCCCCATCCTGAACCCCCACCCCCAGCACCTCCTTCTCCATACCATCCCTCTGGGTCATCCCAGTGCACCAGCCCCAAGCTTCCTGTATCCTGCATCGAATCTGGACTGGTGATTCATTTCTTATATGATATTATACATGTTTTATGGAGAAGGCAATGGCACCCAACTCCAGTACTCTTGCCTGGAAAATCCTATGGACAGAGGAGCCTGGTAGGCTGCAGTCCATGGGGTCGCTGAGGGTCAGACACGACTGAGCGACTTCACTTTCACTTTTCACTTTCATGCATTGGAGAAGGAAATGGCAACCCACTCCAGTGTTCTTGCCTGGTGAATCCCAGGGATGGGGGAGCCTGGTGGGCTGCTGTCTATGGGGTCACACAGAGTCGGACATGACTGAAGTGACTTAGCAGTAGCATACATGTTTTAATGCCATTCTCCCAAATCATCCCCCCTCCCTCTCCCACAGAGTCCAAAAGACTGTTCTATACATCTGTGTCTCTTTTGCTGTCTCGCTTACAGGGTTATCGTTACCATCTTTCTAAATTCCATATATATGCGTTAGTATTCTGTATTGGTGTTTTTCTTTCTGGCTTATTTCACTCCGTATAATAGGCTCCAGTTTCATCCACCTCATTAGAACTGATTCAAATGTATTCTTTTTAATGGCTGAATAATAGTCCATTGTGTATATGTACCACAGCTTTCTTATGCATTCGTCTGCTGATGGACATCTAGGTTGCTTCCATGTCCTGGCTATTATAAACAGTGCTGCAATGAACATTGGGGTACACATGTCTCTTTCAATTTTGGTTTCCTCGGTGTGTATGCCCAGCAGTGGGATTGCTGGGTCGTATGGCAGTTCTATTTCCAGTTTTTAAGGAATCTTCACACTGTTCTCCATAGTGGCTGTACTAGTTTGCATTCCCACAAACAGTGTAAGAGGGTTCCCTTTTCTCCACATCCTCTCCAGCATTTATTGCTAGACTTTTAGATAGCAGCCATTCTGACTGGCGTGAATGGTACCTCATTGTGGTTTTGATTTGCATTTCTCTGACAATGAGTGATGTTGAGCATTTTTTCATGTGTTTGTTAGCCATCTGTATGTCTTCCTTGGAGAAATGTCTATTTAGTTCTTTGGCCCATTTTTTGATTGGGTCGTTTATTTTTCTGGAATTGAGCTGCAGGAGTTGCTTGTATATTTTTGAGATTAGTTGTTGTGATGTATGTCAGAGAGTGTTTTGCCTATGTTCTCCTCTAAGAGTTTTATAGTTTCTGGTCTTATGTTTAGATCTTTAATCCATTTTGAGTTTATTTTTGTGTATGGTGTTAGAAAGTGTTCTAGTTTCATTCTTTTACAAGTGGTTCTTTTTCTTTTTTATTTCTCTTAAATTATTGTCCTATAAAGAAAAACATGTTATTTAAATTCTCCATCAGTTCAGTTCAGTCGCTCAGTCATGTCCGACTCTTTGCAACCCCATGAATCGCAGCACGCCAGGCCTCCCTGTCCATCACCAACTCCTGGAGTTTACCCAGACTCATGTCCATCGAGTCAGTAATGCCATCCAGCCATCTCATCCTCTGTCGTCCCCTTCTCCTCCTGCCCCCAATGCCTCCCAGCATCAGAGTCTTTTCCAATGAGTCACATGAGGTGGCCAAAGTACTGGAGTTTCAGCTTTAGCATCATTCCTTCCAAAGAAATCCCAGGGCTGATCTCCTTCAGAATGGACTGGTTGGATCTCCTTGCAGTCCAAGGGACTCTCAAGAGTCTTCTCCAACACCACAGTTCAAAAGCATCAATTCTTTGGCGCTAAGCCTTCTTCACAGTCTAACTCTCACATCCATACATGACCACTGGAAAAACCATAGCCTTGACTAAATGGTCCTTTGTTGGCAAAGTGATATCTATGTTTGAATATGTTATCTAGGTTGGACATAACTTTCCTCCCAAAGAGTAAGCGTCTTTTAATTTCATGGCTGCAATCACCATCTGCAGTGATTTTGGAACCCCCAAAAATAAAGTCTGACACTGTTTCCACTGTTTCCCCATCTATTTCCCATGAAGTGATGGGACCAGATGCCATGATCTTTGTTTTCTGAATATTGAGCTTTAAGCCAACTTTTCCACTCTCCACTTTCACTTTCATCAAGAGGGTTTTGAGTTCCTCTTCACTTTCTGCCATAAGAGTGGTGTCATCTGCATATCTGAGATTCTTGATATTTCTCCCAGCAATCTTGATTCCAGCTTGTGTTTCTTCTAGTCCAGCATTTCTCATGATGTACTCTGCATATAAGTTAAATAAGCAGGGTGACAATATACAGCCTTGACATACTCCTTTTCCTATTTGGAACCAGTCTGTTGTTCTATGTTCAGTTCTAACTGTTGCTTCCTGACCATAGAAGAAATTAAATATGGAGAATTAAGAATTGGTTGGTTAGAGCTGGAATTTGGAAGTCAACAAGCCAGTATAATATATAATATTTGCTCACTCTTCATTTTCCCCTCCCTTCAAGACCAATTTTTGTCCCTATAGGGACCGAAATTGTTGAGGGTTTTACAACACCCACTTAACAGAAGAAGCAATGAGTTATTGGGAGGGTACATGGTATCAGGGCCAGGAGGAGAATGAAGGTTTTTGCAAGGCAATCATCCAACGTCTCCTGGTTTCCTTCCACCAGTTGAGTGTGTATGTTTAAAACCTGTCATCTATGAAAAGAAACACAATCTCCCACCTTTTTTACAGTGAAATATAATGGCATTAAAGTAACCTATGGCATGTGGCTAAATATACTAAATCTTTTATAAATATGTGATGCTTTACATTAAGGGGCTTATTTGGCTCCTAGATTCAAAAAAAAGTTACCTGGAGTTGTCAAGGAAAGGATCCACAATTATTTTCTTTCTCTTTCATTTTAAAAATATTCTTTCTAAAAATAAATTTAAAAATATTCTTTATTCTTAATTAATTTGTCAGGCTTTGAGATCTGTACAGATTTTATTATTATTAAAGTAAAAACAGAAATAAAATATTTGTTTGGAAAAAACATCTCATGAACTCCTTGGCTTACATGTTTAATTTTCTCTTTATTTCTTCCCCAATTTAGGTAATTTATTCTTGGGTAATAAGTTGGAGCTATGATGGTAAGTTTGAAATGGTTTGTGTCAATGACTCTTTTAACAATTCTTACTCTAGTAAAAATGTCTCTGTCTCTCTCCTCTATTCCTTCTGAACTCCCTATTTTATACTATGGATCCTGAAAAATCTAGTATATAGAGAACCTCCACTGCTTTCCAACCTTCCAGTGATGATTTTAGCGTCTCTGTATTCTCTGCAAATGTGCTAGAACTGCTACAGAAACAGCACCTGAAACCAGACCTCAAAGAGCAAGAACTAATTTGCAGGGTTTTTTTTTTTTTTTCTTGATGGGCCATTAGAATGGGTTGTTTGGTACATTATTTGATTTCACTCAGTGCTTTGTTTATTGAGTGTATATTAGACGCCTATTCCAAAGAGATGAGCAAAAGAAACAGAAAACATATAAATGAATACAGTGTACTTTTAGAACTTTCAGATAAATACTATGGGGACTACAGTAGCAGGGCAACAGTTTATGTGAGTGAGCCCCAAAGGAGCAGAAGGCAGCTCTGCTAAGATCTGGAGGAGGACAACTCCAGGTTGAAGATGCACAAAGGCAGGGGGTAGGGACATGCCTCCAGCTCTCCAGGTTCCCATCATTCCCTATGGTTCCACCCCAGCCTACTCTGCTCAATTAGTTGTGTGGTCTCATAGGCATTTGAATTTACAGTTGTACATATCTACCCCACTTCCCAATGAAAAGTTAACTCCTCTCTATGCATCCCTGTAGTCATTTTTGCAAACACCTGTAAAGGTGGGAAACCACGACTTACTTCCGAATCTAAACAGCCTGCAGCATCTGGTCCAGCTTGGGCTTTAAGAAAGGTTTTTCTTTGATAAAATCCACCCCTCTTAGTCCATCATCCATTATTCCTAGTTCACTTTCATTGGATGTTTGTACACAACTTTTCCTATGTCTGAGTTAATAACATGAGCCCATCCACAGAACACGCCTTGAATAATCCCCAGCATATTGCAAGTGTTCCATCGATGCTGGCTTTTGTTATTGCAGTCATGCCCTTCTTAGCAATAAACCTGTGAGACAGGAATGAGTATTACTCTCAGTTTACAGATTAGAAGACAGGATTAGAGATGTTAAGTGACATCCAAGGTCACATCACACAGCAGGTAAAAGACTCCATCTTAGGCCTCTTAGAGTCAAAAACACAGACTTCTTGAAGTTTTTGACTATCCGATTCTAAAAATGTATGAAAAATATACTCTCTATGAAAAGAAAAGCATGGAAGACAGCATCCTTAGAGTTCATTTTTGTCCTTTCACTGTTAACTTTTATTAAAGTTTCACTTTTTATCACCTAGTTAGAAAATACTTATTTTAGAAAATACTGTATATCATAGAAAAGAAAGCAAAACAAAAAGGAGCATTTCCTAATGATGTTATTTTTTTTGGAAGCTATATCACATAGACTCATTTTGAGCTACTAACATTTAAACTGTTTCCACACATGTATGACTAATCTGTTTAAAGATCGTAGCTGAGTGAAGGTTCAGTGCATTATATATAATTTCTGGGCAGACTTAGGTAATAAAAATAGTGACCACATCAGATCAGATCAGATGAGTCGCTCAGTCGTGTATGACTCTTTGTGACCCCATGAATCGCAGCACGCCAGGCCTCTCTGTCCATCACCAACTCCAGGAGTTCACTCAGACTCGAGTCCATCGAGTCAGTGATGCCATCCAGCCATCTCATCCTCTGTCGTCCCCTTCTCCTCCTGCCCCCAATTCCTCCCAGCATCAGAGTCTTTTCCAATGAGTCAACTCTTCACAAGAGGTGGCCAAAGTACTGGAGTTTCAGCTTTAGCATCATTCCTTCCAAAGAACACCCAGGGCTGATCTCCTTCAGAATGGACTGGTTGGATCTCCTTGCAGTCCAAGGGACTCTCAAGAGT
>NW_011494935.1:327517-328492 GCF_000754665.1 Bison bison bison | reverse complement strand
CAAAAGCATCAATTCTTCAGTGCTCAGCTTTCTTCACAGTCCAACTCTCACATCCATACATGACCACAGGAAAAACCATAGCTTTGTCTAGACGAACCTTTGTTAGCAAAGTAATGTCTCTGCTTTTGAATATGCTATCTAGGCTGGTCATAACTTTCCTTCCAAGGAGTAAATGTCTTTTATTTTCTTGGCGGCAGTCACCATCTGCAGTGATTTTGGAGTCCAGAAAAATAAAGTCTGACACTGTTTCCCCATCTATTCCCATGAAGTGATGGGACTGGATGCCATGATCTTTGTTTTCTGAATGTTGAGCTTTAAGCCAACTTTTTCACTCTCCACTTTCACTTTCATCAAGAGGCTTTTTAGTTCCTTTTCACTTTCTGCCATAAGGGTGGTGTCATCTGCATATCTGAGGTTCTTGATATTTCTCCTGGCAATCTTGATTCCAGCTTGTGTTTCTTCCAGTCCAGCGTTTCTCATGATGTACTCTGCATAGAAGTTAAATAAATAGGGTGACAATATACAGCCTTGACTAACTCCTTTTCCTATTTGGAACCAGTCTGTTGTTCCATTTCCCATTCTAACTGTTGCTTCCTGACCTGCATACAAATTTCTCAAGAGGCATATCAGGTGGTCTGGTATTCCCATCTCTTTCAGAATTTTCCACAGTTTATTGTGATCCACACAGTCAAAGGCTTTGGCATAGTCAATAAAGCAGAAATAGATGTTTTTCTGGAACTCTCTTGCTTTTTCCATGATCCGGCAGATGTTGGCAATTTGATCTCTGGTTCCTCTGCCTTTTCTAAAACCAGCTTGAACATCAGGAAGTTTACAGTTCACATATTGCTGAAGCCTGGCTTGGAGAATTTTAAGCATTACTTTACTAGCGTGTGAGATGAGTGCAATTGTGCGGTAGTTTGAGCATTCTTTGGCATTGCCTTTCTTTGGGATTGGAATGAAAACTGACCTTTTCCA
>NW_011494935.1:326396-326961 GCF_000754665.1 Bison bison bison | reverse complement strand
AGTCTTTCCCATTCTGTTGTTTTCCTCTATTTCTTTGCATTGATCGCTGAAGAAGGCGTTCTTATCTCTTCTTGCTATTCTTTGGAACTCTGCATTCAGATGTTTATATCTTTCCTTTTCTCCTTTGCTTTTCGCTTCTCTTCTTTTCACAGCTATTTGTAAGGCCTCCCCAGACAGCCATTTTGCTTTTTTGCATTTCTTTTCCATGGGGATGGTCTTGATCCCTGTCTCCTGTACAATGTCACGAACCTCATTCCATAGTTCATCAGGCACTCTATCTATCAGATGTAGGCCCTTAAATCTATTTCTCACTTGCACTGTATAATCATAAGGGATTTGATTTAGGTAATACCTGAATGGTGCAGTGGTTTTCCCTACTTTCTTCAATTTAAGTCTGAATTTGGTAATAAGGAGTTCATGGTCTGAGCCACAGTCAGCTCCTGGTCTTGTTTTTGCTGACTATATAGAGCTTCTCCATCTTTGGCTGCAAAGAATATAATCAATCTGATTTCAGTGTTGACCATCTGGTGATGTCCATGTATAGAGTCTTCTCTTATGTTGTTGG
>NW_011494935.1:319521-326250 GCF_000754665.1 Bison bison bison | reverse complement strand
TTCTAAAAGGTCTTGTAGGTCTTCATAGAACCATTCAACTTCAGCTTCTTCAGCATTACTGGTTGGGGCATAGACTTGGATTACTGTGATATTGAATGGTTTGCCTTGGAAATGAACAGAGATCATTCTGTCGTTTTTGAGATTGCATCCAAGTATTGCATTTCGGACTCTTTTGTTGGCCATGATGGCTACTCCATTTCTTCTGAGGGATTCCTGCCTGCAGTAGTAGATATAATGGTCATCTGAGTTAAATTCACCCATTCCAGTCCATTTCAGTTCGCTGATTCCTAGAATGTCGACATTCACTCTTGCCATCTCTTGTTTGACCACTTCCAATTACAAATTCTAAAAAAAGTAGCTGTATCAAAGCTCCACAAATGACCTTTTCATACACTTGATGTGTGAGCATACATGGTATACAGCTCATGTAAACCATGGCTTTCTAAGTCTCACCATTAAGACACAGAAAGATTTCTGATTCCATGATCCAATATAGACTTATGTGAAATAAATCTATTTTTCTATATCCAGTGTGCTCTTATGTTTTGTATACTGATATATATTTATATTGAATACAGGAAATAGATGACTAAATAGATTTAATTTAACCCTCGCTAAAGAGTTACAGTCCACAGTTGGGAAGAAACCCAGCCAAACCATTTCCTGGCCATCTTTGAGAATGTGTGTCCTGGTTTAGTACTTCCATTTGATGTCTTATATTAGTCTTCTTAGATTTTTCCATTTTTTGTATTCTGTTACATGAGTCTCTTGAAGGAGACCGTCTGAGTTTTTTGAAATGACTGCTGAGGATTTCTACCTCCCTATTACACAGACTTCCTGCAACTTCATGTTTACAACTCTGGAAGCTTCTGTGCATTTTATAGGCTTGTGAATGGAGCTCTGGGAAATGCAAATACCCAGTGTGCCTGAACATAAACTGTGTTGCTCATACTTGAGAAGTGATCTGCTTTTCTCTTATTCATGTCATTCTTTTTGCAGTGTGATTCTATTGAGGGACTCTCATGTTAAAATTTTGAAAAATGCAGATGTGAATCATGTCCAAGCAGAAGACAATGTCGACATTATTGATGACCAACTTTAAGTTAAGGATTAAGATCCAGTGGCCTTCTAAGGTGTTATGCCCTTGACTGTAGAAGACAGTGACCAGATATTACCATATCAGAGTGCTTTCAAGCAGCAGGACAATTTTTTGGTCAGTTCCCAGTGGCATTCCAAGGAGTTAGGGACATTGGGTGCAGCTGATCTGTGTAGAGTCAAGTTCTGTCACACAGTCCTAATTTTTTATACTAAAAGTGTCTCAATCTTTCTGGTGATTGGAGAGCTCTCTCCTAAACATGTACTCTTTGGAATTGTATATTCTCTTAAGTCCTTACGAATCCTGTTATCCATCAAGAATTCTCATTGTGTAGACAAAAAACACTATTTCAGATATCAAGGCTGTCCAGAACAGCTGACTACAACTTAAAAATCAGGAAACCCAACTTGAGATTAAAGGATTTAACATGAAAGCATCTCATGATCCCTTTTTTCATTTTTTTTTAATTAAGTGACTTCAAATGTTATATTCCTTAGGACCTCTCAAGGGTTTCAAATCATGGGCGTGTACAGGTTTTTTTTTTTTTTTAACATGATTTCAACTCACACCTTTATTTTGTTATTACACACACACACACACTCACACACATATAATGATGTTAACATTATAATATAATGACACCAATAAGGCAAGTCCTGTCACTATTCTTTTTCATAATGTCCCTGCATATTCTTGTTAATTTATCTTTACAAACAAGTTTTTGATTATTTTATAAAATTCCAACATAGTAAATCCTGTGTATCCTAATTTAATTTGGAGAGATGATTCTTTGTGATATTAAATCTTCTCATCAAAGAACATGGTTTATCTTTCTGTTTATTTATTTTATTAAATTAATTTGTTTATTTTAATTGGAGGCTAATTACTTTACAATATTGTGGTTTTTGCCATACACTGACATGAATCAGCCATGCCTGTACATGTGTTCCCCATCCTGAACCCCACTCCCACCTTCCTCCCCATCCCATCCCTCTGGGTCATCCCAGTGCTCTGGCCCTGAGCACCCAGTGTCATGCATCAAACCTGGACTGGCGATCTGTTTCACAAATGGTAATATACATGTTTCAATGCTATTCTCTCAAATCATCCCACCCTTGCCTTCTCCCATGGAGTCCAAAAGTCTGTTCCTTACATCTAAAGGACCTTAAGGGCCTTTCCACTTATGAGTTGGCATTTTTGGTGATCCCAATAGTCCCTAAATTTTTTTCCACACAGCCACCAGTGTAATCAAAGGAACCAGGATCTGATTGTGCTATGGAAGTTGAAAATCCTCCCACTGCTCCCCAGTGGGTACAAGTCCCTACTCCATCATAAGCCCCTCACAGGTTCTCCCTTGTCCACTTCATGCAGCCCCTCCATGTGGTGCTCTGGCAGATAGACATGCCTCACATACCCACTCTCCACTCTGTAGGTCAGCATGTCTTGGGGAGATGCTTGTCTCCTGTCTCTCCACCAGGCATGCCATCCCTCAAGGTTCATCTCAGCCTTAGCCTCTTCACACTTTCTCACCTAATCCCTGTAGACAGGATGCGTCCCCTCCCCTGAACCCTTCTGTGCAGCCCATTGTAGTCTCTCTGTGAATAATATGGAGCACCTCCCACGTGCCAGGCATGGTGCCAGTGCCTAGCTCAGGTCCCTCTGCAGGAGACCAGCACACACCTAACCTGGGTTGCACCTAGGGGTGAATTACAAAGAGACCCCCTCCTCCTTCTGGCTGACAGAGCCCTGGAGCCAGGGCAGTAACGTGTCAAATAGAGTCTCTACAAATTGTAACCATAAATTGTGAACCTATAACCTGGTCTTGTAATATGAGAGGTGTTCAGATCACTGATGTTTATTATACTGAGCTCTTTGAGGGAAGTGTATGTAGTTTCCCAGCATCCAGTTTACACAATACTTATCCATGAGAATTAGTGAACACATTGACTAAAAAAATGTTCCCTAGAGCCTTCTGGAGAAGGCAATGGCACCCCACTCCAGTACTCTTGCCTGGAAAATACCATGGATGGAGGAGCCTGGTGCACTGCAGTCCATGGGGTCGCTAAGAGTTGGACACGACTGAGTGACTTCACTTTCACATTTATGCATTGGAGAAGGAGATGGCAACCCACTCCAGTGTTCTTGCCTGGAGAATCCCAGAGATGGGGGAGCCTGGTGAGCTGCTGTCTATGGGGTCACACAGAGTCGGACACGACTGAAGCGACTTAGCAGTAGCAGCAGCAGAGCCTTCTAGTCAGGGAATAAGATGGTTGGATGGCATCACCAACTCAATGGACATTAGTTTGAGCAAGCTCTGGGAGTTGGTGATGTACAGGGAATCTTGGCAAGCTGCAGTCCATGGGGTCACAAAGACTTGGACATGACCGAGCAACTGAACTGAACTGAGAGCCTTCTTGTGTGTTCTGGGGGTGGGATGGGGGAAGAGTGTCTCTAAAACTAGAAACTAACCCCTTCCTGTGACTGGCTGGAGTATGAGAGCCTGTGTGAACCCCAGGGACTGAGACTGCTGCTGCTGCTGCTGCTGCTGCTAAGTCGTGACACTCATGTCCGACTCTGTGCAACTCCATAGATGGCAGCCCAACAAGGCTCCTCTGTCCCTGGGATTCTCCAGGCAAGAATACTGGAATGGGTTGCCATTTCCTTCTCCAATGCATGAAAGTGAAAAGTGAAAGTGAAGTTGCTCAGTCGTGTCCGACTCTTAGAGACCCATGGACTATAGCCTACCAGGCTCCTCCGTCCATGGGATTCTCCACGCGAGAGTACTGGAGTGGGTTGCCATGGCCTTCTAGAACTAAGGCCACCTCTGGACGTGACTGAGCCCCACTGCGTGTATGTGGGTGCTCATTAACTTACTGCTGTCTGACTCTTTTCAACCCCTTGGACTGTAGCCCATCAGGCTCCTCTGTCCATGGGATTTTCCAGGCAAGAGTACTGGAGTGGGATGCCATTGCCTTTTCCATGGGAATGAGACTAGTAATTTTCTAACTTGATTGCATATTAGAATCACCTGGGAACTCAGACCCTGACCAGCAAATTAGGCTCTCAGCAGCTGGGGCTGAGGTAGTGTTGTGGTAGTCCAGTTGGAGAGTCGGTTGAAAGAAAAATTTCCAGGGGCAGAGTATTACAGAAAGTGAATTTACTAAGAAAAAAGAGCAAAAATAATGTAGGGACTGGGAGTACAGTGGGCCAACCTCCTGACAGGTCAGAGAGTCGACTGTTAGAACAGCCGGTGAGCTCAAGGGAGAACCAATGCTTTACGTGGGCTAGTAGCCAATTTTTATAGCCTCTAAACAAAGGAAATTCCTGCTGGAAGGATGGCATCATCATTGGTGATTGGTCAGGGTGCTATAGGGTGAGTACTAGAGTGGGTATTTTTGCCTAATAGGGGTAAGGGAGCTGGCCAGTAAGAAGCAGGGAGGTTTTGTCAATGGTTACAGTAGGACTTGTGGGATTTATCCCTGGGTTGGGAAGATACCCTGGAGTAGGAAATGGCAACCCATTCCAGTATTCTTGCCTATAAAATTCCATGGACAGAGGAGCCTGATGGGCTACAGTCCAAGGGGTCGCAAAGAGTCAGACAGCAGTAAGTTAATGAGCACCCACATACACGCAGTGGGGCTCAGTCACGTCCAGAGGTGGCCTTAGTTCTAGGCTCTGCGTCTGTGGCCTTAGTACAAGACCTCACACCTGTAACCTTCATATGGGACTCCACAGGTAATGTTAAACTTTTCAGTCTCCTCAGGTGATTTCAATGTGTAGTCGAGCTTGAAAACCACTGACCTAGAGACTTGGAAAAGGAAGATGACAGCATATTTTCTTGCTGTGTGTGACAAATGCTCTAGAAAAGCGTGAAAGATACACACTAAAACAGGAACACATCAACACTGGTCCAGTCCGGGGCAGGTGAGCCACCAAGTGGGGAAAGGGCAGAACGCCTGGCGACAGCAGATCTGTCCTCCATCTGGCTTCCTTGGCAACCACATGATGCTGGTGCAGCCCTGGGAACGAGAAGTCTGGATGCTGCCACGCTTTTGTAAGGCTTCTCAGGAAGCTGGCTCACAGCTGTCTCCTTTAACCATCCCTGGGCCTCCAAAGAACTGAATGTTTTCTTCCACCAGTTGTAAAAACAAGCAAAGAAGAAAGTCCCCTTTGGCCTGTGAGGAAGTGCTCTAACGTGACCTGTGTTTTGTGCTGTCGCCTGCTGAGATGGGGTGCTCTGTCTGGCAGTTTCTGCACCTGCTGGAGCCAAAAGATACTTGGGTAATAAATGATTCACATATTTCTCAATAGGCTTTATTTTTTAGAGCAATTTCAAGGTCACAGCAAAACTGAGGGGGAAGTACATGGAGTTCCCATATGCCTGTCTCCCTCTCCCCAAAATACGCAGCCTCTCCACCATCCACATGTATCCCAAGCCTTGTGCATCAGTGTTGGCATATTGATGAACCAATATTGATACATCATTATTAACTGAAGTCCATAGTTTATTGGAGTTCAAACTTTGTGAGATGCATTCTAAAGGTTTTGACAAGTGTATCATTATATGTATCCACCATTACCAAATCATGCTAAACAGTTTTTTTGCTTTATTTACTGCTCTAAAAATCCCCTCTGGTCCACCTATCCTTTCCTTCCTCCCCTCAAACCTGCAACAACCACTGACCTTTTAATTGTCTCCATAAAAAGATCATACCTTTTGTAAGACTTCATGTAGTTGGAATTACAGAGTATGAATCTTTTCAGATTGTCTTCTTTCACTTGGCAGTATGAAGTTAATGTTCCTGTTTCTTTTTGTGGCTTCATAGATCATTTCTTGTTATTGTGGAATAATAATTTTTAGTTTAAGTTCATTGACCTATAGAATGGCGTAATAGTGGCTTTCACATTTTGGCAACTATGAATAAAACTTTAAAAAATTCATGTGCAGGTGAAGCAGCATGATCAATGGATTGTATGGAAAGAGTTTGTTAAGTTTTGTAAGAAATTACTGAACTGTCTTCAAAAATAGCTAAATAGCAAAATAACATTTTTAAATTCTCATCAGCAATAAATGAGAGTTCCTTTTGTTCCATATCCTTGTCAGCAATTGGTATTGGATTCAGTTCAGTTCAGTTCAGTCGCTCAGTCGTGTCTGACTCTTTGTGACCCCAGCATGAATCGCAGCACGCCAGGCCTCCCTGTCCATCACCAACTCCCAGAGTTCACCCAGACTCACATCCATCAAGTCAGTGATGCCATCCAGCTGTCTCATCCTCTGTCATCCCCTTCTCCTCCTGCCCCCAATCCCTCCCAGCATCAGAGTCTTTTCCAATGAGTCAACTCTTCGCATCAGGTGGCCAAAGTACTTTAGCATCATTCCTTCCAAAGAACACCCAGGGCTGATCTCCTTCAGAATGGACTGGTTGGATCTCCTTGCAGTCCAAGGGACTCTCAAGAGTCTTCTCCAACACCACAGTTCAAAAGCATCAATTCTTCGGCCCTCAGCCTTCTTCACAGTCCAACTCTCACATCCATACATGACCACAGGAAAAACCATAGCCTTGACTAGATGGACCTTTGTTCGCAAAGTGATGTCTCTGCTTTTGAATATGCTATCTAGGTTGGACATAACT
>NW_011494935.1:312097-319419 GCF_000754665.1 Bison bison bison | reverse complement strand
TCCTTCCAAGGAGTAAACGTCTTTTAATTTCATGGCTGCAGTCACCATCTGCAGTGATTTTGGAGCCCAGAGAAATAAAGTCTGACACTGTTTCCACTCTTTCCCCATCTATTTCCCATGAAGTGATGGGACCAAATGCCATGATCTTCATTTTCTGAATGTTGAGCTTTAAGCCAACTTTTTCACTCTCCTCTTTCACTTTCATCAAGAGGCTTTTTAGTTCCTCTTCACTTTCTGCCATAAGGGTGGTATCATCTGCATATCTGAAGTTCTTGATATTTCTCCCGGCAATCTTGATTCCAGCTTGTGTTTCTTCCAGTCCAGCGTTTCTCATGATGTACTCTGCATAGAAGTTAAATAAGCAGGGTTACAATATATAGCCTTGACATTAGTCCTTTTCCTATTTAGAACCAGTCTGTTGTTCCATGTCCAGTTCTAACTGTTGCTTCCTGACCTGCATACAGATTTCTCAAGAGGGAGGTCAGGTGGTCTGGTATTCCCATCTCTTTCAGAATTTTCCACAGTTTATTGTGATCCACACAGTCAAAGGCTTTGGCATAGTCAATAAAGGAGAAATAGATGTTTTTCTGGAACTCTCTTGCTTTTTCTATGATCCAGCGGATGTTAGCAATTTGATCTCTGGTTCCTCTGCCTTTTCCAAAACCAGCTTGAACATCAGGGAGTTCACAGTTCACATATTGCTGAAGCCTGGCTTGGAGAATTTTGAGCATTACTTTACTAGCATGTGAGATGAGTGCAATTGTGCGGTAGTTTGAGCATTCTTTGGCATTGCCTTTCTTTGGGATTGGAATGAAAACTGACCTTTTCCAGTCCTGTGGCCACTGCTGAGTTTTCCAAATTGGCTGGCATATTGAGTGCAGCACTTTCACAGCATCATCTTTCAGGATTTGAAATAGCTCAACTGGAATTCCATCACCTCCACTAGCTTTGTTCGTAGTGATGCTTCCTAAGGCCCACTTGACTTCACATTCCAGGATGTCTGGCTCTAGGTCAGTGATCACACCATCGTGATTATCTGGGTAGTGAAGATCTTTTTTGTACAACCATTCTAACTGTCCTTTTCTTAAATTTTTTTTTTTTTTTATTGAAGGGTAATTGCTTTACAGAATTTTGCTGTTTTCTGTCAAACTTCAACATGAATCAGCCATAGGTATACATATATCCCCTCCCTTTTGAAACTCCCTCCCATCTCCCTCTCCATCCCACCCCTCTAGGATGATATAGAACCCCTGTTTGAGTTTCCTGAGCCATACAGTAAATTCCTGTTGGCTATTTATTTTACATATTGTAATATAAGTTTCCATGTTACTCTTTCTATACATCTCACCCTCTGCTCCACTCTCCCCATGTCTACAAGTCTATTCTCTATGTTTGTTTCTCCATTGTTGCCCTGTAAATAAATTCTTCAGTACCATTTTTCTAGATTCTGTATATATGTGTTAGAATACGGTATTTATCTTTCTCTTTCTGACTCACTTCACTCTGTATAATAGGTTCTAGGTTCATCCACCTCATTAGAAACTGACTCAACTGTGTTCCTTTTTATGGCTAATATTCCCCTGTGTATATATACCACAAAATCTTTATTCATTCATCTGTCAATGGATATCTAGGTTGCTTTTATATTCTAGCTATTGTAAATAGTGCTGCAATGAACAATGGGATACATGTGTCTCTTTCAATTTTGGTTTCCTCAGGGTATAGGCCTCGGAGTGGGATTTCTGGGTCATATGGTGGCTTTATTCCTAGTTTTTAAAGGAATCTCCATATTGTCTTTCATAGTAACTGTATCCATTTACATTCCCACCAACAATGCAAGAGTATTCCCTTTTCTCCACACCCTTTCCAGCCTTTATTCTTTGTAGACTTTTTGATGAGGGCCATTCTGACTGGTGTGAGGTGATATCTCATTGTAGTTTTGACTTGCATTTCTCTAAAAATGAGTGATGTTGAGCATCTTTTCATGTGTTTGTTGGCCATCTGGAGATGGCTAACATGGTTTGTTAGCCTTGGAGAAATGTCTGGTTAGGTCTTTTTCCCACATTTTGATTGGGTTGTTTGTTTTTCTGGTATTGACTTGTATGAGCTGCTTGTATATTTTGGAAACTAATCCTTTGTCAGTTGTTTCATTTGCTATTATTTTTTCCCATTCTGAGGGTTGTCTTTTCACCTTGCTTATAGTGTCCTTTGCTGTGCAAAAGCTTTTAAGTTTAATCAGGTCCTACTTGTTTATTTTTGTTTTTATTTCCATTACCCTAGGAGGTAATGGCACCCCACTCCAGTACTCTTGCCTGGAAAATCCCATGGATGGAGGAGCCTGGTGGGCTGCAGTCCATGGGGTCACTAAGAGTCAGACACAACTGAGCAACTTCACTTTCATGCATTGGAGAAGGAAATGGCAACCCACTCCAGTGTTCTTGCCTGGAGAATCCCAGGGACAGGGGAGCCTGGTGGGCTGCCGTCTATGGGATCGTACAGAGTCGGACACAACTGAAGCGACTTAGCAGCAGCAGCAGCAGCAGCAGGAGGAGGTGGGTCATAGAGGATCTTCCTTTGATTTGTCATCGAGTGTTCTGCCTCTGTTTTCCTCTAAGAGTTTTATAGTTTCTGGTCTTCCATTTAGGTACTTAATCCATTTTGAGTTTATCTTTGTGTATGGTGTTAGGAAGTTTTCTAATTTCATTCTTTTGCATGTAGCTGTCCAGTTTTCCAAGCACCATTTATTGAAGAGGCTGTCTTTGTCCCATTGTATATTCTTTCCTCCTTTGTAAAAAATAAGGTACCCATAGGTGCATGGGTTTATTTCTGGGGTTTCTATCTTGTTCCCTTGGTCTATATTTCTGTTTTATCCCAGTACCATACTGTCTTGATGCCTGTTGCTTTGTAGTATAACCTGAAGTCAGGAAGCTTGATTCCTCCAGTTCCATTCTTCTTTCTCAAGACTGCTTTGGCTATTTGGGGTCTTTTATGTTTCCCTATAAATTGTGAAATTTTTGTTCTAGTTCTGTGAAAAATGCCATTAGTAATTTGACAGGGATCGCATTAAATCTGTAGATTGCATTTGGTAGTATAGTCATTTTCACAATATTGAGTCTTCCTACCAAGGAACATGGGATATCTTTCCATCTGTTTATGCCATCTTTCATTTCTTTCATTAGTGTCTTATAATTTTCTGTGTACAGTTCTTTTATCTTCTTAGGAAAGTTAATTCCTAGATATTTAATTCTTTTTGTTGCAATGGTGAATGGAATTGATTCCTTAATTTCTCTTTCTGATTTTTAATTGTTAGTATATAGAAATGCAAGTGATTTCTGCATATTGATTTTGTATCCTGCAACTTTGCTAAATTCACTGATTAGCTCTAGTAATTTTCTGATACTATATTTAGGGTTTTCTAGGTACAGTATCATGTCATCTGCAAACAGTGAGAGCTTTACTTCTTTTCTGATCTGGATTCCTTTTGTTTCTTTTTCTTCTCTGATTGCTGTAGCTAGGACTTCCAGAACTATGTTGAATAATAGTGGTGAAAGTGGAGAGCCTTGTCTTATTCCTGATCTCAGGGGGAATGCTTCAGTTTTTCACCGTTAAAAATAATGTTTGCCATAGGCTTATTATATATGGCCTTTACTATGTTGAGGTAGGTTCCTTCTATGCCCATTTTTTGAAGCATTTTAATCATAAATAGGTGATGAATTTTGTCAAAGGCTTTTTCTGCATCTATTGAGAAGATTATATGGTTTTTATCTTTCAATTTGTTAATATGGTGTATCACATTGATTGCTTTCTGTATATTGATGAATCCCTGGAATAAACCCAACTTGACCATGGTGTATGAGCTTTTTGATGTGTTGCTGATTTCTGTTTGCTAAAATTTGTTGAGGATTTTTGCATCTATGTTCATCAGTGATATTGGCCTATAGTTTTCTTTTCTTGTGTTGTCATTGTTTGGTTTTGATATCAGGATGATGGTGGCCTCATAGAATGAGTTTGAAAGTGTTCCTTCCTCTGCAATTTTTTGAAAGAGTTTTAGAAGGATAGGCATTAACTCTTCTCTAAATGTTTGATGCCATCTGGTCCTGGGCTTTTGTTTTTTGGGAGATTTTTTTGATCACCGTTTCAATTTCAGTGCTTGTAATTGGATTTCTTATAACTTCTATTTCTTCCTGGTTCAGTCTTGGAAGATTGAACCTTTCTAAGAATCTGTCCATTTCTTCCAGGTTATCTATTTTATTACCATATAGTTTTCCATAATAGTCTCTTATAATCCTTTGTATTTATGCATTGCCTGCTGTAACCTCTCCTTTTTCATTTCTAATTTTGTTGATTTGATTCTTCTTTTTTTCTTTATGAGTCTGGCTCGAACTAGCTTTTAGTTTTATTAACCTTTACTATTGTTTCTTTAATTTCTTTTTCATTTATTTCCGCTCGGATCTTTATGATTTCTTTCCTTTTACTAATTTTTTTTCTTTCTTTTTTTTTCAAGTTGCTTTAGGTGTAGTTAGGTTTGTCTATTTGATGTTTTCTTATTTCTTGAGGTAGGATTGTATAGCTATAAATTTCCCTCTTAGAACTGCTTTGCTGCATCCCATAGATTTTGAGTTGTCATGTTTTCATTGTCATTTGTTCCTAGAAATTTTTTTGATTTTCTTTTTGATTTCTTCAGTAACCTGTTGGTTATTTAGAAATGTGTTGTTTAATCTCCATGTGTTTGTGTTTCTTATAGTTTTTTTCCTTATAATTGATATCTAGTCTCATAGCATTGCAGTCAGAGAAGATGCCTGATAAAATTTCAGTTTTCTTAAACTTACTGAGGTTTGATTTGTGACCCAAGATGTAGTCTATCCTGGAGAATGTTCCATGTGCATTTGAAAAGTTCTATTCTTCTGCATTTGGGTGGAATGTGCTGAAGATATCAATGAGATCCAGCTCATCTAATGTATCATTTAAAACTTGTGTTTCCTTATTAATTTTCTGTTTTGATGATCTGTCCATTGGTGTGAGTGGGTGTTAAAGTCTCCTACTATTATTGTGTTACTGTCAATTTCTCCTTTTATGTCTGTTAGTGTTTGTCTTATGTACTGAGGTGATCCTATATTGAGTGGAGAGATATTTACAATTGCTGTGTCTTCCTCTTGGAATGATCCTTTAATCATTATTAGTGTCCTTCCTTATCTCTTGTAATCTTCTTTATTTTAAGGTCTATTTTGTCTGATATGAGGACTGCTACTCCAGCTTTCTTTTGCTTCCCATTTGCATGGAATATAATTTTCCATCCCCTCACTTTCAGTCTATATGTGTCTTGAGGTCTGAAGTGGGCTTCTGGTAGACAGAATATATATGGGTCTTGTTTTCTTATCCATTCAGCCAAACTGTGTCTTTTGGTTGAAGCATTTAATCCATTTACATTTAAATTAATTATTGATACATATGTTCCTATTGCCATTTTCTAATTGTTTGGGGTTCATTTTGTAGATCTTTTTTCTTTTGTTGTATTTCTTGACTATATAAGTCTGTCTAACATTTGTTGTAAAGCTTGTTTGGTGGCACTGGATTCTCTTAACTTTTGCTTTTCTGAAAAGCTTTTTATTTATCCATCAGTTTTGAATGAGATCCTTGCTGGGTACAGTAATCTTGATTGTAGATTTTTCTCTTTCAGTACTTTAATATATCCTGCCACTGCCTTCTGGAATGCAGAGTTTCTGGTGAAAGATCAGCTGTTAAGCGTATGGGGTTTCCCTTATGTTACTTGTTGCTTCTACTTTGCTGCTTTTAATATTCTTTCTTTGTGTTTAGTCTTTGTTAGTTTGATTAGTAGGTGTCTTGGTGTGTTTCTCCTTGGGTTTATCCTGTATGGGACTCTTGGTGCCTCTTGGACTTGATTGACTCTTTCGTTCTCCATGTTGGGAAAAATTTCAACAATAATCTCTTCAAAATTTTTCTCATACCCTTTCTTTTTCTCTTCTCCTTCTGGGATCCCTATAATTTGAATGTTGTTGTGTTTGATATGGTCCCAGAGGTCTCTGAGGCTGTCCTCAGCTCTTTTCATTCTTTTTAGTTTATTCTGCTCCTTAGAAGTTATTTCCACCATTTTATCTTCTAGCTCACTGATTCGTTCTTCTGCTTCAGATATTCTGCTATTGATTCCTTCTAGAGTAGTCTTAATTTCAGTAATTGTGTTGTTTGTCTCTGCATGCTTATTCTTTAATTCTTCTAGGTCTTTGTTAATTGATTCTTGCATTTTTTTCCATTTTGTTTTCAAGGTTTTTTGATCATTTTTACTATCATTATTCTGAATTCTTTTTCAGGTAATTTTCTTATTTCCTCTTCATTTATTTGGACTTTTGTGTCTCTAGTTTATTCCTTCATTTGTGCAGTATTTCTCTATCCTTTTTTTTTTTTTTTTAAGCTATTATGTTTGAGGGCTCCTTTTCCCAGGCTTTAAGGACAGTTAAATTTTTTCCTTGAAGAAGATTGAATTCTTTATTCCTTTTGGTTTCTGACCTCCTAAGGTTTGTCCAGTGGTTTGTGTGAGCTTCATATAGGGTGAGATTTGTGCTGAGTTTTTGTTTGCTTGTTTGTTTTTCTTCTGATAGGCAAGGCTGAGTGAGGTGGTACTCCTGTCTGCTGATGATTCAGTTTGTATTTTTGTTTTGTTTGTTGTTTAGATGAGGCATCCTGCACAGGATGATACTGGTGGTTGGGTTATGCCGGGTTTTGTATTCAAGTGGTTTCCTTTGTGTGAGTTCTCACTATTTGATACTCCCTAGGGAGAGTGAAAACGTTGGCTTAAAGCTCAACATTCAGAAAACGAAGATCATGGCATCTGGTCCCATAATTTCATGGGAAATACATGGGGAAACAGTGGAAACAGTGTCAGACTTTATTTTTGGGGGCTCCAAAATCACTGCAGATAGTGACTGCAGCCATGAAATTAAAAGACGCTTACTCCTTGGAAGGAAAGTTATGACCAACCTAGATAGCATATTCAAAAGCAGAGACATTACTTTGTGAACAAAGGTTCATCTAGTCAAGGCTATGGTTTTTCCTGTGGTCATGTATGGATGTGAGAGTTGGACTGTGAAGAAGGCTGAACACCGAAGAATTGATGCTTTTGAACTGTGGTGTTGGAGAAGACTCTTGAGAGTCCCTTGGACTGCAAGGAGATCCAACCAGTCCATTCTGAAGGAGATCAGCCCTGGGTGTTCTTTGGAAGGAATGATGCTAAAGATGAAACTCCAGTACTTTGGCCACCTCATGTGAAGAGTTGACTCATTGGAAAAGACTCTGATGCTGGGAGGGAT
>NW_011494935.1:303820-311997 GCF_000754665.1 Bison bison bison | reverse complement strand
AGTTGACTCATTGGAAAAGACTCTGATGCTGGGAGGGATTGGGGGCAGGAGGAGAAGGGGACGCCAGAGGATGAGATGGCTGGATGGCATCACCAACTCCATGTATGTGAGTTTGGGTGAACTCCAGGAGTTGGTGATGGACAGGGAGGCCTGGCATGCTTCGATTCATGGGGTTGCAAAGAGTCGGACATGACTGAGTGACTGAACTGAACTGAACTGATAGCTGGTTAACAAACAATGTTGTGATATTTTCAGGTGAACAGCAAAGGGACTCAGCCATACATATACACATGCATCCATTTTCTCACAATCTCCCCTCCCATCCAAGCTATCACATAATGTTGAGCAGAGTTCCATGTGCTATATATTTGGTCTTTATTGGTTATCCATTTTGAGTGTAACATTGCATAATCTTGATTACTGTACCTATGTATTTAAGCTTGATATTGAGTAGACTTATTCCTCCTACTTTATTCTACTTTTCTAAAATTATTTCATCTATTCTAGTTCCTTTGTCTTTTCATATAGATTTTAGGATAATCTTCATTTTTACAAAAATATTGCTGAGATTTTGATAAGAATTGCATTAAACCTATATATCAGTCTGGGGAAAGAGAAATGACATCTTTACTCTGTGGTCAAACTCATTAACACAATATGTTTCTCAATATATTTACATCTTCTTTGATGAGTTTCCTCAGCATTTTTGTAGTTTTTAGCATACAAGCCTCATATATATGTATATGTGTCTCTGTGTTCCTTGGTGGTATACAGAAATAAAATGGTGTATAGGAATAAAACCATTTTTATATATTTATCTTGCATTTTGTATCATTGCTGATCTCACTAATGAGTTCTAGTTTTTTGTTTGTTTTTTTTTTTGAGATTCTTTGGGATTTTCTATATAGACAGCAAATCATGTTATCTAAAATTGGGATGGTTTTAATTCTTCCTTTCTAATCTGTATATCATTTGTTTCCTTGTCTTGTCTTATTGACCTGGACAGATTGTTAGCTCTATGTAGCTTTAGAATGGACTTCCCTGGTGACTCAGACTAAGGAATCTGCCTGCAATGTGGGAGACCCGAGTTTGACCCCTGGGTTGGGAAGAACACCTGGAAAAGGAAATGGCTACCAACGTCAGTATTTTTGCCTGGAGAATTCCATGGACAGAAGAGTCTGGAAGGCCACAGTCCTTGGGGTCACAAAAAGCCAGACAGGACTAGGTGATTAACACACAGTCTAAGTATAGGAAGAACAGGCATCCTTCCCTCTTCCCAGTCTTCATGGGGAAGATTCACACTTTCCCCTTGTATAATGCTATTTTGGGGAATTTTTTTTGTATATGCTTTTTATTATGTTGAGAAGGTTCTCCTCTCTTCCTATCTGAGAGCTTTATTCACCCATGGGTGTTTGAATTTTATCAGATGCGTTTTATGGATCAATTGAGGTGATTTTATGATTTTTCTTCATTAGTCTGTTAATATGGTGAATTACACTGATTTTTAGCGTTGAATAAGCCTTGCACACTTCAAATAAACTCCATTTGGTCATAATGTCATAGTGTATAGTTTGGTCATAATGTATAATTCTTTTTATATGTTTCTGAATTCTAGTTTCTAATATTTTATTAAGGATTGGTATATCTATATTTTTGAATGTAGTTTTCTTTTAAATTTTGACATCTCTGTGTTCCTTGATAGTATATAGAAATAAAATAATACATAGAAATAAACCAACTTTTGTATTTTTTGTCTTATGTTTTGCATTTTTGCCGAACTCAGTTCCGAGTTCAAAGAGTTGTTTCTTTTGTTGTTTTTTTTTTTTAAGATTCCTTGGGATTTTCTATATAGACAATCAATCGTGTAATTTACAAATAGGGACAGTTTTAATTTTCCTTTCAGATCTGTATATTGTTTGTTTCCTTGTCTTGCTTTATTGCCTGGATAGAACTTTAGCTCTCTGTAGTATAGGAATGGGAAGAGCAGGCATCTTTCCCTCCTTCCCACTCTTTGTGGGGAACATTTACTCTTCCCCCATTATTATGATGTTATTTGTAGGGACTTTTTTTCTTTTGTGCATGTTTTTTACTAGGTTGAGTAAGTTCTCCTCTATTTCTACCTGTCTGAGAACTTTATTTATACATGGGTGTTGACTTTTATCAAATTTTTTTTCTGAATCAATTGATGTGATTTTATGATTTTTCTTCTTTATACTTTTAATATGATGGATTACACCAATTGAATTTTTAATGTTCAATCAGCCTTGCACCTTTGAAATAAACTCCATTTGGTCATAGTGCATAATTCCTTTTATATGTTGCTGAATTCTATTTTCTAATATTTTATGAAGAATTTGTGTATCTATAATCTTGAGTGTATTCTTTTTTGTACTCTTTATCTGGCTTTGGTATCAGGGTAATACCGACTGCATAAAATGGAGATATTCTACTTTCATTTTTTGGAAAAGATCATGTAGGATTAATGTTAGCTTTTCCAAGTGTTTGATAGAATTCTCTATTGAAGAGACAGAAAGTAAAGTTTAAAAAAAGAGAGAGAGAAAAGAATTTACCAGTGAAATCATATATGCCTATAGATCTTCTGGAGGCATTTTAAAATTATGATTTCAATTTCCATAATAGTTGTAGGCTTATTCATATTATCTATTCCAATTAGGGTGAGTTGTGATAGTGTTTTTGAGGAATTGGTCCATTTCATCTAATGACTAGTTTATCTGTGTAGTTATTCTTAGTATTTTCTTATTATCATTTGGGGGGTCACAGGGCCTGTAGTGATATTCTTGGTTTCATTTGTGTTGTTAGCAATTTGTGCCTTTTCCGTTATTTTTTAAAGTTAGTCTTGCTAGAAGTTTGTCAATTTATTGACCTTTTTAAAAAGCCAGCTCTTTGTTTCCTTGACTTCCTGCATTGGTTTTTCACTTTAAATTTCATTAATTTCAGCTCCTATCTTTATTATTGTCTTCTATCTTTTAGCTTGGGTTTGTTTTGTTTCTTCTGCTCATCTTTTTCTAGGTTTTTGAGATTATTTTAGATTACTAATTTGAGTTTATTTCCTCTTTTCTAATGTATGCATAAAATTGTTATAAATTTCCCTCTCCACGTTGCTTTAGCTTTGTCCCACAAATTCTGACCTAATTTTTATTCAGCTCAATGTGTTTTTTAAATTCCTTTGAGACTTTTTCTTTCATCCTTGGATTATTTGGAAGTGTGTTATTTAGTTTTTAAGTGCTTGAAGAACTTCCTGTAATCTTCTTATTATTGATTTCTGGTTTGATTCCATTGTAAACAGAGAATATTACTGTGTATGATTTTAATTCTTTTAAATGTGTTAAAGTTTGTTTTATGGCTTGTGGTGTTCTCTGTCTTGATATATGTTTTGCAGTAACTCGATGAGAATGTATTCTGCTATTTATGGATTTTATAAATGTTGATTATATCCTGTTGTCTGATAGCGTCATAGAATTCTATATTCTTGATGATCTTATGGCTACTTATTCTTTTAGTCATTGAGAGGGAGTGCTGAAGTCTCCAGCTATAATCATCAAATTTTCTACTTCTTTTTGTTCAGTCAGTTTTTCCTTCACATATTTTACAGCACTGTTGTTTGATGTGGATGGATTTAGGATTGCTATGTCTTGCTCGGCTAGCCCTCTTATCTTTATATAATGTCCTTTTTTGTGTCTGGTAATTTTCTTTTGTCTGAATTCTACTTTACATTATGGTAATATAGCCACTCATACTTACTTTGATTAGTTTAGATTAGTGTTTGCTTGATATCCACGTTCATTTGCTAAGGTTGCCATAGCAAAATACCGTACCCTATCTTTGGAAAGCATCCTGAAATATAGAATGTTGTAAACAGGGTCTGGAGAAGGCAATGGCAACCCACTCCAGTACTCTTGCCTGGAAAATCCCATGGAAGGAGGAGCCTGGTAGGCTGCAGTACCTGGGGTTGCTAAGAGTTGGACTCGACTGAGCGACTTCACTTTCACTTTTCACTTTCATGCATTGGAGAAGGAAATGGCAACCCACTCCAGTGTTCTTGCCTGGAGAATCCCAGGAATGGGGGAGCCTGGTGGGCTACCATCTATGGGGTCGCACAGAGTAGGACACGACTGAAGTGACTTAGCAGCAGCAGCAGCAAACAGGGTGTGATGGTGGCTTAGTCGCTAAGTCATTTCCGACTCTTGGGACCCCATGGACTGTAGCCCGCCAGGCTTCTCTGTCCATGGGATTTTCCAGGGTATAAACTTTGACTTTCTGCAGGTTCTTCAGCTCCTTCAAACCACTTTCTTCAAAGATAGAATGCTTGTCTGGCTTCATGGTGTTCTTACATTAGAAACCTGGGAAAGGAGGCAAAAGATAAATTAGAAACAACATGTAATCATTATAGTTGAACAAGTAGGGTTGTTAGACACTCCTTTTCAATCCAGAGATTCAGGGAGCCCTCAGCACAATAATGTCCACCCACTGACTGAGACACACTGGGCAGTCACCCTAGGCACAGTTCAGACTGTGTCATGTGGGCACCCTCCCCCGTGCCTATGGCAAGGGGCACCCGAGGCTGGGCCAGGACACAGCTGTGAAAGGAGGACCTGAATTCTGGCACCTCGCCTTTTGCCCTTTGGGCTCCTTCTCCTTGTGTGGCCACCCTACTCTTTCTACTTCTTATTTCCAAAGGACTTCCCCCTCTAGACACCTTACCATCTTCTCGCTGGTTCTTACTGTATATTTATTTGGAGTTTTTGTTTGAGGTGAGGTGGGTTTGTGACCAAGTGTCCAAGATCTAACCTAAAAGTAGACTCTGACTCTGCGACTTATTTTATGTGTCTTCGGGCAAGAAATTAACAATTCTCAGATTGTTTCTCCAAAGTCCTATTAGAAACAGAAAATGTGGACTTGAAGGTTTTCCAAGTATTTAATACAACTGTTTTGCTGGGTGTCCAATGGTAGGATTTGGGGCTGAAACTGAGGAAATTTTTTCTTCTCTCCTTTCTCCTACTTTCCAAGTATTTAGCAGAGAACAGTATTAGAGTAATTTAGAGGGTATATGTTTTCCCTGAACTATTATGCAAAGTTTAACAACACAGCTCAAAGAAATCAAAGAAACAGAGAGCAATTTATTTTTGTCTTTACTTAAACCCACTCCCTCATTTATGCAAGGGAAATTATCATTAGCTGAATGCATTTCAAAGTTTTCATGGGAAGATATTTTGATATCAAAAAACCTCTGTGCCAAAGGAAGGCAGCACTTCCAACTTTATAGAAAAGGGAACTGAGGCACAAAAAAATTTGGTGATTTACTCAGACTTTTCTACTCTTTAACTTGTGACATGCTAAGCCTGGGCCATGTATTTCTAATATTCATTTGTCTTTGGTTAGTTTTCTGTGTTCTTCTTTTTAAATATTTTGCTTTATATAAGATTATAATTTTTATACAAAAATTTTAAATGTGGATTTTTGAAGAAAAAAGGAACCCAAAGTCGCCTGTTGCCTCTGCTCAGAAGAGGTTATTGTTAACATCTCTCATATTACTTCAAGCTTGAGTTTATGTAGGTTTCTTCTTACAAAATGGGTTAAGATTGTGCATGATCATTTGTATCTAGATTGTCACACTCAACCACGAGTCATCTTCCTCACTTCTATTGTGGAGAACAGTAAGGATACACTTGTAAAAATCCTTTTAAATGGTTGATGAATCTTTATACAGATGATTCAGTCTGACCCTTCATATTTACGGCACATGCCACTCAGGTTATTTTAAGTTTTATGTTATTATTTGTAATAGTCTTATATTTACTTTTAATAATTTGTTTGTGTCTCCACTTATTTCTAAACCATATTTTTACATTTTGAGATGGTCACATGATTTAAGTTTTCCTGTTCTTCAGAAGTGTAACTTTGGTTTCTTTCCAAGTTATCTTGGAGATTTGGAAAGGGAACTGGACCTGATATAGAAAGGAGGAAAGGAGAAATGGAGCTCATCCAGGTGAAAAAAACATCTGTTCTTCAAGACACTTCAGTGATGGGCTTTTTACTTTGTCACACTACTTTTTTTTTTGAATATGGGAGGCGGCGGGGAGTCTTACCTCACCAAAGAGGAACTTTGAGTAAGAATTTGATAGCAAAGTGTCTGAAAGAATGAGCACTTTCTTTAGCAATGCAACTCCAGAAGTTTCACTTCCTCTTCCTCTTCTCTTCCCAAGCTAGAAAACTCTTAAAATACATGGACCCTGTTGAAAAGATCTTCAGTAATAGAGTAGGGGTACAGCTAATGACAGAAAAGAAGCCAGTTCGGTAACCAGCCACAATGACAGCAATAAAAATTATCCAATTCCTCTCCAAAGAGTCCTTCTCAAATTGTCTCTGTGCAGTCATATGCACTAAACTTACTCCTCTTGAATTCACAGAAAGAATAACTCTTCTCAAAGTCTCTTTGCTAGAAAAACCAATAGAAATGGGAAGTCAATGGAGGACTCTTTGCAACCCCATGGACTGCAGCATGCCAGGCCTCCCTGTCCATCACCAACTCTCAGAGTTTACCCAAACTCATGTCCATTGAGTCGGTGATGCCATTCAGCCATCTCATCCTCTGTCATCCCCTTCTCCTCCTGCCTTCAATCTTTCCCAGCATCAGGGTCTTTTCTAATGAGTCAGTTCTTTGCATCAGGTGGCCAAAGTGTTGGAGTTTCAGCTTCAGCATCAGTCCTTTCAATGAATAATCAGGGCTGATTTACTTTAGGATGGACTGGTTGGATCTCCTTGGCCCAAGGGACTCTCAAGAGTCTTCTCCAACACCACAGTTCAAAAGCATCAATTCTTCAGTGCTTAGCTTTCCTTATAGTTCAACTCTCACATCCATAATGACTACTGGAAAAACCATAGCCTTGACTAGATGGACCTTTGTTGGCAAAGTAATGTCTCTGCTTTTTAATATGCTGTCTAGGTTGGTCATAACTTTGCTTCCAAGGAGTAAGTGTCTTTTAATTTCATGGCTGCAATCACCATCTGCGGTGATTTTGGAGCCCAAAAAAATAAAGTCTGACACTGTTTCCACTGTTTCCCCACCTATTTCCCATGAAGTGATAGGACCAGATGCCATGATCTTCATTTTCTGAATGTTGAGCTTTAAGCCAACTTTTTCACTCTCCTCTTTCACTTTCATCAAGAGGCTTTTTAGTTCTTCTTCACTTTCTGCCATAAGGGTGGTGTCATCTGCATATCTGAGGTGATTGATATTTCTCCTGGCAATCTTGATTCCAGCTTGTGCTTCTTCCAGCCCAGCATTTCTCATGGTGTACTCTGCATATAAGTTAAATAAGCAGGGTGACAATATACAGCCTTGACGTACTCCTTTTCCTATTTGGAACCAGTCCATTGTTCCATGTCCAGTTCTAACTGTTGCTTCCTGACCTGCATACAGATTTCTTAGGAGGCAGGTTAGGTGGTCTGGTATTCTCATCTCTTTCAGAGGAGATTAATTTACACTTAAAAGTTTTTTTTTTTCCCCCCACTTCCACTCTTTCACTTTCTAAAAGGAATGTTTTCAGAGACTTGAGGTAGAAGGAAGTTTGGATATCATTTAGTACAGCCTCCTCATTTTATAGATGAGAAAGTAGGTAGAGAATATACTGTGTAGGTTTCATTCTAATCTTTGTTTTCTTTTTTGCTCTTGAGTTTAGATTGTTCCTTCTTTATTATATAACTGTTCTTAAAAGGGTTGTTGCCTTAGTAACTCTGACTCACAATGACTCTCCTGGGGTTTTTCTAACAGAAAAGTATCTTCTTTCTTAAAGACATGAGGTTCAAACCCATCAGGATTATTTCTATTTGAAAAATGAACTGTTCAACTCCCCTCACTTCATCCACTGCATTTTCCTGTAATTTTCATCTTTTTTGTGCCACTCTTCCTGTTATAGAGGAAGAAATAGCCCTACTTCTACAGAGGCAAATTTTTCACTTGTGTTCCTTTCCACATTTTGCTTCATAAATTTTAAAACATTAATCTATGTTAACTGAGTACAAAAGAGAAAGTACCAAGGATTCTCTGGCAATCAAGTGGTTAGAATTCAGTGCCTTCAGCATGCTGGCCGGGATTCAATCCATGCTGGGGAAAGATGACCCTGCAAGACAATCAGCAAGGCCAAAAAAAAAAAAAG
>NW_011494935.1:272369-303720 GCF_000754665.1 Bison bison bison | reverse complement strand
TCATTTTATAGATGAGAAAGTAGGTAGAGAATATATTGTTTAGATTTCATTCTGATCATTGTTTTCTCTTTTGCTGTAGAGTTTAAATTGTTCAGTTTTGTATTAGATAACTCATCTTGTAAAGGGTTGTTGCCCTGGTAATTCTTTGATTCACAGTGTCTGACATCAGTTTTTTCTAACAGAAAAGCATTTTCTTTCTTCAAGGGATGAGGTTGAAACTCATCAGGCTTATTTCTATTTTGAGAAATGAACTGTTAACTTCCCTCACGTAATCCTCTACATTTTCCTATATCTTTGACCTTCTTTGTGTCACTCTTTCTGTTGTAGAGGAATAAATAGCCTTATGCCTACAAAAGCAAACTTTTCATGTGTATTCTTTTCCCCCATTTTGTTTCATAGTCTTTTAGCAAAGTAATCCATGTTAATTGAATACAAAATAGTAGTGGGGATACCCTAGTGGTCCAGTGGTTAAGATTTGGTACTTCCATCCCTGTGGTTTGGGTTGAATTCCTGGTCAGGTATATAGGACCCCACAAGCCATACAGCACTGCCAGGAAAAAAAAAATAGCTAAGGTGTCAACTGCAATTTCTATCTCAGCAATAATTGTCTTGAAAGCATAAGGTATAAATTACATTAGCTTTAGGAAGTATAATGTAGTAATTAACCTAGTCAAGGATGCAGAAAAACTTTATAAAGAAAAATGTCATGGAACATAAGGAAAACTGATGTACTAAGTTCATGGACTGAATGACTTAACATTTATGAAGATGTCATTTTTTCCTTAATAAATCATCACTCAAGCTAATTCAATAAAAATCTAACAGGATCTTTTTTCCCTCCAATTTTATTGAGATATAATTAACACATAGTATTGTACTAGTTTTAAATGTACAACTTGATGATAGTTATTTGTATGTGTTATGAAATGATTACCACAATAAGTTAACAATCATCACCTTCAGTTCAGTTCAGTCTCTCAGTCGTGTCCGACTCTTTGCAACCCCATGAATCGCAGCATGCCAGGCTTACACAGTTACAATTTATATCTTGTGATGAGACCTTTTAAGATTTACTCTCTTAGCAACTTTCAGATATACAATATAGTATTGTGAACTTTTTTTACCATGATGTACATTATATCCTCAGAACTGATTTATTTTATAACTGGAAGTTTGGACCTTCTGACCACTTTTACCTATTTTTTCCACCTCCCATCCTAACAGAATCTGTTTAAGTACTCAACAATTATATCTAGAATTTTCATGGAAATATAAAGTATAAAATAGTTTAAAAAATTTTTAAGAAGACCAAAGAAAGTGGGAGAGTTTGGAGTCATTTTTCTTAATATTAAAGCTTGATGCAAAGTTGTTATACTAAATACTGTAGAAGAAGAAGAACAACAACAACAAACCCCAGCACATCAGAAACAGAATAGAATACACTCATATTTACACAATTTATATACTTGTCTAATATTCAACATAGCATATGATAGAGATGGCATCACCAATCAGTGAAGAAAGAATGAAATTGTAGCAGAAAGTAGTGAGAAAATTAGCTTACTATACAGAAAAAATAAAGTTCAATCCTATCTCATACAATGTACATGGTGAACTCCAGAGGAATTAAAGAGCAATTTCAAAAGTAAAACTGTAAACTTAATATAAAAAATAAAGGGAAATATTATAGTAATTTTGGAATAGAAATGGGACTTTTAAATAAAATCTTCAAGTCAGAATCCATGAGAACAAAGCTTGATGGATTTTTAATATATCATTATTAAGGATTTCAGTTCAATGACATTTTCAATGGACAAAGTTGGCAGAGACATTATGGAACAGAATCACTTGTAATGTTCAGAGATAACATTATACACACGCACAGATTGAGAGAAAAATAAAATAAATAGAAAAATGGGCAAAGATAAGAGAAGCCAATTCATTAATGGGGGACCATAATGTAATCAGTAAGTGAAGAGATGATTGACTTCACCAGTAGTCAGAGAAATTCAAAGGGAACACAGTAGCATATAACATTCGTCAGCATGGCAAAAATTCTAGAGAGATCATACAGAGGGATTCTAGAGCTGCTCTGGGGAAGCAGCTCTCAAGCACAACTAGTACCAGTAAAACTGTGCAGTTCTAGAGAGACCTTTGTCAGTACCTGTTGAAATTAAGTAAGTGACTAGCCTATAATTTAACGATCCCTTGTCTGGATACTTATCCCTAAGAAACTGTTTCTCAAGTCCATGTCAGGACATGTGTGAGGTTGTCAATTTAAATGATATTTCTACTAGTGGGGAAGGCTTCCCAGGTGACTAGGAAATAAAGTGGTAAAGAAGCCATTAGTGGTAAAGAATCTGCCTGCCAATGCAGGAGATGCAAGAGAAACAGGTTTGATCCCTGGGTCAGGAAGATGCCCTGGAGAAGTATATGGCACTCCAGTATTCTTGCCTGGAGAATCCCATGGACAGAAGAGCCTGGCAGGTTTACAGTCCATGGGGTTGCAAAGAAACATGACAGAGCAACTGAGAACATGCAGAGGGGTAAACTACATGCTCATCAAGAGAATGGTTGACCATAATAGGGAACATGCCTACAATGATATATTACGCAGCAGTTGGTAACTCTTAAGATAAATATGTTAACACAGAGCTCAAGAATATTGGGTTGAGTAAACATGAAGCAGAATGAGAGGTATGGCAAAATATTTTGTAGGTTTGAAATATAGTATACAAAACAATGAGCTTCCCTGGTGGCTACCTGATAAAGAATCCACGTGCCAATGCAGGAGACTCAGGTTTGATCCCAAGGTCAGGAAGATCCCCTGGAGAAAGAAATGGCAATCCACTCCAGTATTCTTGCCTGGGAAATCCCATGGACAGAAGAGACGGTGGGCTACAGTCCTGGGGTTGCAGATGAGTCAGACAGGACTTAGTGACTAAACAACAACAGCATACAAAGCAATGCTATGCATCTTTCAAGGATGCTTACATATCCAATGACATTTACACAACACATTGAAGAAAAACTGTTAGTTATAAGGGGAAATATGAGAAGGCTTAACATACCTGAGATTATATTGTGCCTTAAGCTATACTATGAACTCAACTCTGCACCTATGAAAAAATATACACATTCACCCACAGCAAGAACATTTATCCATTCAATAAATACTTATTGAGCACCTACTGGAAAACAGTATCACCCAAACCTTACTTCAGAAATAACCATGTGTGACATTTTGTATACCTGTGTTCTTTTCTCCACCTCATTTTTTTATTTCTGAATCCTTGACTAACAAAAATTATACTTTTATGCTGAAACACATTTTTTCCTTTAGAATGACCATTTCTGATGCTACAAAACTGGCTTTTTCCCCATCCTGAAAATGACCCATTCTCTTGATCATCATTATCTGCCTTTCTATTTCTCATGTCAAGACTGTGTCTTCAAATAACTTACTTTTGCTTCCCAATTTAGAACAGTTGTCATTTCTTCCAAGTTTCCATTAAAACCGCTGTTTTCTCAGAGGTCACCAATGGTTCCTTAAGTTTAATCAAGTGGCATTCTCTTTGTTTAAATAAATAAGCATGTATTGTTTATACATGTTAATATTTAGCATGATGCCAGGATTTATTGCTGGTGCTACAGGGAGATTTTGTTACAGTCCCTGTGTTCACACTCAGTTAGAAAGTAGATTTGGAACTCTATGTGATGTTCTGATTACAGAGATCAGCTGTGACCAGGTTGCTACTGGAGCTCAAGGGGGAACTTTGGATTCAGGAGAACATTTTGGAGAAGATTTCAGTCTGAGTGTTGAAGGGTGAACCAGTTAAATAACATTAAAGAATTCTAGACAAGTAGCTCTCAAACCTAGCTGCACATAAGGCTTTAAAAGTGCTAATGCCCAGGCCCCATGCAAGACCAATAAAATTACAGTCTGGATAGAAGCTGGGCATGCATTTGAGGTTCCTCTTATGATTTGAAGGTGCAGCCAGATCTGAGAACCACAGATCTAGGCTGAGAGATGAACACAAGAAAGGACAAAGGGTGCAGAATGGTAGGACTTGCAGGTTGTGAGTGTCAGAGCCTCTAATGCTGGACTGTCTTACTTCAAAGAATGTTTTAACCCCTTTACTGCTTCCATGTGACCGCAGTGGTATTAGGTTACATGACATTATGTTGCAGTGAGACAGTTTAGTGGTTTAGAACAATGCCGCTTTGTTTGTGTTTTTGTTTGCTTCCATGGAGGGTCGGGAGGGAAGGGTTCCCACTTGATGTCATTCTCACCCTGGGACAGAGGCTTGTGGAGCTTCCACTGTTTGGAGCCAGTTCCTCTGTCAGGGGAGGGAGGATAGTGAATTGTACACCAGTTCTCACACTTCTACTTGCATGTGACTCATGACGCTTCTGCCCACATGCACAGGCCAGAGCAAGCCAATTTAGGCCATATGTGACATCATGGGGGTGGGGAATATCCCTTCACCATGTGCCTGAATTTAGCTAAAATATTTGTAAAAACAACCGTCACTAAGTTTTATGAAATCAAACTGAGCTCAGTTGGATGACATCACCAACTCAATTGACATGAGTTTGAGCAAGCTCTGGGAGATGGTGAAGAACAGGGAAGTCTGGTGTGCTGCAGTCCATGGGGTTTCAAAGAGTCAGACATGACTGAGTGACTGAACAACAACGGTTGCTCCAGGCAGCCAGCTATACTCATCTGTGGTTCTACAATGTAGTGTAACCTGAAAGTAGTGATTTCATTATATTGGCCCAAGTAGGATATCCCCAGGGGAGCTGGATACTTTACTTTTTCTATCTTATGTCTTTCAATTTCTTAATCCAAGTTACTGACTTGCCAGAAGAATAAGAGTTGGGTTTCCAAGCTTTCAGCACTTCCTACATTATTCAGATGGAAACTATCTTTCATCTTCAGAAGATAAAACCAACATAACAATGACTCTTTCAGCCAATCAGAATATGTTTCTGCCCAGGCTCCATTTCTGCCTTTCTGTCAGTGGAGCACCCCCCTTCCCTGTAAGGATGATATTTCTAAGGCCTGTTGACTCATGCTGGTTTCCTCCTATCTTTGTTGTCTTTGTTTCCATTGCTTATAAATTAAAAAATATTTCCTAATTCTTTATGATCTCAAAGAATATAAGTAGTCTTATTTGATCCCTAAATCAAGTTTATTATGAATGGATTGTTCAATCTTATTTTACAGATAAAGAAATTGAGTTTGACAGATGTGAGACTTGATCTCATGAGATTTATGAAATATTTGTATCTCCTGGGTTTGGGTGGACTCTGGGAGTTGGTGATGGACAGGGAGGCCTGGCGTGCTGCAGTTCATGGGGTCGCAGAGTCGGACACGACTGAGCGACTGAACTGAACTGAACTGACAACCACCTTGGTCTTCTTTCTACTCTGTATTAGTTTTTCCCTTTAATGAGTCAAAGTATTCTTTCATTCACTCAGTTTCTCATCCTACTCAACAAGCAATTATTATATATTGGAAGCATTCAGCCAGCTGTAGGGGGAGTGTATTCAGAGTCTCTTCTTTTGGAGGAGTACTCTGTTAAAGAAAGTGCTGTTTTTTGCTCCACTAACAGCCTTTCCTTCTCTTAATTGAACTATAGTACTTTCTCAGAAAACCAGCATATTCCATCCCTTGATCTCTGAGACCACAAACCCCTATCCCAGGCTCAAGGAATGTCTCTGATTGGCCTAAATCAGTCATAGACATCTCATAGATTGGATTAGAGAATTGACTGGTAGTGAAAGTCATGGAACAATGATGTAAAAGCACTTTCACTCTCCTTTCCCCTTCCCACAGATGAACTTGATGTCCAGAAGTATGTCAGCCCTACTGTGACCACGTGTTGTCACAAATCAGTAAGGTGGAACAGAAAGAAAAGAGCCTGGGTCCTTGATATTTTCTAATCTGTAGGTTGCCTACATCCAGATGTCTCTAATGAGAAGAAAAACAAATACTTTGTATGTTTAGGCTTCTATGAATTGGATTCTCTATTACAGTTGAATGGTTTCAACTGACCATTTTGGTGACATACATAAACAAATCTTATTTGTGGTAGAGTTCTCAGTCATAGCTGATTTACCCCAAGGGACTGTACCCCATTCATAGCACTCATTGCTCAAACTACAAATGGAATGATTGTATTCTACTCAGTTGGGTCTTTCTTCTCATGATGATGGCTGATCCTAGGGTGCCAACCACAGACCTGCTGGTGAACTGTAACCTCACGTCTGCCATGGAAAATGAGGACTGGAGGGACTAGAGTCCTCCTTCAGGGCCGTGAACTTATAAATGAGAGAATGAGTCATTGAACTCAGAAAGCTGAGTTACGGGTGGCAGAGAGGACTTGGGGCTGGGGTGTATGATGTGGACCAGGAGCAAGCTAAAGTCATGATGAGCCTGGTCGTGGGGAGAGGTTCAGAGACAAGAAGAGAGAGACATCTGAGAGAAACACAGAACAAGTTATGCCTTGGGAGTATATGATGGGGTAGTGATTCCTGACCATGAGAGACCTCTTTTCTGGGTGTCTCGTTGTCCATATAAGTGACTCTCTGACCTTCTCCTCATAGAAGCTCTAGTGAATCTACTAGAAAACAAAAGCTATACTGTGAGTTAAAGTTTTAACAATTCCAACCCTTCTTTCTTGCTTATATAGTATAAAAGGTAATACTTCTTTACATGTTTGTAGTTGGAATTATGTGTGAAAAATACAGTACTTGGCACATAGTGGCAGCTGCATGAGTGTGAATTCCTTTCATTTCCCTAACAACTAGGATTCTGTGGAGCTAGAAAGGACTATTTGGAAAAAAGATGCAAGCAAAGGCTTGACCATGTGTATCAAGCTTGGAAGGTTGGTAAATTAGTGATCTTTCCTTTGACTTTGTTTCCAAGAGTCATGATTCTCCACATCTCTGAACTAGCTTCTCCAAGTAAATCAGTCTATTTTGTTTGCCTTGTACCAATCCCTACAAAGGAATAGGTTAAATGATTGACTCTGTTACTGCTGCTGCTAAGTTGCTTCAGTCGTGTCCGACTCTGTGCGACCCCAGAGACGGCAGCCCACCAGGCTCCCCCATCCCTGGGATTCTCCAGGCAAGAACACTGGAGTGGGTTGCCATTTCCTTCTCCAATGCATGAAAGTGAAAAGTGAAAGTGAAGTCACTCAGTCGTGTCTGACCCTCAGCAACCCCATGGACTGCAGCCTACCAGGCTCCTCCGTCCATGGGATTTTCCAGGCAAGAGTACTGGAGTGGGGTGCCATTGTCTTCTCCGATGATTGACTCTACCCACCCTCAGATGCTGGACTGGATCCACACAGATTGAGGAAGGGATGGTTCCACAAAGGAAGGGCTGTTGAGCAAGCATTGACAAGATACATACTGCAACAGGTCATACTGTCTTCTATGCTCCTCCAACACTACCTGAATCATAGCTACTTGGATAATAAGTAACATTTGTTGGGTGCTTACTATTTGCCTGGTACTCTGCTAAATGCTTTACATGGACCATCTTATTTAGCACTAACAGCAATTAGAGATATAGGTAATATCATGTAATAGATAATATTATATAAACAGGTAATTGTGCACAGAGAAATTAAGTAAATTGCTCATAACCACACAGCTGGTATGTAGTCAAGATGGAATTCAGGCCGGCTGGATTTCCCACAGGAAATCAGAGAAATTACAGAAGCTGATGCGTGGGTCATAGATGAGAGGGAGCTTGCTGAGGGGTCCTCATGGTTGACAATAAGCAGGAGAGGCTACCCTTATCCTCTCACTAAGTGAGCCCAAAAGAATAGCCCTCTTCCCATTTCCTGATCTCAAGAGTCATGCTGTACAAGGTGGAGGAGATTTAATGATCTTGTAACTAGTTAGTTCTTGAAAATGCTTCCAATTGTGAAATTCTTTTTTTTTTAAACAAGTTTTACTTTGAGGTTCAAGGATCATACACAAATGACAGAAATAAACTACACTTCAATTTAAAAAAAAGATGAGTACCTCTTCACTTTCATGACAATGCCTATACTCCTTTATTGTGGCTTTTCAGGCTCTTGGTAATCTGACTCAACCTGTATTCCAACTTCCTCACTTGGCACTTCCACTTCTTCCCTCCTGATTTCAAGTTCAGTTACAGTGAAATATAGGCACATATATATCAATCATAATCCTAGGATCACTACATGGTCTCATCATTAGTCTAAACGTGTGCTAAGCCACTTCAGTCATGACCAACTCTTTGTGACTCTACGGACTGTACCTCTCCAGGCTCCTCTGTCCATGGGATTTCCCAGGCAGAAACACTGGAGTGGGTTACCATTTCCTTCTCCAAGGGATCTTTCCAACCCAGGGATCAAACCTGCATCTCCTCTGGCTCCTGCACTGCAGGCAGAATCTTTACTGTTGAGCCACTAAGGAATTTTTAAATTTTATTTGAGAGAGCATTTAAGTTCTACTTTTAAAATTACAATATACACCTTTAAATGGCTTAAGTAATGTAATAAATGTCTGAAAACCTGAAATTCTTCTGTTAGTCTGAAGTGCCTTGCAACTATCACCACTGATAAGCTGCTCCCTCTGCCTGAAATTCTTTCTACCCCACCCCAATCCTCTCCAATGTCCTTTAGATCTAGACTTAAGAGAGTGTCTTTGACTCTCTTCTACCTTTCACACTGGTTAGGTTTCTTTTCCTAACACTCCCATAGAGTTTTGTCCTTTTCCTGTCACATCTTTTCACACTGTGCTCTAGTGTTTGTTAACTTGATTATCTCCCTCTAGGAGGCACTAGCCTATGAGTTTATTGAGGACAATAATGACTCCTAACATTGAAGCTTGGCACCAAGCAAGAATTCAATATATGGTTCAGAGATTGACAGTTTTTACTGCTAAGATTGTAAACATTTTTGGATATGTGGACCATACAGTATTTGTTCCATTTACTCAACTCTGTGATTGCCATGTGAAAGCAGCCATAGACAGTAAGTAGACACACAGGCATGGTCGTATTGCAATAAAACTTTATTTACAAAAATGGAGGATGGGCTGGATGTGGTCCATGGGCTGATCGCCCCTCCACTGTAATTGATAAGGAAAAGAACAAATGAAAATGAATGAGTGAAATTACATTTAACCAGAGAGGAATTACTGGCTACCACAAAGAGCCCTTTATCAGAAAACTTGGATTCTATTTTCTTTCTATTACTTAAAAGACTTGTGTACTCTGTGGCCTCCAGGGCCTTGTCTTTAAAATAGCACCTCATAATACTGCTTCTGCTTAAAGATTTGAAACTATCAGGTCCTTATGGTTAAATCTATGTCTTATTTGTCTTCACTCCCTGAGCCCAGAATGTAGAATTCGTACATGCCTAGAGTATAAGAGATGACAAACACTAGTTGGAGTGAAACAGATGTTTGGTGAAGCAGGTAGTTGGACCATATAATGGTAAAAACCCTTAAAACTGGAAAAACTTGTCATCCAGCCAAATTGCCAGTATGTAGACGGCCTTTTGGTTTAGATGGGGGTCTTTTGATTCCAAATAATGGAAGACTCAACAGAAATTGCCTAAAGCCCCAAAGGGAATTTACTGGCACATTGATGTGCCTTGTTTCAGGGGCTCAAACCACGTCAGAGATCCAGGGTTTCTCTTTATGTCCACTTGCCTTCTGCCTGACTGGTTCTCTTATCAGTCAGGCTTCACCCATTTGTAGCTTGGTGACTAACATTGGCTTCAGGCTCCTGTCCTCACAGTTCAAAGCAGCTGCAAAGACAGAATTGATTCCATTAGCTATTGCTGCCTAAGTGCGTGGGTGCTCAGTCATGTCCAACTCTTTGCGACCCCATGGACTGTAGCCTGCCAGGCTCCTCTCTTCATGGAATTTTTCAGCAAGAATACTGGAATGTGTTGCCATTTCCTCCTCTCGGGAATATTCCAGACCCAGAGATGGAACCTGCTTCTCTTTTGTCTCCTGCGTTGCAGCAGATTCTTTACCTTGCAATCCGTTGCAATCCGTTGCAGCGGATTCTTTACCACTAGCGCCACCTGGGAAGCCCCTTAGCTATTGCTAGTAATGAGTATTCGACTCACTTGCTGTAAGGAGAGATGCTATGAGCATCAGTGCTGTACAAAAACACATCCAGGGAAGTAAAGACATGGCAGGTCAAGTGGAGTTCTCTAATGCTCTTAGTTTTGGAGTCTCCCATGTTCATATTGGTTTAATAAATTCAGAAAGTATGCTGGTCATAAAGAGAGGTACATTTTCTGAAGTAATCAGCTTCTTCCAGGAGTTACCTATAAATTACATACAATACTGCCAAGCCAGCCTAGAGAGCAGAGAGGCTAGGGAAAAGAAATTGGCTTATATGGAGAAATGGTGTCTTTCTGGATGTGAACAAGCTTTCTCTAAACTCAGATTCACTTATTTTTCAAGCACTTTCTAAGAGAAAATATGAAAATAGTGGCATGTTCACCACGAACTTCTCAGCTTATTTCTGGGATATTATTTGAGAATATTAAAATTGAAGAATTATGTCACAGATTACGTTTTTAATGAACTTTGAAGGAATACTATACAATTGATAAAGTGATTGATATTTTCAGATCTTTCTATTATTTCTTTTGCTCTGAATTTTCTCAAAACCATATCTTTGTCAAGTTACAAATTTGGATCGTGTTAAAACATTTGAACATGAACCAACATAGAGTATCTGAAAATAATCATAATTTGTTCTATATAAACAAGGATTAATTTGTTTCAAATTATGCTCATCTGTAGTAATATTAAATGCTACATTATATTTTCTAACCTAAAGTAGGAAGCAATAGTTTACCTTACTTAAAGAAATGTTTTGAAGCATATTTGGTAACTTCGAAGTTAAAAGAAAAGCTCAAAAAGTCTGCAGAAATGTAGGAGCTGGATTATCTCTGGGGAGCTCAGTCTAAAACCTTAAACCTTGTTTTCTGGATACTGAATCTGGAAAATTCAGCTCTTCAAACTTAAATTCGTCAAAGAGGGAATTAATTGGGTGATATTAGATGAATGACGTTTTAACCCTTGCTAAGGTAAGAGTGTCGGTATGATAGCCAAACATAGGACCTGCATGGGATGAAGTGAGACTGTTCTTTAGAAGAGAGAGATTTTAAAAGACATAATTAAATACAGAGATATACCATACTTGTGCACTGGAAAATTTAATATTATTGCAATGCTAGTTCTGCATTTCTCCACAAGTTGATCTGTGGTTTTAATGCAATCACAATCAAAATGACAGACGACTTTTTGCTGTTTTTTGTTGTTGTTGTTGTTTATTTATGGAAATTGACACACATCTGAAATTTATATAAATCACAAGTAAGAAAAGCCAAAACAATCTAGAAAAAGAATGTTGAAGAGCTCATACTACCTAATTTAGTATAAGCTACAGAATCAAGACAGTATACTATTCATTTAGTATCCTATTAGCAAAAGAACCAACATGTTGAATGGTAGCACAAAGTAGTAAATCCAAAAAAGGACTCAAGCATATATAGCCAGCACACATATAGACTCAGTTGACTTTTGATGAGGGTGTCAAGGCAGTTTGAATGGAGAAAAGAAATCTTTTTTTTCTACAAATGGTGCTGGGAAAACCTTATTATTATTTTTTTTAAAGAAATTGTCTCCACCTCATACCACACAGGAAATTAATTTAAAATAGATCAGAGGCTAAAAATTAAAACCTTAAAGTACTAAACTTCTAAAAGAAAATAATTTGGGATAATTATAATCTTTTTAAACTCTAAAAGCTCTTTCCTTTTCTCTGATTTTTCCTATCAGTGTGGTTTCTCCTTTCCTTCTCTTTTTTCTTAGGAGATACTAGTTTTTTTGTTTGTTTGTTTGTTTGTATTCTGTTTTCTTCTGCGCTCTCTGTTGTCTTTATATCTTTTTCACACTGTATACTCTCCTGATCTCAGAGATCCTCAGTCCTCCATTCATATCTCAAAGTGATGGCCTAAACACTAATTAGGAGGGGTGCATAGATGACTGAGACTCTTAATCTGATGACTTTATTGAAAGGGGATTGGGTATATTGTTGTGGGGAGTCGCAAATCTCAGTATCTTTGAGTGTTTTATTTGGGCCATTCAGTTTTCTCAGAGATTACATTCCCCAGGTTTGGAGTGGGGAGTGGGGTGGGAAAAGGATTCCACAGTTTATTGAGCAATTCAGTGGAAAGATTTTCTCTGAATCCCTTTGTTTCCCTCCCTTCCCCACTGTTTCTGGCTTCTCTGAGTCCAGAGCCTCACCCAAGATTTGTATTTTCATGCATACTTCAGTGTGAGAAATTTGAAAATTTAAGGCTCAATTGGCTGGTTACTATCAAATGAAAAATGTTTTTAAAATCTTAAACATTTGTGCATCCTTAAATTCCCACTCTGGTATAGATAGGAGTTAGCCACTGGTGGTGCATTGCCCTAAAGGTCACAGATCAAAGGAGTGTGCAGTGATTAAGATCAAGGGCTTTGGCATCAGAAAATCTTGGTTCAGCTCTGTTTCTACATTTTTGCTGTGAATATCTTTACTTGGTTCCCTTAAGCTTCAGTTTCCTCAAGCTTCAGTTCCCTCAACTGTTAAATGGGAAAAATAATTATATTTATTTCTTAGGGTTGTGAGAATTAAATAATACATCTATATCACATAGCAGAGTGCCTGACATAAAGTTAAGCCTTCAATGATTAATGATGATGAGATAAATCTGTTTAAGAAAATACATCTGGTTGATGAACACTGATTTGATTCCTCTGAGTCTGTGGTCCTGGATATGTTGTTGAATCCATAGAGTCCAGAAGAGCCATAAATATCACCTAGTTCAAGCCCTGAAATCTGGTCCATGAAATGTGTGCTCTTCCCCATCAAGTGGTTTCACTAAAGTGGTGGAATTGGGCCCAAACCTTGGCTTGTTTACTACCTGAGCCTGTCTGGTAACTATCACCATATGCTTCCTCTATTGAACCTCTTCTTTCCTTGCCCAATAAACTCTAATGGTATTTTTGGTTTATGATATGGTTGATAGCAGCCCTGCTTTTATTTCTCCATTATCAGGGCAAGGAGGCCAAGGGGCTGGGTAAGGGAGAATCCAGTATGGGAGCAGAACCAAATTCCTGCCTAATTTCCCTTTGGCTCCATGAGGAGTCTGTGTTTAACTACTGCGAGCAGGGAGAGTTAATTGCATTTGAGTGTGAATTGCACAGTAGCCAGGAGGACCATGGCTGATGCACAGTTTATGAGCAAGCATACACACAGCATAGGTGCTCATGTATGTGTGGGAAACCCCCAACATGCGTGCACAGCAGTGTCCATGCATGCCCACACCATCACTCCACGTGTCTGCATACACACTAATGGCCAGGAGGAAAGTGCTCAGCACATCTGATCATACATCTCAGATTGAGGGAGGCCATTCAGGAGAAAGAAAGGGAAGATTATGAGGCAGAAAGAGAAATGAAACCTAGAGGTTCTGCCCTGTCAGCATTAACTGGAATGTAAGAAATAGAATTTGGACAGACAGACAAACTCCTGACATCTGCCAACAGCTAAAATGTTCAAAGGGCTTCTAATTCTCTAGCTGGTGATTGAACTTGGGTGGGTTTACCTGAGTAAGAGTTCTCAGTCTTTCCATCCAGGAGTCCCAGGAGGCTTGGCACCCTGTGATGAATTTTCATGGCTGATCTGTAAAGCCAAAGTCCATGCATTCCTGCATCCACTCAGCTTCTCTTCTTGGAGGGTCTCTCCCTTTATTTGTGATACACTGTTTGTCCCGAGACTGGTTTGGATGTTTTAGGGTGGGGATATTTATGTTCATACCAGAAATGATAATCGAAGACACAGAGATATGGACTCGAATAACATGGGAAAAAGAAATTGCCTTTGCAGGTGTTGCTAGCACTGCCAGAACAAGGGGAATTTGTTCTGCTGAGAGCTCTTATTATAATTCTTATTTTTCTCTTTTTTTAGGAGTTTTTGCTTGCTTCTTGGTTCATTTTATTTTGCTGGGGGTCAGGCATCAAGGTGAAGTTTACCTTTTCCGCACATCATTTCCAGGCTTTGGAAGATGCAAATGTACACACTCAGTGTGGGCCAGAATAGACCGTCACATGCTGATGCTATAGGGTGAGATGCTCTGAACTGAGCTGCAGTCACATCTTGGTTATTATCTTTTGACACTGACATCTATGGCCCTTCCAGATAAGAAAAGAGGAACATGGATAGGGCCAGTTTTAATAATCCATGACTCTAGGATGAGACAGTATCTAATGCCCTTTGCAGTTTTAACAGTTCATAATTCCTGCACATGAATCTTTCAGATGTGCTGCATGAGAAAACACCTGTATTCCAAAAAACAAGCCCTTGTCCTGCTGCTCTCTGTTCCTTTCTGTCCTCTGTGACTCCATGCATCCTCAGGTCTCCATGTAAGCCAGGCTTTTCCGGTCCACCTACAGCTGCCAAACTGGTCTGCATGTGTCTACTGTCTTCCCTGGAGATCCCCCATCAGAGAACTTGTCACCCTGAGGTAATTATTCATTGAACTGCTTCTCTCCCCAGATACCCTGTGGTAGCTAATGGAATAAAAGCAGTTCCTGTCACTTTCTCATCTTTTTCCCTGGTCTATATATTCTCCTATGGGCTGGAGGTGTGGGGAAAGGTTTGGTGATGGCTGGACACTGAGCGGGCTTCTCCAACCCTCCTTGAAGAAGGCTGTGCCTGGTGGCTAATCTGTTTGCTTTGCTTTTGTGCCTTTTCTGAAGGTAGTGACTGCTCGGGCTTATCAAAGATCAGAGCTAAATGTGCTCTTAAAAGTTGCAAAATCAAACTCTTCACTATGTAGATGACGAAATTGAGACCCAGATTGGGGAAAGGCCTTGGTTAAGTTCACCAGCTAAAGAAGGAACCCAGCTGGCCCCAGAACCCAGGTTGTACCCACCATTCTGGGTAATTCCTGAAAAGAGAAATTGATTTAGCACCATTGATTTCTGCACTCCAGGATAATTTTGCAGCTGAAAAGAACAGTTTCTTTTCTATTTCTAAATTCTGATATGCTTGGTGATTTGTACTAATAGCTTATTTGTTTCATGTGGCCTTTAATGCTCTACCTCATGTGAACCTGAGAACTATTTCTGAGGTGAACATGATCTCTCCCCTTTCCTGCATAATGAGGTCAGGATTATTATGGCTTTCTTCCAGAGAACACAAAAGCAGTGACTGACAGAATGAGGTTTTCATTGTAAGCATAATGGTTTTTTTTCTGCCACACTTGCTTCCTTTTTTAATGTTGATTTTTAATCAAATGAGTAATACAGAAACACCCTTGGTATAACAATTAAAATGTTATAAAGCTAAAATCCTCTTTGACTACTACCCTCAAGCCCAGTCTCTTTCCTCTGATCAAGGAGATGCTGACACAGTGAGTTGAGTGTATGTCCTGTCAGGCACTTTTCTATACATTTACTTTTATATGTCTGTGCCTGCAAATCCTGAAAACTAGTTTATTTTTCTCTTAATGGTTTTGTATTTTAGGTGAAGTTTTGAAGTCTCCCTCTCTATGTGATGTTTTGAAGTCTCCTGTTTTCAGTAAGGCTTGGAGTTTTCACACAAATGGATACAAATCTGTCTAATTCTCTTATCCTTGTACATGCGGTTCCTTGGAAGAACTGTGCCATAGGTAAGCCACTCCCCATATACACATATTCATTCCATCCCCACACATATGACACTGCTGGTAACATTTGCAAATATGTTTCCTTGTGCACGTGTGCTTTTCTAGAACAGATAACAAACCATAAAATTGCTCTGGCTTAGCTAGGTCATGTGCATGTCAATTAACCAAAACTGCCAAATTGCCCCAGAGTGTGGCTGTACTAATTCATACCCCATTTCACTCCAGGAGGCCAAGTCATTTTCTAGGCCTCTGCCAGGCCAATACTTGCTATATCAGTGTTCTAAATTTTTTCCAGTCTAGTAGGTTAAATTTACTGGCTGCTCATTTTTCCTTATCTATGAATGGGGGACTTAAATAGATACTCCTCCAAAGAAGATACACAAATGACCAATAAACAGATGAGAATAGGATCAACATCATTAGCCATTAGTGAAATACAAATCAAAACCAAGAGATATCACTTCACACCGACTAGAATGGCTATTTTTTTTTTTTTAAGGAGAGTAACAAGTGTTGGTGGGGATGTAGAACAACTGGAACCCTTGTACATTGGTGGTGGGAATATAAAATAGTGCATCCACGGAGGAAAATTGCATGGTAGTTCCTCAAAAAGCTAAACATAGGATACCCCATGACCCGACAATTTCATCTCTGGTATAAAACTCCAAAATTCTTAAGCAGGGACTTTAACAGATACTGTACACCAGTGTTCATTGAAGCATTATCCACAATACCCAAACAGTGGGAAAAAAACCAAGTGTTATTCAACAGATGACCATTCATAAAACATGCTGTGTACATATAAAGGAATGTTATTCATCCAAAGAAAGGAATGGAGTTCTGATACATGCTACAACATGCATGAAACTTAAAACATTACAGTATGTGAAATAAGTCATATGTAAAAGGACAAATATTATATGATTTCACTTATATAAAATATCTAGAATAGGCAAATTCAGAGAGACAGAAGGTAGAATGGTGGTTGCCAGGGGCTGAGGGAAGAGGGAATGGGGAGTTATTGCCTAACAGTTACCAAGTTTCTGTTTGGGATGATGAAAAGAGTTTGGAAATAGATAATGTACATATTGTTGTACAATACTGTGAATGTAATTATACCATTGAATTATACAATAACATGGATAAAATGGAAAATTTTATGTTATATACACATTATGGCATTTTTTTTAAAGTTAGAATCCAGGTAGAAACCAGAGCATTTTTCATAGAGGCTTCATCATTCGGTGGAGGTGGAAAGCCCCCACTATAAACCAAGATATACAAGATGGATTTAAAATTCAAATAGAAAATAGCCCAGTTAATATTAACATAAACATTCAATGCATTGTCTACATTGCACATTCCTGATGTTCTAAAATCATGATTCAGGTTCAAAATGGCGCTCTTACCATGGTCCAAGATTCTCCATCATACTGGAAATCCAAAGAGGTGACTGGTACCAAAGACATAAATGAAAGGCAGGAAAGGACAGAAGATGATAACCATCAGCAGATGCACAGAAGCCACAGAGTGCCAGCATCACCTCAGAGTAATTTATGATGAAAAACAGAATGAAGCCAAAAGCCAAATCTCAGAGGTGTTCCAAGAAAATTGCCTGTGAACCAGGAGTGATAGCTGAGAGTAAGAACCACAGACAAAGTGGGCAACGCCCTGGAGTTGACCATGGTAAACCACAGAAGAGCAAAATCAGGGCCAAGCACCGGGCCCAAAGATAAACAAAGGTAAAGCAGGGTCAGAGTTCAGAAGAGGCTGGTGATGCAGAGGGGTCAGGAGCTGGGATGGGTAATAGGAGAACTGTGGAACATGGGCATCGCAGCCACCCTAGAGTGTCTGTTGCCCCCTGCTTCCGAACTCCACCTGGGGAGGTTATAAAAAACACAGGTAACAGGACCCAATTCCATATTCATACACTCAGCATCTCCTGGAGGTTGGAACCAGGTATATGCATTTTTAATATGTTCTCAGATGGTTCTGAAGCTCCTTAGAGTATGAGAAATGTAGATAAGGGGACATTCCCACAGCCTCTTAGATAGACCACCAGTCCCTAGGTTCAACATTAGCTCACACGATCAATCTTCATCGGGGGCATGCAGGTCCTGCCAGCAAGCTTTGATAAACACAGACTCTGAGCTTGTAGGGCTGGAGAGGGAGCTATGACAGCAGTGCCTCCTAGCACCTACTAGTCATGGAGCACCCACCCCATGCCATGCTTTCCTGGCATTGCTACATTTAATGCTTACTTATGAGGAGAGTCCCATGATCAGTCCCACTTTATAGATGATGAAGCTGAGACTAACAGAAGCAAAGCAGTGTATCCTGGGCCTCCTGGAGCAGCTTCAGGTTCTGGGCCGGTTTGACTCCAAGACTCTTTGCATACACCGAGGTGTTACAAAATGTTTCAGACATCGTTTTAAAAAGTTGGGGGAAGAAAAATGTGGAAGATCAAAGAGGAGGTTGCAGTATTAGTTGATGGTGAGTCTTTGGTTAATGTAAAAAAATGTTTTTCACAGCAAGCCTAAGGCATTAATGGGGAAGCAAGACTCTGCTGTCTTTTCTTGATCCTCCAGCCAGAGGTATTATCAAGTTACATAATCTCTCTTTTTTTTTTAATCTCAGTGAAGAAGCGTCTGAGATTAAGTTTGGGAAGAGATTGAAAATCAAAGTTCAGAGGAATAGATTAAAATGATGCAAAGGCATCCTGAATCACGAGGGGAAAAAATGACAGGACTTTGTTGATGGAGCTGCTGAAGGAAGATAAGACACTGAAGGCATCTCAGAGGGAAAAGGGGCCTGGGTTGGGAAAGAGAACAGCAGAAGGAAGAGATAACCGGGTGGAGAACAGAGATAAGAGGCAGGGTGAGGCAAGGCCAGGGAGGAAGACCAGACTGGATTTTCTAGTCTGGAGTCTGTCCAGGACTCTGCCTTTCTCTTTCTTGTTTGTCTCTCAGAATATATCTTAAAAGGGAGGAAGGAGGCCATCTTTGTAGTATATTTGTACTATATCTTAAATGTTCAATTCTGATACTCGCTCTCTGTGCCTGAAAACATAGTCACATTTGCTGGTAAATCTAACCTCTCATCTCTTCAAGACCGTGAGACCCAGGACCCGAGACCCTCTGGCATCATGTCCTTTACATGCCCCCCTACTCCCATTTCCAGCAAATTTGGAAAACTTAGCATTGGTCACAGAACTGGAAAAGATCAGTTTTCATACCACTCCTAAAGAAGGGCAATGCCAAAGGATGTTCAAACTACCACACATTTGCACTAATTTCACATGCTAGCAAGGTAATATTCAAAATCCTCCAAGCTTGGCTTCAATAGTACATGAACGGAGGACTTCCAGATGTTCAAGCTGGATTTAGAAAAGGCAGAGAAAGCAGAGATCAAATTGCCAACATCCATTGGATCTCAGAAAAGCAAGAGAATTCCAGAAAAACATCTACTTCTTCATTGGTTACACCAAAGCTTTTGACTGTGTAGATCACAACAAACTGGAAAATTCTTAAAGTGATGGGAATACCAGACCACTTTACCTGCCTCCTGAGAAACCTGTATGCAGGTCAAGAAGCAACAGTTAGAACCAGACATGGGACAACAGACTGGTTCAAAACTGGGAAAGGAGTATGTCAAGGCTGTATATTGATACCCTGCTTATTTAACTTATATGCAGAGTACATCCTTTGAAATGCCAGGCTAGATGAAACATAAGGTAGAATCAAGATTGCTGGGAGAAATATCAACAACCTCAGATATGCAGATGACACCACCCTTATGGCAGAAAGTGAAGAAGAACTAAAGAGCCTCTTGATGAAGATGAAAGTGGAGAGTGAAAAAGCTAGTTTAAATCTCAACATTCAAAAAATGAAAATCATGGCATCCCGTCCCATCACTTCATGGCAAATAGATGGGGAAACAATGGAAACAGTGGCAGACTTTACTTTCTTGGGCTCCAAAATTACTGCAGATGGTGACTGCAGCCATGAAATTAAAAGACACTTGCTCCTTGGAAGAAAAGCTATGACCAACCTAGAGAGCACATTAAAAAGCAGAGACATTACTTGAAATTGTGAGTACCAGATTGTTGGATGACATCACTGACTGAATGGACATGAGTTTGAGCAAGCTCTGGGAGATGGTGATGGACAAGGAAGCCTGGTGTGCTGCAGTCCAATGGTGCCTCAAAGAGTTGGACACTACTGAACAACTGAACAGCAACAACTACAACAACAACCCATTTCCAGGTTGGTTTCAGACAGATGTAGGCAGAAAGAACACCTGATTTTACTGAGGTTATTAGGGGGAGACCTACGACTCCCAGCTGACTATCCTTCCCACCTCACACACTAGCATAATCCCTTGGAGGTCACCCCAGCACTTTGTGTGCCTGAAGGGGCCAGAGCACAGCACAGAACCTTCGGCTTTGGAGCTGCTCCACAGCTTGAGTCTCAGCTCGACTGCAGATGAGTTACCCTGTGTATCTGAGCTCCCATTTCCTCATCTCTCAAACAGGGATAAGACTGGAAGCTCCCTCACAGAGAGATTGATATGGTGAAACAAAATAATGCACGTACAGTGCTTAGGGCAGTGCCTGGCACACAGAAGTGCTCAAATCGTGTTCGTCTGACTGCTGCTCCTATTAGTAGGTCCAAGCGCAAAGCTGGGTGCACATGGCAGGAACCCCATGAAGATGATATTGACCCCCTGGGTTGAGGATGCTTGATTCTAGTTATATTTCATTCAACGTAGAGGGAACCAGGGGTGTCACTGGACCCCTCTGTGCTTTCCTTTCTCTCCTTTATAAAATGGAGCTATGCCCTTCCTCTGACAGACTGCTGTGTGTTTAAAAATGCTTGGGACAGTGTGAGACAGCATAGAAATACAGAAGTGGTAATTTCCATTACTCTGTCACTGCACTTTTACCAAGCTGACCACTGACTACTGAGCTTATCAAACTTCCGGTAGCTAAGAATTATTCAGTTCAGTTCAGTTCAGTAGCTCAGTTGTGTCTGGCTCTTTGCGACCCCAGGAAGCACGCCAGGCCTTCCTGTCCATCACCAACTCCTGGAGTTCACTCAAACTCAAGTCCATTGAGTCGGTGATGCCATCCAGCCATCTCATCCTCTGTCGTCCCCTTCTCTTCCTGCCCCCAATCCTTCCCAGCATCAGAGTCTTTTCCAATGAGTCAACTCTTCGCATGAGGTGGCCAAAGTACTGGAGTTTCAGCTTTAGCATCATTTCTTCCAAAGAAATCCCAGGGCTGATCTCCTTTAGGTTGGACTGGTTGGATCTCCTTGCAGTCCAAAGGGACTCTTAAGAGTCTTCTCCAACACCACAGTTCAAAAGCATCAATTCTTTGGTGCTCAGCTTTCTTCACAGTCCAACTCTCACATCCATACATGACTACTGGAAAAACTAGTAAAAAGAGTTATTAGTTGCTATAATTTGCCTTCACCTTCTAAGGTGGAATGTTTGCTCCTTCCTGCATTGACCTGGATACTGGCATCAAAGGCAGAGCTGCAAGGATGTGTGCAGGCAGAATTCCAAACTTTCATTCTTTTTTCTCTCATCATTCTTTTTGCTTCTCAGGTACATTAGAAATGATTCAAGTCTCTATATTATGCATTTAGCCTAATAAAGACAGAAATGGCTTTATAGACTATAAGCTGTCTGGAAATGAGGACTAGTTCATTCTTAGACCCCAGTACACAGTAGGGCCCTTGGCACGTAGGAGACATCCAGCATACTTTTGTCAGATGAATGAATGTGGTTGAAATCAAGATTGTTTACCCAACAGCCATTCCCAGTTTCGTCCATACAGACTGATCCTAAGTTTTGGCTGAATGGCAATGTGCACAGCCTGTAATGATTCTTGTAAAATAGTTCCAGGCAGCTCAGTCCCCCATGCTAAAGAATGGGTCTGTGACCCAATGAAATGAATGGGCAGTGAAATATATGGGGAAGTCTTCTGGTTGATTCTAGGAAATATTTCTCTTTTGGATAAAAGGTAAGTGTCATATTAGGGGAAAAGTCCCATTTCCCATCTTCTTTTTCCTTCCTGCTTGGGATGCTTTTGTGGATGCGTATACTAGAGCTGTGGCAGCCATCTTGGGACCAAGGAAAGTCAGAGAGACTCTAACACCTCATTGTCAACTAAAGAATGTCACTCCCCATCTGGCTCAATGAGGATTGAGTAACTGCTCCTCCAGCTTCTGTCCTTCAGCATAGCCAAAGGAAGTTCAGGGTGGAGATCAGGAATGAGGTGCTCCGTGTCTGGGGAAAAGGGCAGAACAGGCCTTCAGAGGGATATGTTCAGGAGAAAATTTTTGAACCAGGATTCTTGCATTTTCACATACTTAGAAAAGCACTAAAACCATTAACTAAGGTGTCTGTTCCCTGTGACTAGCAGTGACCTTCTACAGAGATGTGTGCTTGGTTGACAAATTCTTTCACCAAATTCACACATACATGGGACTCCCATTATGTTTAGGTACCAGAGGGCACAGGATTGCCCTTTGACCAAGCTCCTTGTTCTGCACAAAGGTTTCCACTGAACCCTTCCTCCATGTTTGTCTTATCTTAGTGCTATCTCCTCATTGTCCCTCTCATATCTCTGAACAGATTAATGGCACCACCTTGTCCCCGCAGACATTCCTTCTCTGTTGATCTTTGAAGTTTTCTCATTATCACTTTCCACAGACCAAATATTATATCTTGGTTTTTAATTACTTTAATGGGTCTCATCCACAGCAGTTGGGACATTGAAGTCATTACCTTGTCTCCTCAGATCTTCCTGAGCAATCTTATTGATCATTTCTTGGAGCAAAATCACCTGGGGGTACTAGACCCATGTAAACTTGTAACTTAGCCAAGAGTTATCCTGATTAATTAGCAACATTGCTTTCTGGTGCAAAGCTGCCCTGCCTGTAGACTGTGCTGTGCTGCGTTTAGTCGCTCAGTTGTGTCCAACTCTTTGCAGTCCCATGGACTATAGTCTGCCAGGCTCATCTGTCCATGAGGATTCTCCAGGCAAGAATACTGGAGTGGGTTGCCATGCCCTTCTCCAGGGCCCTATAGACTAGTGCTTTGCAAACATGGCTATATAGCAGAATTACCTGAGGTGTTTTCAAAACTCCTGAAGCCCAGGTCTCCTCCATGTCAATTAAACCAAGAGAGCAGAGGGAAATCCAGCTTCAGGATTTCTTTAAGTTCCCCACAAGATTCCAGTATACAGTCACATTTGAATATCAGTGCTTTAGACAAGTACTTCTTGATCTTTAATGTGCATGTGAAACAAGTACTCAAATCTGCACTTGTTTAAATGCAGATTCTGAGGGTCTGGGATTCCACTGATATTCTGCATTCCTGGTGAGCTCCAAGGTGATGACAATAGTTGTCTGAGGTCCACATTTTGCAGAGAAAGGGTCTTGAATCTAGATTTAGTAGTCTATACTAATGCTGGATCTGAAATTAAATTCCCCTTAGGTCCAACTGCAAAGTCACAGGAAAAAAGAAAATATATTGCCTGCAATAAAGCCAAGAGCAGGGGCACTGAATTGAAAAAGTCAGAAGAGTGTTGTTGATCTCCAATTTAGTTATGGACTTGGGTTGACAAATTAGCCCACTTTATGGGGGACTGAGGGAGGTTTTCAAATGCCAGGATTTTGAGTCTTAAAACTGGAACATGTTGGTCACCATAGTTAGAAGCAGCATTCCAAAGAGCAACAGCCAAGTTTTGCACTTCAGCGTCTGGTTCGTCTTTCTGGGAGGAGGAGGGAGTGCAATAGGGTCAAGTGTTGTTAGGAAAGACCGCTTAAGGAAAAGAAATGAGAGTTGCAGGCCCAACAAGAACTTAAAGAATGTGACTTCAAAAGAGTAAAGAATCACGCAGACCCAGATGGAATTAGAAAATTTCAAGGACAATATTATCACATGGCTGTAGAGATAAGTCTAGGGTACAAGGTTTAGGTTTCTGCTCTAGCATTCCTTTCCTGTGTTTTCTGGGGTAACTTATTCCCTGTCTCTGGGCCTCAACTTCAGGAGCTAAGAAATGGGTGTTGAGTCGAAGGATGTGAAGGGTCTTTCCTGCTCCCATACCCCCTAGCTCCTTATGCAACATGGATAATACTACCACTGCAGAAGTACATCTTTAGTGCAATTAGAAAATGAACCTTCTGATTTGGGAGCAACCATCTCCAGGGCTCCCCAGGCACCTCCACAACAGCATTAACATTTATCATATTCAGGAACACTTCCCTTTTCTGGCCTCTGATGTTCAGAGAGCCAAGAACTCATAGTGCTTTTTTTCCTTAAGACTGTAACATGTATACAAATCTAAATGAAACTCTATCTCAGATACAACTTTTTGGTTACAAGTGGCTTCTTCTTTCTGTTCTTGCTTCCACAACAGGGACCCACTTCTCAACATTTTTTCTTTAAATGGACAAAGAGTCTCCCCAGCTACCCATTGCAGGATTCCTGTTAACCTTTCATTAAGCTTGCTAACAGCTGGCTTCAGCTCTTTATAACTTAGTTCAGTACATTCCCATTTCAATGGGTCTCACCTGGCTTCATTAAGGTTACTGCCAGCTTCTCCACTAGCAGCTTCCTCCACAAATGCAAATAGACTCTGAGTAAATAATATGGGAGCAGGGGAAGACTAAATTATAAAGGGATTGGCATTGGAGAACCAGGGCCTCCCCTGTGGCTCAGTGGTAAAGAATCTGCCTGCCAATGCAGGACCTGGGCTCTATCCCTGGGTCTGGAAGATCTCCTGGAGAAGAATAATGTCATCCCAGTCGAGTATTCTTGCCTGGGAAAACCCATGGACAATGGTGCCTGGCAGGCTACAGTCCATGGGGCCACAAGAGTCAGACAGGCTTTAGCAACTAAACCACCACCACAGGGAAGTGATTCTCTCTTCTGGTCCCCCAACACAGTGGATACTAGGGAGTTGTTTATGCTGCTGCTGCTAAGTCGCTTCAGTCGTGTCCAACTCTGTGTGACCCCATAGACAGCAGCCCACTAGGCTCCTCTGTCCCGGGATTCTCCAGGCAAGAATACTGGAGTGGGTTGCCATTTTCTTCTCCAATGCATGAAAGTGAAAAGTGGAAGTGAAGTCTCTCAGTCGTGTCCGACTCTTAGCGACCCCATGGACTACAGCCTACCAGGCTCCTCCCAGGGAGTTGTTTATAGATGCTACCAATTCATCCTGATGGCACAGAGAGGGAAAGAAGAACCAGTACCCCAACTGCCTGCTCTGATCAAGGAGTCTCAGGGTAAGAATTCTGGATGTATTCATTCTTTATCCTGTGACTCCCACCCTCCACCCCCTAGACCTTTGAATCTCACACTGGCTGCCTTGTTTCAGTTTGTGGCCATCCAGTTGGAGGATGTTATTTACTAAGTGTGGTGTGAGTGCCTGTAAGTAGACACACAACATTCCATGTCAGTTTAGGCCACTTCATTCCCACGTCTTCATTCCTCCATATCAGCTGCCTGGCCTCTGAGTTCCCCACTGCAGCCTGGGGCAGAGCCTAAGGGTGTTTCCTCTAAGCCCCTTGTGTGGAAAATAGGAGACAGGAATCTCATATCTGCATTTGGAAGATTCCTCTGCCACAGCATGGAGGACAAATTGGAGAGGGAAAGGAGCTTAGTTGGTGAGTGTAGTTAGAAACTACCCTAAGAATCCAGCAGAAAGTAATGTTAGCTTGACTGAGAGCTGATGACTCCACTGGAACCTTGGGCACCAGTTGCTGGAAACTCTGCCCCTACTCCCCACTCCACCTCTGTGGTCACGCCAATCATCCTGGGGCCCTGGTTACAGAAGAGTCTTTTCTTAACATTTCTACCCTCCTCTTAGGGATTATATGCAGCCAGAGTTCTCAAACTCTAAGACTCATCTTAATCACTTGTTAAAATACAGATCACTGGGCTCCAACCTGGGGTTTCTGAGTCAGTAGGTATGGATGGGCTTCTCAGGTGACTCAATGGTAAAGAACCTGCCTGCCAATGCAGAAGACATAAGAGACATGGGTTCAATCCCTGGGTCGGGAAGATCCCCTAAAGGAGGGTATGGCAACCCACTCCAGTATTCTTGTCTGGAGAATCCCATGGACAGAGGAGCCTAGCTGGCTACAATCATAGGGTCACAAAGAGTTGGACATGACTGAAGTGACTTGGCAAGCAAGCAAGGTGTGAGGTGGGGACAAGAATGTGTGCCTAACAAGTTCCATGTGATGCTCAGGCTGCTGGTCTGAAGTGCCCTGTTTGAGAACCACAGAGTGACAGCAGTGGTTCTCAGCCCTGGTTGCATGTTAGAACCACCTGGAGCATTAAAAATAAACAAATAAAATAAAATCAGATGTCCCGGCTACACTCAGACCAATCACAAAAGAATCTCCTAAAGGGTGGGACTCAGGAATTGACATTTAAAAAAAATTCTCCGGGTAATTACAGTGTTCAGCTAAGGTTGAGAGCTACTAGGCTGGAGGCTACTAGGAGGTTATTACTAGTTGTAAAACACTATGATTATGCATTTAAGTGTTTATAAATCTGACCAAGGCATTTTAGAAACATACTTAGTAAAGACTGAAGATGGCCTCTTGCAAAGATACTCATTGAGCTGAGATGTTCAGTTTAGGGGGTATGATATTTGCTGTCATCTCTTCTAGTCAGACCCAAGTCGATGGTGGTATTGGTGGCGGTTTGGGAAGGTGGGTAGGGAGCATGAGCTAAGTTAGGAATGGGGTTGTCTCATTAACCCACAAAATATTAAAACCTGACTGTCTGTACAAGGTCATCTAGTCCCACCCCATTTTCCAGATGGGGACACTGAAGCCCTGTACCTGATTCTAGATCCATAGCCCCCCAACCACCCATCCCCAGGTTCTAAATCTCAATTGAGCCTGCTGGTCATTTCCAGTATTTTGAGTTAACACAGAGCAGAAAGCCAAGCCTAATAAAGAAGCAACCCATGTGCTGCTAGTTATTTCCTTCACTTAGTCCAACCCTGCCTCTCCTCTTGGCACCAGGTGAGCAAGGCAGAAGGCTGGCTGCCCTGGGCAGGTGGTTCTCCAAGTGCTTGGGTGAGAGGGGGTGCTTTTATTAACTGCTCTATTTGTGTGAACTAACAACGGAAAAACTTAGAGGCTGTTGTGGATGAGTCATAAAACTGGTATTTTTTCCCCTCTCTTGAAGTAATGTCAAGAGAGTCAAAATATAAAGCATGGCTACCTGGAAAGACTGTGCACCTATTTCATGAGTGTGTCTACTGCCCAAACATACCAGGAAGTATTTCTGGCAAATTTCTTTCAGCCCCAGCTGACTTTCCACATTTCTTCCTAGCCAGAGGCCTCTCACTGAGGTGCACATTCTTTCCTTCAGTCAATGACTGCTTGTTTTAACCTCTTTCCATGGTTCCTCATGCTACCGGCTCTGAAAGTGTTCAGTTCCCATGGACTGTACTTAGCGAAACTGATCTGGACTGCCTCACAGTCATAACCACGGCCGGCTCTCTATGAACATCCACATCATTCACCTTAGTGTACTCTGATGAACTCTTAGCTATTTCCAAAATTAAATTTCTCAAGCAAGAATTAAGATGTGACAAAATATGAATGGAAAAATAATAGAAAATCGGGACCTTTTAGAGGTCAGTCAAAATGATGGTGTGATTCCTTTTTGTTTCATTCATTGCTGAGGACAGTCAATAACCCAGGGATGCTCACACCATACCCAGAGTGAGGCACTGAATTCTTAATGCTGGACATAAACAGAGATATAAAAGCAACATAAAGCAAAGTTAACAAGGGTAGGGAAGGGACCATAAATCGTGTCCCATAAACTAGGCAGTTTGGAGAAACATGAGGTTTTCCTCTAGGTACCGGAAGCACTGCTACCAGGCAGTAGAGAGTTTAGACCTGTTCTTTGTAATCACAGAGTTCAAACAGGGCCAACAGGCAGATGCTATCTGGACACAGACCTTGTTTTAAATATTTCTAAGTCTCAAAAGCGCCCCGAGATTGAATAGACTTCCTTAGGTATGGTAGTGGGTCCACTGTCACTAAAGGCATTCAAGTATACTGTGGAAGATAACTCAGCAGTGATGCTACATATATTAAACCATGAGACAGACAAAGTGTAGTCTCTAAAGTAACTTTCACTTGGGAAATTAAAGCATGACTGGATTCAGTTCAGTTCAGTTCAGTTCAGTCGCTCAGTCGTGTCCGACTCTTTGCGACCCCGTGAATCGCAGCACGCCAGGCCTCCCTGTCCATCACCAACTCCCGGAGCTCACTCAGACTCACATCACACCAATGTGATAGGTGAGTGTTTGTTTTTTAAACAAAATCTTCCAAGATATATTTTTATGATTCACATGTCATACCCTCATCATCAATCCTAAGAAAAAGAGGTACATTACAGTGTGAAAAGACCATCTTCATCTTCTGTTCCACTGAGGACATTTTTTACTTTCTCCAACATTGTCTAGCCTGTAAAGAGAGAAGAGAGCCTGCTGATGAGAACACCAAGACCAGTAACCAATGGATGCTGCTAAATTACAAAATGACTAACCAAGGGCTGTTTGAGTTAAAATGGCCCAGAGTCCATCCAATCCAAGCCTCTTATTTCACAGATGGCAAAACTGAGGCCACAGGAGATAAAGGGCATTTGCCAATCTAGTATAATAAGGGGATTTAAAGTTTCTATATTAGCAAAACATAAAACCACGATCCTAATGTGTTTCTTTACCAGGAGAATCTCCAAGTATGACTTTGAAAAATTACCTTGCTAACCCTCAATTTCCTTACTTATTAATATTTACTTGCTAATAGATACTGTGATATTGGTCAATTATTAAGAAAGCAAGGTCTTTATCACAGTTTATACCAAATCCTTTCATTTCTTTTCTAAAAAGCTATGTAGCAGAACAGGTATGCAAAATCCCTTTCCAGAGAGTTTTCAAATTATTTTTTAAAAAAAGACAAAACAAAAAATCTGCTCCCATTGCCTAATTTGGTAGAGGAATTAAAACCCAGGAATGATACTGTACATGTTTTTTCATGTTCGATACCGTTAATGCTCCTTCAATGAACTCCAGTTTAACAATGACCTTTTGAAGTGAGTCACCCAGAGTTGAGCAAATAATGGGTAGAATGACACATCACCTTCCTTCTTTTGTGTGTCATACTTCTGTCAATAGAACCTGCCACTATATTTGCATTTTGGGCAAATACCACAGTGTTAACCAAGACAGGTTAATGTGAGCTGAATCCCCATATCTTTTTTTTTTAACCTCTAAGACCACCTCTCCAACTCTGTATTTAATCAGAATGCAAGCCCAAGGCATTAAACCACTGAGTAGTGCTTAATCATTTGTACCAGCTTGTACAGTCATCACAGCAATCAGTCATGAATTACCTGGGTGTTTATGGAAACAATTGGTTTTCATGAATTTCCCTGAAAAGACAAGGCCATGTTGAAAGCAGAGTAGCTGTGCTTGTGTGAATGAAATGCTGGGGAAGCACAGAGCAACCTTATGAAGAGCAGAAGTGGTCCAAAGATGGGAACTTAAGAACTGGATTTGGCAGAGAAAGCCACTCCTTTCCAAGATCAGATGATTGCTTCTTTTGGCCCCTTAGTTCAGTTCAGTTCAGTTCAGTTGCTCAGTCATGTCCGACTCTTTGCGACCCCATGAATCGCAGCACGCCAGGCCTCCCTGTCCCTCACCAACTCCCAGAGTTCACTGAGGCTCACGTCCATCGAGTCACTGATGCCATCCAGCCATCTCATCCTCTGTCGTCCCCTTCTCCTCCTGCCCCCAACCCCTCCCAGCATCAGAGTCTTTTCCAATGAGTCAACTCTTCACATGAGGTGGCCAAAGTACTGGAGTTTCATCTTTAGCATCATTCCTTCCAAAGAAATCCCTGGGCTGATCTCCTTCAGAATGGACTGGTTGGATCACCTTGCAGTCCAAGGGACTCTAAAAGTCTTCTCCAACACCACAGTACTGCCCACCAATTACAAAGTTGTCTCAATATTATAGACACTGGTGTTAAGCTGCTTTGGGGTAGCATGCAGAATCTTAGTTCCCTGACAGGGATTGAATCCATGTCACCTGCAATGGGAGTGCAAGTCTTAATCACTGTACCATCAGGGAATATTCTTGATTTATTTGAATTCAAGTACTCACATGGGTTTTAGAACACTTCCTTTGCACATGTACCCAGAATTTCCCAAACTGTAACATGTGTTTGTATTGAGGGTTAATGGCAAATTTCCACTATGCTCCAAATTTCCCTCTACAATATTCACTAGGGACAAGTGTGGAGACAAGTTTCACTACTGTTGTTCAAACAGACTGAGATGGTTACTAGTAGTCAGAACTGCTCACTTACTACCAGCTTCTGTTAGTGACTACAGAACAATTTTTGCCCTCGTTTTTAAAGCACCATTTCACATGTTCAGAGATGTGGAGTGATTTGCTTAAGATCACACATCAGTGCAGAGAGAGCTGGGACTCACCCACAGGTTTCAGGAATATTATTAAACCGTGTCCATCCTGGGCTTCCCCAGTGGTGTCAGTTCAGTTCAGTCCCTCAGTCATGTCTGACTCTCTGCGACCTCATGAATCGCAGCACACCAGGCCTCCCTGTCCATCACCAACTCCCGGAGTTCACCCAGATTCATGTCCGTTGAGTCAGTGATGCCATCCAGCCATCTCATCCTCTGTCGTCCCCTTCTCCTCCTGCCCCCAACCCCTCCCAGCATCACAGTCTTTTCCAATGAGTCAACTCTTCGCATGAGGTGGCCAAAGTACTGGAGTTTCAGTTTTAGCATCATTCCTTGCAAAGAAATCCCAGGGCTGATCTCCTTCAGAATGGACTGGTTGGATCTCCTTGCAGTTCAAGGGACTCTCAAGAGTCTTCTCCAACACCACAGTTCAAAAGCATCAATTCTTCAGCGCTCAGCTTTCTTCACCGTCCAACTCTCACATCCATACATGACCACTGGAAAAACCATAGACTTGATTAGATGGACGTTTCTTGGCAAAGTAATATCTCTGCTTTTTATTTTGGCTTTAACAGGGGTCAATTCAATCTTGTTGCATATACATTATATGAACATTTATACTATATAGTTTTATCCCCGCCTTCTGACATGTCTTGGATTTTTTGAAGCACATTTCACACCATATCACTAAATTAGTCAGTTCAGTAGCTCAGTCGTGTCCAACTCTTTGCGACCCTGTGAACCGCAGCACACCAGGCCTCCCTGTCCATCACCAACTCCCGGAGTTCACCCAAACCCATGTCTATTGAGTTGGTGATGCCATCCAACCATCTCATCCTCTGTCGTCCCCTTCTCCTCCTGCCCCCAACCCCTCCCAGCATCACAGTCTTTTCCAATGAGTCAACTCTTCGCATGAGGTGGCCAAAGTACTGGAGTTTCATCTTTAGCATCATTCCTTCCAAAGAAATCCCTGGGCTGATCTCCTTCAGAATGGACTGGTTGGATCACCTTGCAGTCCAAGGGACTCTAAAAGTCTTCTCCAACACCACAGTACTAAAGCATCAATTCTTCGGCACTCAGCC
>NW_011494935.1:271687-272269 GCF_000754665.1 Bison bison bison | reverse complement strand
GAAGTGATAGGACCAGATGCCATGATCTTCATTTTCTGAATGTTGAGCTTTAAGCCAACTTTTTCACTCTCCACTTTCACTTTCATCAAGAGGCTTTTTAGTTCCTCTTCACTTTCTGCCATAAGGGTGGTGTCATCTGCATATCTGAGGTTATTGATATTTCTCCTGGCAATCTTGATTGCAGCTTGTGCTTCTTCCAGCCCAGCATTTCTCATGATGTACTCTGCATAGAAGTTAAATAAGCAGGGTTACAATATATAGCCTTGACATAGTCCTTTTCCTATTTGGAACCAGTCTGTTGTTCCATGTCCAGTTCTAACTGTTGCTTCCTGACCTGCATATAGATTTCTCAAAAGGCAGATCAGGTGGTCTGGTATCCCATCTCTTTCAAAATTTTCCACAGTTTATTGTGATCCACACATTCAAAGGCTTTGGTATAGTCAATAAAGCAGAAATAGATGTTTTTCTGGAACTCTCTTGCTTTTTCGATGATCCAGCAGATGTTGGCAATTTGATCTCTGGTTCCTCTGCCTTTTCTAAAACCAGCTTGAACATCAGGAAGTTCATGGTTCACATATTGCT
>NW_011494935.1:265078-271587 GCF_000754665.1 Bison bison bison | reverse complement strand
CAGGCCCACTTGACTTCACATTCCAGGATGTCTGGCTCTAGGTCAGTGATCACACCATCGTGATTATCTGGGTCGTGAAGATCTTTTTTGTACAGTTCTTCTGTGTATTCTTGCCATCTCTTCTTAATATCTTCTAGTGGTGTAGTAGTAACAAATCAGCCTGTTAATGCCAGAGTCAAAAGACCCTGGGATTCAATTCCCAGGTCAAAAAGATTCACTGGACTAGGCAATGGCAACCCACTATAGTATTCTTGTTTGGAAAATCCCATGGACAGTGAAGCTTGGCTTGCTACTCTTCATGGGGCCAAGATGGAGTTTTCAGTGGATAAACTCAGGGGGGAATGCAAGAACCACCTGAAATTATATATGTGTGTGTATTACACACACACACACACACACACACACACACATATATATATGTACACACATACATATACACATACTATATATGTATATAGTGTGTGTGTATCCACACATTTTTCTGTGGAAAAAGTCTAGAACTTCTGTTAGATTCTCTAAGATTTCTGCAAAGCCCCAAATAAGGAACCATAATTCAAACACAAACAACAGGAACAACCACAATTACAATTCTCATAGGTTTCCTACCCCAGGTAAAGGCAGTCTGTTAGGGGAAAACGAACTCTTGTCCCTCTAAGTAGCTGGGGATTCAGATCATTCTGTCGAGCCTGTGGATTAATTTCATTTCTCACTAGGCTACAGGAATGTGTGGAATGGCCCCAAATTGCTCCTTATAGTCCTAGCTTCTCTCTTGGGTCCAGACCCTGAAGATAGCACAAGGAAACCCATCTCACTAAGTCATTTCCTAAATAAAATCCAGTGACATGAGATTAACTCCCTTATGATTATGCCTTATCCTCATTTTTACTGCCTCAATAACATCCCAAATCCTTTTCGTCTAGTCCTTTGCCCTCCCAGTCTTCTGGGTAGCAGTAGGTGGAGGTTAAAAGACCTCAGCTGGCAAGTGTAAGACTCATGGTTATGCACCAGCTCCACCATTGTATGCTTTATTTATTTTTTTTTTTAATTTTAGAATCTCAGGTTCTTGTTCTAGCCTTTTCTAAGTCTATTTCCTCAAAATCAACAATGGAGATGACATGTTTCACAGGGCTGTGACTTAGGAAACGCATGAGGACAGTGCCTGGTCTGTAATTCCTGGTGGTGAATCAGAGCCCTCAGGCGGGACTCCCATCCCCTCTCCTCACTGCATCTCTGTTGATCTTCCTACTCACATACCTTAATTCTCAGGCCATGCTGGCTGGGGAGCAAGAGGCCACATCTACCAGCTCCCAGCTGAGTTGGTTCCTTCCAGGTTCAGTTCAGCCGCTCAGTCATGTCCGACTCTTTGCAACCCCATGGACTGCAGCACACCAGGCCTACCTATTCATCACCAACTCCCTGGGAGCTTACTCAAACTCATGCCCATTGAGTTGGTGATGCCATCCAACCATCTCATCCTCTGTCATTCCCTTCTCCTCCTGCTTTCAATCTTTCCCAGCATCAGGGTCTTTTCCAATGAGTCAGCTCTTCACATCATGTACCAAACTATTGGAATTTCAGCTTCAGCCTCAGTCCTTCCAATGAATATTCAGCACTGATTTCCTTTAGGATGGACTTGTTGGATCTCCTTGATGTTCAAGGGACTCTCAAGAGTCTCTTCCAACACCATAGTTCAAAAGCATCAATTCTTCGGTGCTCAGCTTTCTTTATAGTCCAACTCTCATATCCATACATGACTACTGGAAAAACCATAGCTTTGACTAGAGCTTCCTTCCAAGTACAGAGACATTTTTTTGGTTTTATGGCTTTTTGTTTGTTTGTTTGTTTGTTTTTACTGCTGACCACATCAGGGGAAAAATCAGTGATGAGTGGCAAACTTACTTTCACTTAGGAAAGTGAAAAAACCTTTTTAAAAAACATCATGGTAGTCATTCTTGACTCACTATTAGAATAAACTTGAGGTTCTGAAAGGTTTTAACTGACTCCTTTTTGCATGGCTCTACAGAACTCTCAGTTACAGGTTTTGTTTCTCTGAGCGGACATCTTTAATCCTCTGATAGCCCTCAGATTTTTTTGTAATATTCACATCACTCAATGTAGAGGGCCTATACTCTATAATTTGGGCTTCCCAGGTAGTTCTAGTGGTAAGAACCTGCCTGCAGGAGACATTAAGAGACGCGGGTTCAATCCCTGGGTCAGGAATATCCCCTGGAGTAGGAAATGCCAACCCCACTCCAGTATTCTTGCATGGAGAATCCCATGGACAGAGAAGTCCATAGGGTCTCAGATTTGGACAGGACTGAAGCAAGTTAGCACACAGGCAGATACCATTCTATAATTTAGGCTCAGAAATCAAGTTTTGCTTGAAAAAGAGCTGTGGTCAAATGTGTCATGCAAGGGCTTCCTGATGTGTATTATTTATTTTATAAGATATCTCCAAGTATAGATCTCCTGCTCCAGTGTCTTCCTCTGCTTTGAAGGTGTTTGGTCTGCAGACATCATCTGAAGAAACCCTACCTAGGCTGGCAAATCCTCACCTCCACTCTGTGGCTGCCTAAATGGAGCTCAGAGATGTGGAGTGACTTTCCCAAGATCACACAGCAAAGCAGAGGGAGAGCAGAGACTCATACTCATGTTTCAGAGGCTTTAAATTTGAGTCTATGGACTCCTGGGAGTGATGTTGTCAGTGGGAAACTGATGCTAAATTGAGGCTCAGAAAAGGCCACCGAGTTCAGAGAGGGCTTACAGTTGGGGAGATTGCTGATCAGAGGCCAGTTCTCTTATTCCACATAGTTAACCTTTGTCCCAGGACTAGCAGCCTCTCCCTCTCTCAATAGAGCTCCCTGAGGGCAGATTTTCCTATTTGCTCCTCAAATATCAGCCTTCAGTTTTTCTCAGACCCAAGTTGGCTTATTATGCTCACCAACAGCAAGAAGTCCAGGCGGTAAATCATTTCAAATCCCACACATTCAAATACGCGTGAGGACTTGGCTATCCACCGAGGAAAACTGGAAAAAAGTGAAACCTGCTCTGGTAATCATCAAATTTTCCTTTCTTGGTGATTGTTACAGTAGTTTTTTCTTGGTCCCAGGGTTGGATGGTGGGGGAGTGGAAATGGGGGACTTCTAGGAGCATTTGTTCTCTTACTATGTCTCTCTGTTTTATAAAACCAGCCCAAGCTTCACTCACGGTCCAGAGCAAGCTGGTTTTTCCAGCAAATCGAAGGATTCTCAGAGGGAAAAGTGGTTGGAGATGAGATTTTTATATCTTTATCTTGGCATTTCATTTGGATACGTAGAAATAGGTTGCATGATACTTGGTAAAGGCCTTTCAAATCTATGATTCATTAAACACGGCTTAACTGGTTGCTTCTCTGTGCAGGGCCCAGACACACCAAAATGAGGAAGTCTTGACATCTCTCCTTAAAGGGGTTGAAGAGACAGGCTTGTCTACAGCAAACAACCATCCTGTGGGATTTACTTTGGGGTAGAGTTATGAAAAAGTGCCCTGGGGACCCAAAAAAGGGAGAGAAGGATTCTAAGTGGGAAAGGAGGGCCAGGATGTTTCTCTCAGAGATCCTTGAACTGATTCTTCATGGATGAGAACATTTCATTGAGCAGAGAGAACAAATAGGGAGAACAGCCTGAACAGAAATAAAGGGACGGATAAGAGTGTGAAATCTTTGGTGACTGATTAAGAGCCTGGTTTAATCTAAGGGTGACTGGGGAGCTAGGAGTGGCCTCGGTTCTTAAAGGACTTCATTGATAGGCAGAAGAATTTAGATTTCATTCCAGGGTCTTAAGGAACCATTCATGTGTGTGGATTAGGAAATGGTATTTTCAGCTCTGTTTTAGGAAAAATTGCTCCTGTAAAGTCTATGGAAGGTATGTTGGAGGGGAGAGGATGGTAAACAATCTGCCTGCAATGCGGAAGACCCGGGTTGGAACCCTGGGTTGGGAAGATCTCCTGGAGAAGGGAATGGCTACCCACTCCAGTATTCTTGCTGGCAGAATTCTATGGACAGAGGAGCCTGCTGGGCTTCAGCCCATGGAGTCCCAAGGAATTGGATAAGACTAAGTGACTAACACTTTCACTTTCCACAAGCCTCTATGCAGAGAGGCTCCCCGGGAGGTTCCTGCTATAATTCAGACAGGAGAGGAGGGTCTCGGCTAGAGTGACAGCAGCGGTAACAGCAGAGAAGGGACAGAGTCAGAGCCATTTAGGACTTGGAATTGTGAGGACCTGGTGGCTGGAGTAAGAAGGAAGAATGACTGAGTCTCTGTACTTGGGAGATTAGCTGATGTGATGGGTTCACTGGTAAAAGAACCCTGGGAAAAGAAGTGAAAATCATTTGGATGATCTTGAGTTTGAAGTGCTCCTGGATGATGTTTAGCAGGCAGTTGGAAATGTGGGGCTGAGTGGACTTTTGGATGCCTAAGTGGGGATTAGTGTCTGATGATTGGTACTTCCCTCTGATCAAATAATCATTACTATGATGATACAGTGTAAGTGTTGAATAGGGACTTGCCACTATACCAAAGCTTTCATAGTTATTACCTCATAGGGGAGAGTTCTGGGCTATCTATGTAATTGTGGGAGTCACTGATAATAAAAAACAATCACCGAGTGCTTTTTATAGGAAAGGCCTGGGCTTGATGCTTTTGAGGGCATTATCTTGTTGTGAGGCCTCATCCAAATGTTTGAGGAAGATTCTATTATTACATTCATAATAAAGGAGAAGAAACTGAGGTTTGCAGAAATTAAGACATTTGCCAGAATTAGAAAGGTGGCATTTCAAAGTGAACTCTCTTGATTGTACTGAGACCTGAAATAAGTTTTCCATACTGCCATGCCTGTCCTGGACGCACCATATAGGGTAAAAACTCTCTCTCCTTCACGTAGGAGGAGTTTGTGATGGAAGACTCAAAGAATAAAGAAGAAGGTGGTCTTCTTCCCTCCTTTGATTATAAAAATGTCACCCATTAAGTACTTGGTGCAGCACAACACTCATCTGTCAGCTTATGAGTCTCACAAGCGTCCTATTCTTATAAATCACTTCTGATTTATCCCGTTTCCGCCTTTGGCTGAATTCTTTCTGTGCTATTTAGGGAACTGGAGCTCCTCAGAGCTCCCAGATCGCCACCTAGTGGTTTCAACTGGCAACCACATCTGACAGTAGATAAGGAGGTCGATGATGGGTCCTAGTAGGGCCAAGGGACTGCTGCTGCTGCTAAGTCACGTCAGTCGTATCCAACTCTGTGTGACCCCATAGACGGCAGCCCACCAGGCTCCCATCCCTGGGATTCTCCAAGCAAGAACACTGGAGTGGGTTGCCATTTCCTTCTCCGATGCATGAAAGTGAAAAGTGAAAGGGAAGTCGCTCAGTTGTGTCCGACTCTTCGCGACCCCATGGACGGTAGCCTACCAGGCTCCTCCGTCCATGGGATTTTCCAGGCAAGAGTACTGGAGTGGGGTGCCATTCCAGAGTCCAAAAGTTCTGGGAAGGACACTCTACCCTTGCTGCCAGTATTAAGCAGGGCGATCATCCCTGAATGATTTGGGACTCTGGGTACCTAGGTACAGACTATAGAAATGATAACTGGATGTGTAAAGACAGGGAACCAGGGGAACGGTGGCAATCAACGTGGGTTTCCACAGAAAGGTAGTATGGATATTTGGAGATGTAAAAGGGATCTTATGGTTGGCACATGTGACAAGGAGTGTGATATGTTAAAAGGAAGAAATTTTACCTTTTGGGCTGCTTCTGACAGGATTTGGCAATCTATACTCATCTTCCTAATTCTGAGAGTTTTCTTCTACATTTTGTGTGTATCCCTGTTAAAACTCAAGTCTGTAAACTTACATTTTTTAATTAATGCAGACATATTTTTAGCATCATCAACCTTAAGCATAATACTTTATCGTACCTGGGTTTTCTAAAAGTTAGTAAGTTAACTTTATATTTGTTGTAAAATTTGTCAGCAAGAAAATTAACCCCTTATTGTCAGACTTTTGCCAGTCTGATGTCCTTGAAGCATGACTATTGTCTGCTCCTAAATGGGAAAAACTAAGATAGATTTTTAAAAAGCTATAAATTAAACAGTCAGGAATATGGGAAATCCAAGACGACCACTTGGCTTTTCCTGGCTCCCTGGCAAACCCCATTCTTCATTTAATGGGTTAAAGCCTTTTTTTGTCTACAAGACTGGTATCCTCACAGTGAAAAGAGAATGATTAAAAATGTGTTTTTCACTTGAGGTATACTTTTGTATTTTTAGTAACCAAGGTACCTACCTTATTGGAAAAATTATACAGGCCTATGTGATTGGTCTGGCAGTCTTATTTTGTGAACAGATTAATCTTAATTTGGCTATATTTGATAAAAATGAGAGTAATTTTAGAGAAAAAGATTGTTTTAATAGGTATAAAATTTTAGTTTTGCTACTTGAGGTCCATATCTACTGCCTAAAACACACTTTTCAAATAGCTCT
>NW_011494935.1:258018-264978 GCF_000754665.1 Bison bison bison | reverse complement strand
ACTCATTTAAGCTTTCTACTTCTATAACTTACTTTTCAAATAGTTCTTTGTTACTATGTTATATTATTATAAAGCTTAAATGAGTTACTAAGAAGGTACTCTAAGCTTGTTTCTGAAGCTGGTCACTGATTCTAAGCTTGTTTCTGAAGCTGGTCTTTGGATTGTGACTAGATGCCCATAATCTATTCCCGGGGGATTATACATACTAGAGGACTATGGCCAACCTAGATGAAAGGCCTCTTATCAGTTTTCTTAAGTATATGATATACAAGGAAACTGATGGGAATCATCTTCCAAGACTTACAGTCCTGCCTGCCTGCTAAGTCGCTTCAGTCGTGTCCAAATCTGTGCGATCGTGGGGACCATAGCCCAACAGGCTCCTCTGTCCATGGGGATTCTCCAGGCAAGAATACTGGTGTGGGTTGCCATGCCTTCCAGAAGATCTTCCCAACCCAGGGATCGAAACCAGGTCTCCCACATTGCAGGCAGATGCTTTACCAGCTGACCCACCAGGGAAGCTCAAGACTTAAGGTACTTCCTCCTAAGTACTTGAAGTACCCAGCAGAGGATTTCCCAGTCTTCCCCTCCCTCCAACCCTTATAATTGCTGATCCTTTATTTTCAATTTTCAGCAAGACCAGTGTCTACTCACTGTCAACACCACTGGAACACCTTCTCTACTATTCCTTTGCAGCAATTTCTCAGGCAGTAACACCTGCTTGGGAGACCACTTTGGAAGGAACAACATCTAAAGTTGTAAGTACAAATCTTGATTAAATTACACAGGGGATTTTGACATGGGAAGGAAACTTGGATAGTTAACTACTGCTCGAGTGCACCCCGCTGCTGCAACAGGAGCTATCTTACAGGCGGAGCCCTTGCTCTAGCAGAGGCTATTATCCCAGGGGAAAACACACCCAAGGCTGAGGAACGACCTCCACTATCAGGAGCTCCTAGGTACCCCAAGTTACCCAAGGGACCCAATCCCAGCCTAGCTGGCTGAGAGCATACCAGAATATGTTACCAACCAAGTGCTCCTATGGTTCTTCCTCTGAGAGGACTTTCTCATAAAAATCAAGAAACAAATGTGTTTTCTTTGATGTCTGATCTAAGTCTGGCAGAGGATAAATTGAGAGGTTTTTCTGAGGACTCTGAAATTTTCACAAAGAAGCTTACCTGGGGGGAATCTCACCTGGGGGTATTTACAGATTTTATCCCACCGCTACCCTCCTAAGAAAGAACAGCACTCAGTACTGGCAGCCAGAGCCCATGCTGACCGAGTAGCAGCCCAAGCCCAAGAAGGCCATGCAGTGCATCAGGTGGAAAACAATGCTTTCCCTGAGGCAGATCCGCATTGGAGTCTCCAGATGAATTGTAATGATAGAAATAAGTAGGACCATAGGAGTAATTATTTATTAGCGGGTATGAAAAATCTTATAGTGAAACCCATCAATTATGAAAAAAGTGAAAGAAGTCCAACAGGAACCAGAGGGAAATCCTGCAGTCTTTCAAGAGAGATTAGTGGAAGCTTTTAAATAGCACCCAAATGTGGATCCCTCCTCTCCTGAGGGACAGATCCTTTTGGCTATACATTTCATAACCCAGTCTGCCCCAGACTTCAGACGCAAAATTCAAAAAGCAACTGCTGGAAGGAGGAGGTCCTCAGACCTTTTGAGTGATTTGTTCCAGTTCTTATTTGGTTTTCAATAATAGGGATATGGCTGAAAAGGCTGAATGCATCCAGAGAAATACACAAAAGGCCCAAATGATGGCGGTGGCCCTGTCCACTCACAGACCATGAAAGGGAGGCCAGACTTCCTGGGTCATTTGACTGTGCAAGACCCATTGGGTATCCAAAATCAGTGTGCCAGGTGTGAACAGAAGGGACACTCGAAGGAAGATTGTGATCAATGAGCTTTTAGAAAACATCCGGGACATTGAAAGAGAGAATGCCCCAGATGCCAGTGAGTGACAGGGGGCCCTTGGCTATTGACAGTTTCATAATCAGAAGACTGAGGTGGCCTGAAGCCAAAGGTGACTTTGCCTAGAGAGGCCATCTACATAACTAATGCCAAACTTCAGGTGGTCATTGATGTGGAAGGCCACTTAGTAGAATTTCTTAGAGATATTGGTGCCAACCTCTTTCTTAACCCAGAAGGTTAGAAATCTTAACAAACATAAGAAATATGTAATGGAAGTTTTCCTGAAACCCCTTTTGTACAACATCAATGGCCAGCTGTTTTTATATTCCTTTCTGTTTGCGCCTAATTGTCCTCTCTTTAATGGAAGGTGGTATGCTGGTTTAATTGCTAAGTTGTGTTTTACTCTTGCAACCCCATGACCCTTGCCAGATTCCTCTGTCCATGGGGTTTCCCAGGCAAGAATACTGGAGTGGGATGCCATTTCCTTCTCCAGGGGATCTTCCCAACCCAGAGATCAAACTCAGGTCTGCATTACAGGCGGATTCCTTAATGTCTGAGCCACCAGGCAAGTCCTATCTCTGTAGTGGAAGGGACTTAACTAAATTAGGGGCCACTCTGTTTCCTGAGGGACAAGGAAGCAACTCTATCACCAATTGATATTCATAGAAAATAAAGAACAGATTAACAGAGATAGAAGACTTAATAAACCCTGAAGTATAAAATATTAAGATAATGGGCCTAATCAAAAACAAACAGATTAAGGACTTAAATGACCCTTTTCCAGATTTAGAAATTTTTTTGGAAAAATGTTTTGGATCTCCAAATCATGGTTATAATCTCTTTTAATGCTAATTTCTTTTCATTTTTGTCTTTTGTAAATCCATCCTCCAAAGCTTAACATCTAAGAGAGCTAAAAGGATGATACTAATTGGTTTATAATTCTTACCGCAGAAAAGAGACAGCCAGCCAGACATTTCACTCCTTCCTCAGGCAGGCCTACATCCCATCTCAGACAGAAGCAGTTAAAGACTCACTGTTACTTCTTACCCACTTTTAAGCATAAAATGATAAACACTTGGAGTAGGAAATGATAGGGACAAAGTAAAGGGACATGATAGTGATTTAATAGTTAATCCCATGAGGTAATTATATGTAAAGAAAAAAGTAAGAGAGATCCCTATAAGTTGATGATCATCCAAGAACAAAATGGAAAAATCCTGAAACAATGTGGGCTTGCTTGTCTCATAAAGCAGAGCAAGTCACTTAGCATCAAAGCCAGATCTGCTTGCCAAACAACAAATCCAAGCTAACTTGCTTAGCCATAAAACCATTTAACAGAAGCATGAGACATGCCCTCAAACTGTAAAACAATAGTGGAAAATAGGGTCTAAAACCTGCCCAGTGACATGAACAAGGTAATGACCCCTAGGACATGCTCTCTGCACACACACACACACACACACACACACAAATAATTTATGGAAGGGTACATTTCAAAGTGAATGACCCTCACTGTTCTGAGACCTGAAATAATTTCTCCATAGTTCCATGACAGTCCCAGATGCACCATATAGGGCCAAAAACTCCCCTACCCAACTTGTAGGAGGAGTTAGTGATGGAAGACTCAAAGAAAGACAAAGAAGGTGGTTTTCTCCCCTCCTCTATCCTCCTTTGATGATAAAAATGTAACTCACTGAGTACTTGGGGTAGCACAACACTCACCTGCTGGATCTGATGTCTCACAAGCATTCTATTCTAATAAATCTCTTCTTTATCACTTTGCCTCTGGCTAATCCTTTCTTGGCAGAGAAGGCAATGGCACCCCACGCCAGTACTCCTGCCTGGAAGATCCCATGGACCGAGGATCGTGGTAGGCTGCAGTCCATGGGGTTGCTGAGGGTCGGACACGACTGAGTGACTTCACTTTCACTTTTCACTTTCATGCATTGGAGAAGGAAATGGCAACCCACTCCAGTGTTCTTGCCTGGAGAATCCCAGGGATGGGGGAGCCTGGTGGGCTGCCGTCTATGTGGTCACACAGAGTCGGACACAGCTGAAGTGACTTAGCAGCAGCAGCAGCAATCCTTTCTTGGAGCCCCCAAAACATCACCTAACTGTTTTGATTCTGATACGATATGGTTGGAAGACACACTAACCACTCTGCTTTCTCTTTCCTTCAGGACAACAGCACCATGCATCCTTGGGTAGCCATCCTGGGCTTCCTACTCCTTCTGGCAGGTAAGTGAACAGGTGGGCTGTGCTTTGGAAGCCTGAGGATGGGGAGTGTAGGGGCTGTGTGAGTGATGAGGCAGAGTAGGTGTGCTAGGGCTTTGTCAGAAGGTAATGGGGTCAACAAATGAGCAAAGAACCAGGCTGAAGGCTAAAGCCAAAGAAAGTGCTTAAATGCTAAGAATTACAAAATCTGTGAGTGGGTTACAAGGCATGATGCTGTACAGTGTGGTTTATGCATTGCTTGTATTTAAACAACAACAACAAAATAAATGGAGGGGTGGGTAGGTAGATGGTTGTATATGCATGAACTGCTCATGTGTAGGTAGGAAACAGTAACAGCTGTTATCAGCGTGTAGAAGGGGATGAGAAGAAGAAATGGGTGTGAGTGGGGAAGGAAAGAGTCCTTTACTGTACCATTCTGTGCTTTTTGATTCCTTCAACTGTGGGCAACTATTTCTGTTAAAAAGAAAATATTTTAATTTCCCTGCTTTTCCAGTTGTTAAGACTTTGTGTTTCCAATTCAGGGTTCCATCCCTGAATGGGTAACTAAGGTCCCACAGACCATGCCGTGTGGCCAAAATTTTTTTTTTAATAAATAAAATATTTTAATTAAAAATATTCTATAAGACGGGGAAATTTAGGAATATGCATATCCTAAATTTTAAAACAATCTCTAGAATTGGGAATCTGAAGAAAAGTATGTTTTAAAATTATACTTCTAGAACAAATTTTTATAGTGATACTGTATTACCTTTGTAATCCAAAAATGATACTAAGCAAAATTAAATATTACCAGAATTCCAATGAAAAAACTAGACTCTTATTTTATGTATTAATGAGTGTTTTATTCCCAGAGCATTTCCCAGACTTACAGCCCAGCCGCATGATTAGTCACTGAGTCTCAGATTCTTTTACAGACCACTTGGACTGCATTTGACAATGTAGGGATTTTTAAGTCGCTGACTCAGGAGAGAGGTGTTTTTGTTTGTTTGTTTTTTAAGAGGCAACATTTAGTATTTGACTGAATATTCTCCAATTTTTTGGTTTCACCTAGGTAAGTGAACTGTGCTCCATTGTTCATTGCTCAAGAAGGGATCCTAGCTTGAATTTATCTGGTTGATCCTTAAGCCCATGATAAGCCTCAGTTTCTCCTGAATGTATTATAAACTCATTTTCCTAAGAACTGATTTCTAAACAGCTTACAAGGCTTTGGCCTTCTAACCAATGATGCTTTAAGTAAAACTTTAACTCTGCTTTTTTTAAAAAATTTAATTAAGAGCAGGGTTATGAGGTGATTTAATTTGAAAGAGCTATTTAAAAACTTGAAGTAAAGACTTAAAATCAAAACTAAAAATGCAAAAGAGTTTTTAAAAGAGATTTCAACTGAAACAGTGACAATCAGGGGAGAAGAAAAGCTACATGTATGTATTACCTATTTAATAAGCAGATACATGTCAAAAATAGAAAGAAATACACACATATTCATGTATTACTGTAATACCATTTATTTCAAACCTTTTGGAGAGAAATTTGGTCTTATTACCAAGAGATTGAACATATTTCTGCCCTTTATAATGAAACTTTCTCTCAGAAATCTATCCTATTAGGAAGTAATTCTGAATACAGGAAAACATTTATATGATGTTTCATCTAGAAATATATCTAGTAAATGATAATGCTGCTAAAGAATATGTGAATGTAAAAAAATGCTCATACTAAGTTTTAAAAACTCAAGATGTTAGTCAGATGATTTCAAACCAAATAAGCTATATAAAGAAAAAAATGAAAGTAAAGTTAAAATATTGAGACCTCATGCTCTGGTTTCTCTTTATTTACAGATGGTGTAACATCTTACCGAGAAGTGATTGGAGTGGTGGGCCAGTCAGTCACGCTACCCTGCTTCTATGAAGGAAAAGTCACATCCACGTGCTGGGGCCAAGGAAAATGTTCTTGGATAGACTGCAGAAATACCATTATTAGTACTGATGGATACAAAATCACTAAACAGAAGAATGAACGTTATAAGCTCAAGGGAGATATTGGTAAAAGGGATGTTTCTTTGACCATAGAGAATGCAGTCCCTTCTGACAGTGGCTTGTATTGTTGCCATATTCAGAAATGGCTTTTCAATGATAAACAAAGCATCATAAAGTTGACTATAAAGCCAGGTGAGCTTGTCTTCCTACTTACTTTGATCACTTGCTGTGAGTTTCCCTAGATAAAGAGGTTTCTATTTGATATTAACCTCTTTTTCCTTGATTAGGGAAAGAAGAGGCTCCTATAATCTTGTTTTCTAATAACTCTTCATAGGATAACTTGTATTTGTGTAGAATGAAGTGTTAACATTAACCTTGATTTAAGACCATAGGCTAGAGGAACTTCCCAGTCAGCAAAATATGACTTCTAAGGCATGCTTTAGGAGTGCTAATTGATTAATGAAAAAGCATTCACTGTTCCACACTGAGATATAGTGAACATTTTTATGGAGCTGAATTTATTCCAATTAAAAAACTTCCCTTTCCTCTGAGATTATTTCTTAGAAGAATTTTTAAATGTCCTTTCCTAACATTTTAGGAGTTATTGAGAATTTCACACGTATAAAATAGGTAATATAACGTCTGGTCAAGTATTTGTATGATTTGGCTTTCAGTTCAGTTCAGTTCAGTCACTCAGTCGTGTCCGACTCTTTGCGACCCCAGGAATCGCAGCACGCCAGACCTCCCTGTCCATCACCAACTCCCGGACTTCACCCAAACTCATAAGCATCGAGTCGGTGATGCCATCCAGCCATCTCATCCTCAGTCGTC
>NW_011494935.1:256678-257918 GCF_000754665.1 Bison bison bison | reverse complement strand
CAGTTGTCTCGTATTAAAGAGACTTGATGTTCTAATTTACATTTTGTAGAGTTGAAAACTGAGAATACCACTTGTGGGCAAAATAGATGTCCCTTGAGGAAAAAAGTCCCCATTCTTGAGTCTACCCTATAACTTTGGCTCTTGTGCCAGGCACTGTGTTTGGGCTCACTTCTAATTTCAGTTCTTCCTCTGGGTATCTCTGAGGACTTCAATAAGTGGTTTGGAATCCCACAGGATTTCTGATTCTGGAAAGCGCCAAAGTTATTACCTGTGGTTATTATCTCTCATGTAGAAAGGAACCTTAAAACATCTAGTCCACCTTCTAACCAAGTGCATAATGCATGTGTTATCTAGCATATGCTCTTGGTGTGATTTAATCTGCATTTAGGATTCAGGTCTTTTGGAAGGGTACTCATAACGCTGACTGACTGAATGGCATTTCTTTGGTAAATAGTCTGTTTCTTAGGAGCTACTATTTAGGTCCTACCACTGAAAAGACAAATGCAGCTTCAGGATCTAGACATCTTCCCCTTACTCACAGATGTTTATTTAGATACATAAGCATAATATACATGACTAGTTTTTACAAATTGTTCAGCACAAATCCCAGGTATCATTGTTTTTATGTCCATACCTCCCCAAATTTTGTCCTTTCAATGCAGCTGTTTTCTTGTTGTGACCATGTCTTCACTCACTCCTCAGTCAGAGATTCGACCAATGATGTGAAGTCCGGGTTCATGGGAGATAAGTGTTCATTTCTGCCTGAAGACAGTTTCCTTGGTTGTATTGATTCACAGGCTCTTCTTTCCTGCAGTATGATGAACCCTTGCTTTCATGTTGATTTCTAGCTCCACCTATGACAACAGTGAGCCCCAATATCACTTCTGAAAGCACAAGCACCAGTACTACCAATATTCCAAGGACAACCTACACCACTCCTCCAACAATGAACACCACCATTCCAGAAGGGAACAGCACCACCACAGCAGTCACGGATACTCATCTGACAACGGGGGCCTCTACCTCTGCTCTTCCAAAGCCAACACCCACAGACGACGTCAAGCCAGGTAAACAGTTGTGCTTCTGAGCCCAGAAGCCCTTAAAGGATTGGATATAGACCATCGTGGGCACAGTGTTAAGGCTGAGGTATAGTCTAGAGTAAGGATTCTTAACAGGCTTCCATATCTGACTTTAGACTTTGTGAACTCCTATCCCTGATAGCTCAGTTGGTAAAGAATCT
>NW_011494935.1:246476-256578 GCF_000754665.1 Bison bison bison | reverse complement strand
GGAGTTTCAGCTTCAACATCAGTCCTTCCAATGAACATGCAGGACTGATCTCCTTTAGGATGGACTGGTGGGATCTCCTTGCAGTCCAAGGGACTCTCAAGCGTCTTCTCCAACACCATAGTTCAAAAACATCAATTCTTCAGTGCTCAGCTTTCTTTATAGTCCAACATACACATCCATATATGACTACTGGAAAAATTAAAATGGGCTTATGGCAGTATGAAAACATTTATATCTCCATAAATGTTCACTGGTAGCTTTTAAGAATTTTGTGAAATAAAAAAAATCAGGGAAGTTTACATTTTTCCATCTTGATGTAGACATCCTACTTATTCTTACCTCTTAATGAAAGGACAAGATTCTTCAGGATTTCCTGGTTTCTGGTCTTCTTTCCTAATGAATGTTTTCCCATGACACAGAACCCAATACCCAGGCCTACATAAGTTATGTCTCTTTTATGCTTTAAATGAACTTGATATTGCTGTCTCCCAACTTTGTACTTTGTATCCTTGATGAAATCAAGTGAAATAAGGTCAATTCGGATGCAGAAAATGCTGGCTATAAGGAAACTGCCTCTAAGAGTCAATTAATGGAAGCCAAGAGAGATTGGCCATAGAGACATGTGGAAAAGAGACAGCTTGTAAAGAGATCATTTTGGAGTTGTGATATTACATAATTGGTCTAGCTGAATATACTTTTAAATGACATTGAAGGAAATTAGGGAAATTTTGTAGTGCTCAGAAATCTTTAATACATGAATATTTACAAATTCACTGCCCTGTCCAGAGGGAAACCAGTCCATAACTGAGCCAAAGTGACTCTCTGCCTCCAGTCCAATTCTTTGCTTAAGTTATCTTACACTTTTGACAGGATGAACTTACTTTTCAACCTTCTGTTAAGGCTCATCCTCAGCATCTTCTTCTACCCTTAGCTTCCTAGCTTCCTAGAGTCGGACACGACTGAGCGACTGAACTGAACTGAAAGCCAAATCATACAAATACTTGACCAGACGTTATATTACCTATTTTATATGTGTGAAATTCTCAATAACTCCTAAAATGTTAGGAAAGTACATTTCAAAATGGTCTTGGCCAAGTGTACCTCCAGGACCATATCAGATTATAAAACAGGCTCAACAGTAGTTTTATAAAGTTTTATTGAAACACAGCCTCAGCTATTCTATATATGTGTATATATATATGTGTGTGCCTCAGTTTATGTACTGTCTATGGCTGTTTTCACACTGAGAGTTTTGAGTAATTATCACTGAGATCCAGGACCCCCAAAGGCTAAAATATTTACTAATACCTTGTACATAAATACTTGTTGAAAAAAAATTTTTTTCTTCTTAAAGGCAAAATTGGCTAGTTTCCAAATTAAGCTGACTTGAATTCCACAAATGAGTGTTCACAGCAGTTGTCTCGTATTAAAGAGACTTGATGTTCTAATTTACATTTTGTAGAGTTGAAAACTGAGAATACCGCTTGTGGGCAAAATAGATGTCCCTTGAGGAAAAAAGTCCCCATTCTTGAGTCTACCCTATAACTTTGGCTCTTGTGCCAGGCACTGTGTTTGGGCTCACTTCTAATTTCAGTTCTTCCTCTGGGTATCTCTGAGGACTTCAATAAGTGGTTTGGAATCCCACAGGATTTCTGATTCTGGAAAGCGCCAAAGTTATTACCTGTGGTTATTATCTCTCATGTAGAAAGGAACCTTAAAACATCTAGTCCACCTTCTAACCAAGTGCATAATGCATTTGTGTTAACTACCGTATGCTCTTGGTGTGATTTAATCTGCATTTGGGATGCAGGTCTTTTGGAAGGGTACTCATAAGGCTGACTGACTGAATGGCATTTCTTTGGTAAATAGTCTGTTTCTTAGCTAGTTAGTTAGATCAGTCGCTCAGTCGTGTCCAACTCTTTGCGACCCTATGAATCGCAGCATGCCAGGCCTCCCTGTCCATCACCAACTCCAGGAGTTCACTCAGACTCATGTCCATCGAGTCGGTGATGCCATCCAACCATCTCATCCTCTGTCGTCCGCTTTCCCTCCTGCCTTCAATCCCTTCCAGCATCAGAGTCTTTTCCAATGAGTCAACTCTTCACATGAGGTGGCCAAAGTACTGGACTTTCAGTGTTAGCATCATTCCTTCCAAAGAACACCCAGGATTGATCTCCTTCAGAATGGACTGGTTGGATATCCTTGCAGTCCAAGGGATTCTCAAGAGTCTTCTCCAGCACCACAGTTCAAAAGCATCAATTTTTCAGCGCACAGTCTGTTTCTTAGGAGCTACTATCTAGGTCCTAGTCATACACCACTGAAAAGACAAATGCAGCTTCAGGATCTAGACACCTTCCCCTTACTCACAGATGTATATTTAGATACATAAGTATAATATACATGACTAGTTTTTATAAATTGTATGTCCATACCTCCCCAAATTTTGTCCTTTCAATGCAGCTGTTTTCTTGTTGTGACCATGTCTTCACTCACTCCTCAGTCAGAGATTCTAGTTGACCAATGATGTGAAGTCCGGGTTCATGGGAGATAAGTGTTCATTTCTGCCTGAGGACAGTTTCCTTGGTTGTATTGATTCACAGGCTCTTCTTTCCTGCAGTATGATGAACCCTTGCTTTCATGTTGATTTCTAGCTCCACCTACGACAACAGTGAGCCCCAATATCACTTCTGAAAGCACAAGCACCAGTACTACCAATATTCCAAGGACAACCTACACCACTCCTCCAACAATGAACACCACCATTCCAGAAGGGAACAGCACCACCACAGCAGTCACGGATACTCATCTGACAACGGGGGCCTCTACCTCTGCTCTTCCAAAGCCAACACCCACAGACGACGTCAAGCCAGGTAAACAGTTGTGCTTCTGAGCCCAGAAGCCCTTAAAGGATTGGATATAGACCATCGTGGGCACAGAGTTAAGGCTGAGGTATAGTTTAGGGTAAGGATTCTTCACAGGCTTCCATATCTGACTTTAGACTTTGTGAACTCCTATCCCTGATAGCTCAGTTGGTAAAGAATCTGCCTGCAATGCAGGAGACCCTGGTTCGATTCCTTGGTTGGGAAGATCTGATGGAGAAGGGCTAGGCTTGCCACTCCAGTTTTCTTGGGCTTCCCTTATGGGTCAGCTGTGAAGAATCCGCCTGCATTGCAGGAGACCTGGGTTCGATCTCTGGCTTGGGAAGATGCCCTGGAGAAGGGAAAGGCTACCCACCCCAGTATTCTGGCCTGGAGAATTCCATGAACTGTATAGTCCATAGGGTCACTAAGAGTCAGACACGACTCAGCAACTCTCACTTTCAGTATACCTTGTTACGTTCATCTTTTGGAAGTACAAGCATATCAGAATGAAGGTGACTTGTGACTATCTCATTCTCAAAGGAATTCATTAATACAAAACAAGTCAGACCACTGATCTTGGACATCTAAGGAAAGGCAGACTTGGCTGAGTTGACATGTTGTTATGAAGGAAAAGTAGAAATGCCAAAACAAGGTCAGGTAAATGAGAATCTGTCCTTACAATGAGCTGTGAATAGAGATCACTTAATCCATTCTGAGGCCCAATTCAACACTTAAGGAGAAAGTTTCAGTGAAGATAATATTTATTATGTTTCCTGAGTCAGGAACCAGCCTAACCACTTCTGAAGTATTAATCCACTGAATTCTTATGATAACCCTATGCACCGTAGGTGTGACTCAGGCCTACTTTATATTTGTGAAGACTGAGACACAGTGTCTAAGTTCATCATTGGGAATCACATGAATAGAAAAAGGTTGAGTCTAGATTGTCCCATTAATTTGAATTTGGAGCCTCTCTGCATTCTATCCTGATCATAGAGCATGTGTTTGGATGAGTTTGGCCTGATCTGACATCTTCACTGGAAGCCCCTTTATACAATTGCCCTGTCTTTTCAGGGTGTCAATGACTTACACAGTTTTGCTTCTAGCATCCTTTAATATATTTATGTAGCAGGAAGTGTACTCATACTGTAATAAAGTAAACATCAGATTTAAGGACTGAAGAGATTTAAAATGCACACGTTTGTTTTTTCAATTCAGGGTCCAGAGTTTATACTTCAGATTTCTGTTAGATGAAAGTTTAGGTTTAATACAAATGGAGAATAATTTGACTTAAGGGTGGGGAAATAGCTTGCTATTCAGAGGACCCATTTATGATCAAATTTTCTATCTTTTGGATTAAAAAGATAGCTTTTACCTTTAGAGATTCCCAAAGCCTCCCTAACTCTTTGACACTTTGAAGTGACTCTGGAATCTGAGAACTAACAGAAATATCACAACCTCTTAGCCAAAAACGTCTGATGGAACACATTGATTTCAATTCAGTCATATTGAACCGTGTGTGTATTCAGCTAGGAAGGATCTGAAGGACTGGACTTTGATCTGAGTTTGGAAGAGAGGACTTTAGGTTACAACTGTGGATTTAGAGTCATGAAAGTTTATTAAAAAAAAAAAAAAAGTTTTCTTCCAGGCAGCAAACACATTAGAGCATCTGTTGACTTTCTCAATATTGATTTACTTCTTAATAGTTTGTGTCTGCTGAGGTGCATGGATTAGTGCTCCTGGTTTGGGGAACACGTGTAAGTTATGGCCCTTGTTTAAAGCAGAGGTTCAGAAAGAAAGTCTTGGTGTATTTGTCCATAGGACCTCTGTGTGAATAGAACTCACTGAGTATTACATGTATCCTGATAATATCCCTCAAAGTCTGAGATTACAGTTGAGCTTTACAGGGTAGAAAGGAGGAGAACATGGAAGAAGACCCACTGCAGGGGTATTTGTCCTTACATCCATTTCCTCTCTATGCTCTGCGACCCTGTCCATGCTGGTCACCTAAAATACTCCTGCACTGATTGGATGTAAAATCACACGAGCCCACCTGCTCCTTCCCCCCACTGTGTCCACGAATCTCTTCTCTATGTCTGTGTCTCTATTGCTGGCCTACAAATAGGTTCATCAGAGCCATTTTTTCTACATTATCTTCTGATTAAAAAGAAATGTATTTTTTTAAATAAATAAACAAAAATTAAATCATAGGAGCAGTGGAGAAAAGAAAGATGCCCACAAAGACCCAAACTAGAGAAAGAAGTTAAGCAAAAAAGGTCTTTTGCAGATTTAAGTTGAATACTCTGATCACCTGACTTTCTTCTTGCCCTGTTTTAGTTCCTAAAGTGAGCCACATCCTGTTGTAGATTTGAGCATTGGGGGAAGCAAAACAAACAAAAGAGAAAACCAAAATGCTACTACCAGAAGCAGAGACTAAACAAAGCAATGAAAAATTCCACAAAAAACAAAGACTCCTAAGAACAAGAGTTAAAGGTGATTTTGAAATATGAAGTCCACGGTGAACTAGTGAATAGAAGACCAATTAGAAGCCATAAGGAAAGTCCAGGTGCTGGCAGCCGGCAAGAGGCAGTCCACTCATGGCAAAGGTCATGAGGAAAGAGGCTTGGCATACAAAAAGGCGGGATCGAGCCTCAGGAGTGCCCCTGGATATTCTCGAGCATCTACCCCCAAAAAACCAGAGTCTGCCTACTTAACTGCTTTGTGCTCTCACCTCTGACTTTACTGGGGGCTGTCCCCCACCACCATCTCACTCTCTCTGACAAAAAGTTAACTTACAGCTCCAATTAATAAAGTTCCTAGGCATTGGGAGTGTTTAAATACAAACCCCTCAGATAGCTCTCTAACTCGCCTGACAAGTTTACCCAGACTCCTACAGCTATGCATACGATTGTTTACAGTCTCCCAGCCTTGAGAGGCACCAGAAGCTTAAGATATTCAAATAGCTTAGAGCCTCTCAGAGAGTTAGAAACTGTCAGAATAAAACTAGTAAAAGATTTCGTTGATGAGCCAATGCTTGCTGCCAAGTTTCCACATCCCCTGTATTGTATCCTTGAATGTGTAGTAATTAATATACTTGGTATGTAGAAAAAATAAGTAGTAGCCTTGGTGTTAGCAACTTTAGACCCTTAAGGTAATAAATTCTTTCCTTTGTTGTAAACCCACTGCACCTCTGCCCTATAGGAATGCAACTTTATATAACACCTTCAGAGGATGGCGCCAAACCTTAAAATAATTACTCTTAGAGAAAATAAGTCTTACGGTTGACAAATCTTTGTCAAGAGTCATAAAATGTTAATAGGCCTTCTGGCTAGAAGATGATGTAAATCACCTAAACCATTTGTATACGATAAATTTGCAGGAAAGAAACCCTGGTTTTTGATAAGGATCAAAGACTGCTGACTTTGCATGATTTCACATCCCCTATTAAACTCTATGTGTAACTTAGGGTATAAAAGCCCCTGTTGAAAATAAAGCTATGGGCCTTGCTCACCAAAGCTTGGTCTCCCCATGTCATTCTTTCTTTTCACATTCCGGCTGAGTCTCCATCTGGAGCGCGGAGGTCCTCTGCGACCATTTATTTGCCTGGGCTTCTAAGACCCACTCGAGAAGGTGTCTAAGGTGGGGCACCTTCCGCTATTCGAGAGGGCACCTGCGACCTCCGTGGTCAGAGCTAACCTGGTGTCACAGGTTATATTGATTTTCCGCGTAAACCAAGCTACTCAGCCTCTTTTCTCCGCTGAATTTTCCTACTGAGCTATCCTCATGCTATTACTCTTTATATCTCTAATTAATATTTAAATAAATCACCAATGCCGTCTCTCCTTTGAATACCCTGGATCAGCCGGGGCTGGACCTCGGCATCCAGGTTTGGGAACTCTTGTTCAGGCAGCACCACTAACTTTCCTGGAAATTCTGCGGTGCTCTCAGAGGAAGGGATATAAGAATCTTATTAAGAGACAAATGGTCAACTCTGCAGATCAGATGAGATGTCTGATAGAAAATAAAGGAGAGATTTCAAGGAAGGAAAAAGGAAACATAGCCCTGAGAAATCCCAGTGAAGTTTTTTGGTGAGAAATGAAAGATGAGTTAAATAACACAGGATATCAGTGCTATGAACGGAGTGACTGGAGCACAACTGCAGAAGGAACCAGGGTGCCAGGAACATTGGTTTGTGACTCTTTACCAAGACTCAGACTTTGGACAGTACTTTGCCTTAATGTAACCTCAAGAACTTGGATATTCTCAGTTTATTTTCTGTGCTGGTTAATATGTGCATCTCTCTGGAAAGATGTGTAGATGGATAATTAGGAACTTGAATAAGGTCAGGAAATCCAGATTGGGGTTCTTGTGAAGGGAGTGTATTAGTGCCAGCTCCAAGGCCCTGCTCCACAAACATGAAATAGCACTGGTATGAACCCAAGTTTAACTGGGTGTCCTTCTTAACATGCATGGTTGTAGGCTTTAGGGGACTTCTCACAGTATAAAAAGTGAAATAATTCTGTCTATTGTTAAGCTCTCCACATCATCATTTAGAGCAGATTTATTAATAATAATAAAAGATCTATATGGCAGGGTAATGCATCATGGCCATCCTTGAATTTTTCTCTAAGAAAGTGTCAAAGAGTAATTCCTGATTTTTGTTTTGTTATTTTTGTTGGCAGTGGAAATTTTCCTATGCAAATTACACATGAATCTTCCTTTCTTGTCCCTCATTATGCCCCAAACTTTTCTTGTTCCAAACATTATGAGCTAAAAGGAAATATTTGTGAAATTAATGTTTCTTTGAGCACAGAGAGTGCAGTTCCTCTTGACAGTGGCTTGCATTGCTGCCGTTTTGAGAAGAAAGGGTAGTTCAATGACATAAAAAACATCCTAGAGTTGTGTATTAAGACACGTGAGCTTGTATTTCTACTTACTTTGATCACTTGCTGGGAGCTTCCATGGTTTTTTGTTTGATATAACTTCTTCATTCATTAATAAGGAAAGAAGAGGTTTCTATAATCTTGTTTTCTAATCACTCTTGGGATAAAATAACTTTATCTACACAAATAACTGTATTTGTGTAGAATGAGGCGTTAACACTAAACTTGATTCAAGACCTTAAGCTAGAGGAACTTCCCAGCCAGAAAAGACTGCTATCTCCTAAAGCAGTCCTTCAGTAGTGCTAGCTGGTTCATGAAAAAGCATTCACTACTGAAGGACTGCTTTAGGAGATATAGTAAACATTTTTATGGAGCTGAATTTATTCCACTTGAAGAACTGTCCTTTTCTCTGAGATTATTTCTTAATAGAAATTTTAAATATCCTTTCCTAACATTTTAGGACTTACAGAGAATTTCACATGTATAAAATAGGCAATATAATGTCTGGTCAAGTATTTGTATACTTTGGCTTTAACAGGGGCCAGTTCAGTCTTGTTGCAAATACACTGTATGGGCCTTTATACTATATAGTTTCACCTCTTCCTTCTGCCTTGTCTTGGATTTTTTGAAGCACATTTCACACCATATCACTAAATTACTTCTTTAAAAATTAAAACGGGCTTATTGCAATATGAAAACACTTGCATATCAATAAATGTTCACTGGTACTTTTTAAGAATACTGTGAAATAAAAAAATCAGGGAAGTTTACATTTTTCTATCTTGATGTAGACATCCTACTTTTTCTTACCTCTTGATGAAAGGACAAGGTTCTTCAGGATTTCCTGGTTTCTGGTACTCTTTCCTAATGAATGTTCTCCCACAAAAGTCTTCTATTGAAAATAGAACACTGTACCCAGGACGTCATAAGTTATGTCTCTTTTTTGCTTTCAATGAATTTGATATTGCAGTCTTCCAACTTTGTACTCTGTGTCCTTGATGAAGGCAAGTAAAATAAGGTCAATTTGGATGCAGAAGACACTGACTCTAGGGAAACTGCCTCTAGGAGTCAATTAATGGAAGCCAAAGAGGCTGACCATAGAGACGTGGAAAAGAGACAGCTTGTGAAGAGATCATTTTGGAGTTGTGATATTATATGATTGGTCTAGCTGAATATATTTTTAAATGACATAGAAGGAAATTAGGGAAATTTTGTAGTGCTCAGAAATCTTTAATACATGAATATTTACAAATTCACTGCCCTGTCCAGAGGGAAACCAGTCCATAACTGAGCCAAAGTGACTTTCTGCCTCCAATCCAATTCTTTGCTTAAGTTTTCTTGCACTTTTGACAGGATGAACTTACTTTTCAACCTTCTGTTAAGGCTCTTCCTCAGCATCTTCTTCTACCCTTAGCTTCCTAGCTTCTTCCTCAGGAAATATTTACCACCAAGGAAGACAGTTAGTTAAAAAAGCCAAGTAGACTTCTTCCTTGTTATAGTCCTTTGGTCAGATTTTTTTTTGCTTGCTTCCTCTTTTTGTCTAGATTTGATTTCAAAAAGAATGGAGGGGATTTGGGTGTGCTTTTCATCAAAACCTCTGACTACACTTTTAGACTTGGGTAGGCACGACAGAGGATGAGATGGCTGGATGGCATCACTGACTCGATGGATGTGAGTCTGGGTGAACTCCGGGAATTGGTGATGGACAGGGAGGCCTGGCATGCTGTGATTCATGGGGTCACAAAGTGTCAGACACGACTGAGCGACTGAACTGAACTGAGGCAAATTGTAGCTCTAGGACCAGATCAGATTGTAAAACAGGCTCACCAAAAGTTTGATAAAGTTTTATTGAAACACAGACTCAGCTATTCACGTATATACTATTAATGGATATTTTCACACTGACAGATCAGAGCAGTTATCACTGAGATCACAGGACTCCCAAAGACTAAAATATTTACTAATACCTTGTACATAAATACTTGTTGAAAAAAATTTTTGTTCTTGAGGGCAAAATTGGCTAGTTTCCAAATTAAGCTGCTTGAATTCCTCAAATGAGTGTTCACAGCAGTTGTCTCGTATTAAAGAGACTTGATGTTCTAATTTACATTTTGTAGAGTTGAAAACTGAGAATACCACTTGTGGGCAAAATAGATGTCCCTTGAGGAAAAAAGTCCCCATTCTTGAGTCTACCCTATAACTTTGGCTCTTGTGCCAGGCACTGTGTTTGGGCTCACTTCTAATTTCAGTTCTTCCTCTGGGTATCTCTGAGGACTTCAATAAGTGGTTTGGAATCCCACAGGATTTCTGATTCTGGAAAGCGCCAAAGTTATTACCTGTGGTTATTATCTCTCATGT
>NW_011494935.1:224148-246376 GCF_000754665.1 Bison bison bison | reverse complement strand
CAGGTAAACAGTTGTGCTTCTGAGCCCAGAAGCCCTTAAAGGATTGGATATAGACCATCGTGGGCACAGTGTTAAGGCTGAGGTATAGTCTAGAGTAAGGATTCTTAACAGGCTTCCATATCTGACTTTAGACTTTGTGAACTCCTATCCCTGATAGCTCAGTTGGTAAAGAATCTGCCTGCAATGCAGGAGACCCTGGTTCAATTCCTTGGTTGGGAAGATCTGATGGAGAAGGACTAGGCTTGCCACTCCAGTTTTCTTGGGTTTGCCTTATGGGTCAGCTGTGAAGAATCCGCCTGCATTGCAGGAGACCTGGGTTCGATCTCTGGTTTGGGAAGATGCCCTGGAGAATGGACAGGCTACCCACCCCAGTATTCTGGCCTGGAGAATTCCATGAACTGTATAGTCCATAGGGTCACAAAGAGTCAGTATGATTTACGACTCTCACTTTCAGTATACCTTGTTACATTCACCTTTTGGAAGTACAAGCATATCAGAATGAAGGGGACTTGTGACTCTTTATCTCATTCTCAAAGGAATTCATTAATACAAAACAAGTCAGAACACTGATCTTGGACATCTAAGGAAAGGCAGACTTGGCTGAGTTGACACGTTGTTATGAGGGAAAAGTACAAACAGCAAAACAAGGTCAGGTAAATGAGAATCTCTCCTTACAATGAGCTGTGAATAGAGATCACTTAATCCATTCTGAGGCCTAATCCAACACTTGAGGAGAAAATTTCAGTGAAGATAATATTTATTATGTTTCCTGAGTCAGGAACCAGCCTAACCACTTCTGAAGTATTAATCCACTGAATTCTTATGATAACCCTATGCACCGTAGGTGTGACTCGGGCCTACTTTATATTTGTGAAGACTGAGACACAGTGTCTAAGTTCATCATTGGGAATCACATGAATAGAAAAAGGTTGAGTCTAGATTGTCCCATTAATTTGAATTTGAGGCCTCTCTGCATTCTATCCTGATCATAGAGCATGTATTTGGATGAGTTTGGCCTGATCTGACATCTTCACTGGAAGCCCCTTTATACAATTGCCCTGTCTTTCCAGGGTATCAAGGACTTACACAGTTTTGCTTCTAGCACTCTTTAATATATTTATGTAGCAGCAAATGTACTCATACTGTAATAAAGTAAACATCAGATTTAAAGACTGAAGATATTTAAAATGTACACGTTTGTTTTTTCAATTCAGGGTCCAGAGTTTATACTTGAGATTTCTGTTAGACGAAAGTTTACGTTTAATACAAATGGAGGATAATTTGACTTACGGGTGGGGAAATAGCTTGCTATTCAGAGGACCCATTTATGATCAAATTTTCTATCTTTTGGATTAAAAAGATAGCTTTTACCTTTAGAGATTCCCAAAGCCTCCCTAACTCTTTGACACTTTGAAGTGACTCTGGAATCTGAGAACTAACAGAAATATCACAACCTCTTAGCCAAAAACGTCTGATGGAACACATTGATTTCAATTCACTCACATTGAACCATGTGTGTATTCGACTAGGAAGGATCTGAAGGACTGGACTTTGATCTGAGTTTGGAAGAGAGGACTTTAGGTTAAAACTGTGGATTTAGAGTCATGAAAGTTTATTAAAAAAAAAAAAAAGTTTTCTTCCAGGCAGCAAACACATTAGAGCATCTGTTGACTTTCTCAATATTGATTTACTTCTTAATAGTTTGTGTCTGCTGAGGTGCATGGATTAGTGCTCCTGGTTTGGGGAACACGTGTAAGTTATGGCCCTTGTTTAAAGCAGAGGTTCAGAAAGAAAGTCTTGGTGTATTTGTCCATAGGACCTCTGTGTGAATAGAACTCACTGAGTATTACATGTATCCTGATAATTTCCCTCAAAGTCTGAGATTACAGTTGAGCTTTACAGGGTAGAAAGGAGGAGAACACGGAAGAAGACCCACTGCAGGGGTATTTGTCCTTACATCCATTTCCTCTCCATGCTCTGCGACCCTGTCCATGCTGGTCACCTAAAATACTCCTGCACTGGTTGGATGTAAAATCATACGAGCCCACCTGCTCCTTCCTCCTGCTGTCTCCACAAATCTCTTCTCTATGTCTGTGTTTCTATTCAGTTCAGTTCAGTTCAGTCACTCAGTCGTGTCTGACTCTGCGACCCCATGAATCGCAGCACACCACACCTCCCTGTCCATCACCAACTCCCGGAGTTCACTGAGACTCACGTCCATCTAGTCAGTGATGCCATCCAGCCATCTCATCCTCTGGCGTCCCCCTTCTCCTCCTGCCCCCAATCCCTCCCAGCATCAGAGTCTTTTCCAATGAGTCAACTCTTCGCATGAGGTGGCCAAAGTACTGGAGTTTCAGCTTTAGCACCATTCCTTCCAAAGAAATCCCAGGGCTGATCTCCTTCAGAATGGACTGGTTGGATGTCCTTGCAGTCCAAAGGACTCTCATGAGTCTTCTCCAGCACCACAGTTCAAAAGCATCAATTCTTTGGCGCTCAGCCTTCTTCACAGTCCAACTCCCACATCCGTACATGACCACTGGAAGAACCATTGCTGGCCTACAAATAGGTTCATCAGAGCCATTTTTCTACATTATCTTCTGATTAAAAAGAGATGTAGTTTTTAAATAAATGAACAAAAATTAAATCATAGGAGCAGTGGAGAAAAGAAAGATGCCCACAAAGGCCCAAACTAGAGAAAGAAGTTAAGCAAAAAAAGGTCTTTCGCAGATTTAAGTTGAATAAAGACTCTGATCACCTGACTTTCTCTTGCCCTGTTTTAGTTCCTAAAGTGAGCCACATCCTGTTGTAGAGTTGAGCATTGGGGGAAGCAAAACAAACAAAAGAGAAAACCAAAATGCTACTACCAGAAGCAATGACTAAACAAAGAAATAAAAAATTGCACAAAAAACAAAGACTGCTAAGAACAAGAGTAAAGGTGTTGAAATGTGAAGTTCATGGTGAGCAAGTGAAAAGAAGACCAATGAGAGGCAATAAGGAAAGTCCAGGTTTGGGAACTCTTGTTCAAGCAGCACCACTAACTTGCCTGGCAATTCTGCATTGCTCTCACAGGAAGGGATATAACAATCTTAATAAGAGACAAATGGTCAACTTTGCAGATCAGATGAGATGTCTGATAGAAAATAAAGGAGAGATTTCAAGGAAGGAAAAAGGAAACATAGCCCTGAGAAATCCCAGTGAAGTTTTTTGGTGAGAAATGAAAGATGAGTTAATAACACCGGATACCAGTCCTATGAAAGGGGTGACCGGAGCACAACTGCAGAAGGAACCAGGGTGCCAGGAACATTGGTTTGTGACTCTTTACCAAGACTCAGACTTTGGACAGTACTTTGCCTTAATGTAACCTCAAGAACTTGGATATTCTTAGTTTATTTTCTGTGCTGGTTAATATGTGCATTTCCCTGGAAGGATGTGTAGATGGATAATTAGGAACTTGAATAAGGTCAGGAAATCCAGATTGAGGTTCTTGTGAAGGTACTGGCTTAATGCCCGCTCCAAGGCCCTGGTCCACAAACTTTTAATAGCACTGGATGAACCCAAGATAACTGGGTGTCCTTCTTAACATGCACGATTGTAGGCTTTAGGGGAATTTTAAGTGTATAGAAAATGAAGTAATTCTGTCTCTTGTTAAGTTCCCTAGATCATCATCTAGAACAGATTTCTCCATGATAATGAAATATCTATATGTCAGGGCAATCACTCATGGCCATCCTTGAATTTTTCTCTAAGAAAGTGTAAAAGGGTAATTCCTGATTTTAGTTCTGTTATTTTTCTTGGTGGTGGAAATTTTCCTCCATAAAATTGAATCTCATTTTCCTGTTCTTGTCATTCCTGTAGCTTCTTCATCTTCTCCCACGCAGACTACAGGAACCCAGTCTACCTGCTCACATAAAACAAATGTAACGCACTCACCATGGTGCTCTTCCACAACAGGTAACTTCAGTTTCTTTTCAGAACAGCTGGGAGCTTTTAAATTTTGATAGATATTAGCACATATTCTGAATTAAGACAAGTCTGAATTGAGTGCCAGTACTGATTACTCCAATTAGCTATGCAACTAGAACAAATATCTTACCATCTTTGAATCTGTGTTTACCCTTTTGGAAAATGGATTGAATGTTACTTACTCTTACAAGGATTAACTGAAATAAAAATCTTAGGGCACAGTTAAAATGTAAGTGATAGAGTGGCAATTATGATTATTACTTAGAATGTCTAGAAGTATGTTTAACTGAGTACATAGGAAACTTGTCTGACCTGAAAATATTCACAGGCATATCCATATTTTTCTAAATTAAATGAACCAGCTTTGTTTTCAACTTATTACTTGGCTCACTTCCCTGGACAGAGCCTTAAAAGTATTAAATCCAAAGTAAGCTGGTCCAGACCAAACTAGTCACCTGTTTATGTTTCCTCCAGAAACTACACAGAGCCATGAGGCTCCTCTGCTGCCTTGTCGAGCTTTCATTCCATGTGGGCCCTTTGAGATGGGTTGAGGACATGGACACCGGCATCACAGAGGCATGCCCCACTGAGATTCTGCTATTCCACCCCTTAAGTATTCCCTATTCTCCCTAATTTGGGCAGGTCTATATTCTTTGGGATGTAAGATTTGTCTGTCTTTCCTGTGATGGAGAAAGTTAATGCTGAGTCCTGTCATCTTTCCCAGCTAACTCTGTTACCCATAGTGGTAAATTTGGGGAGTGCCACATGTGAACCCCTTTGTAATGCAGCATTGGCTTATGTGTCCTTGCACCTGTGAAGCATCCAAGCAAGGTTAGGCTTTGCAAGACTCCTCATGCATATGACTCATCAAGAGTTGCTAATTTGTAGCAGACACCAAGTATGGCCTACCTTTTGCCAATCATTCAAGGAAACTCTTAATTGAAAATGAATATACAGTGGGATTCAGAATGCTGCTGCTGCCGCCAAGTCACTTCAGTCATGTCCAACTCTATGTGACCCCATAGACAGCAACCCACCAGGCTCCACCGTCCCTGGGATTCTACAGGCAAGAACACTGGAGTAGGTTGCCATTTCCTTCTCCAGTGCATGAAAGTGAAAAGAGAAAGTGAAGTTGCTCAGTCGTGTCCAACTCCTAGTGACCCCATGGAGTGCAGCCTTCTAGGCTCCTCCGTCCATGGGATTTTCCAGGCAAGAGTACTGGAGTGGGTTGCCATTGCCTTCTCCAGGGACTCAGAATGGGACCAATTTAAATTGGGATTAGCTAATAGTTACATTTGGTTTTGAAAGTGGAATCCTTGGTGTGAACTCAAAATCAAAAAGAAAGCAGATTAAAATACAGGTAAGAGCAGTTGGAGCAATTACACCCAACACTTTTAGGCTAAGAGGAAGAACAAAGTAAGAAATGGGAAATCATTCTCTAAAATATGGCACTAAAACCTGGTCAAGTAGACTTGGCAGCATGGAACAGACATTGCAGCAGCTGTGTCCCCACAACTTCTGTGACTGCTGCCGTCTTGACAGCATCTCTGAGGCCCTTCAGGCAAATCCTCATAGTGCCCGAGTCACACTTCAGTGAATTAAAGCCTCACAAAGCAAGCAGTGTTAGTCTGGAAGGAATTTTGGTCACCATATGGCCTGACACCTACCTTTTCAGACAAATGTGCCAATAAACTGTTGTACGTTATCTCACTTAATTCTTTCAGGGCAGGTTTACTTCTTGCCATTGCCAGACTGGGAAGGACCTTTAGTTCTGCTTTGGAGCCAAGCAGCTTCCAGTTCAACTGCCCGCCCATGGCAGATTCAAGTTGCACACCCATGGGCAAGTTGTTTCATTCCTCACTGCAAGTTTGTAAGGAATGAAGGACAGGATATTTGAAAGTCCATTGCATGGTGTCCCCCCACTCCATTGCTCCTATTTTTCTAATATGCTATTAAGCACCTTACATGCATCATCTAATGTGACTACTTTCTGAAACAGGTACTATCAACAGCTTGCAGTTCAAGGTTACCCAAGTTAGAAAATTATACATTTACATGCATACATATGTAATGTACATGTAAAGGACCTTAATCAAGGTCATACTGGTAAGGGACATTGTCAACGCTGAAGTCAAATTTTATCTGACTCAAATCCTTGGTGTTTTAAAACCACCCATTCTGTAGAGTGCTTAATATAGAACAGATACTCAATAAAGAGAGAATTCTGTATTTGACCTATAGTTGCTTAGGAGGGTCAACAGTATATGTTCTGTGTGACAAAAGAGATATTTCAAAACACTATTAAAATCTGAATATTCAAAACTTTAAGACATAATATGTATATGGATACTACTTAAAACTTTAATATAAAAACACATTATATTACAGGATATTGTTATATTTATGATATATGTTATCTCAGCCCCAAGGCCAACGTAGGATAACTATATACATATACATATAGTATATATATAAATATATACACACTATATACACTATATTTGTCTTGGGGGCTGACGTAACATGTTTTTTATAGCACTTTTGGATCAATATCTGGGCACACTGGCGAATAATGGAGGAGCTGGATGCCACCTGTTTGGGATATCTTAGTGCATTTCACTGATATTTTAAATGTAAAACCAATGTAACATCCATTTTGCACAGGGTAGTTCTGCTCTTTGGTACGCAATGGCTTCTGAGCACTCATTGGCAGTTTCTTAGCTGTTGTGAAAAATCTGACCGCCTACCTTAAATGGTAATTTTTAACCTAGCTCTGAGAATGGGCCACTATGACTCCTTGAAATTGTAGGTAAACTTTCTGTGAACCTGCACCTTTTTCCATAGAGACAAAAAAAGGTTTCATTATCTCCGCATGATAAAATGCGGAGAAGGCAATGGCACCCCACTCCAATACTCTTGCTTGGAAAATCCCATGGACGGAGGAGCCTGGAAGGCTGCAGTCCATGGGGTCGCTAAGAGTCGGACACGACTGAGTGACTTCACTTTCCCTTTTCACTTTCATGCATTGGAGAAGGAAATGGCAACCCGCTCCAGTGTTCTTGCCTGGAGAATCCCAGGGACGGAGGAGCCTGATGGGCTGCCATCTATGGGGTCACACAGAGTCTGACACAACTGAAGCGACTTAGCATCAGCAGAAGCAGCATGATAAAATGGTTAAGACACACAGGTTGCAGGTTAAATTAATAAAAGTCATTGACTTGGTATAATTCCTGCAATGCCTACAGTATCTGGCCATATGATTATTCAACTTTTCTCATTCATTACCAGATGACAATGTGAATACATTGGTGTTTGCAGTGAAAACTTAATATTTCTTTATAATTCTAATTAATTTTCCTTCTTGTTTAGCAGGTGGGAATCACACTGTGATAAAGTTTCCAAGTGCTGTTTGTTGTAGCATTCAAACTGTAAGCATATTCCTTTCTATTTTTTTATCTGTGTTCACTTGTATGTCTCCCTGGAAGCAAGTTACATTTAGAGATTATTATTTGTAAAGCTAGACTAGTCCACAGATTGATTCTTTGTAATCCATAAAACAAAGGAAGAAATGAATCTGACTCTTAAATAGGGATACTTTGTGTTCAGTCACTGGGTCATGTCTGACTCTTTGCAACCCTATGGGCTATAACTTTCCAGGCTCCTCTGTCAATAGGATTATTCAGGCAAGAATACCAGAGTGGGTTGCCATTTCCTCCTCGAGGGGATTTTTCTGATCCAGAGATTAAACCCGCATCTTTTGAGTCTCCCGCACTGGCAGGCAGGTTCTTTAGCACTGATCCACCTGGGAAGCCCAGAGATGCTTTAATTAATTTAAAAAGTTTTATATAGATGCACTAGTTTGTTAGAAACACCTGAAAAATGGTGTACTCTACACACACACACACGACACAAACACATATACACACCCACTACAGACTTTCTCCTGGCCAGAAAATTGGGGAAAAAAGAATGAATTAATTCAAGGATAGTGAGTAACATTACTACCAAGGAAGACTGTGATCCTTGTTAGAGAAATAACATGCCCTGAAGTGATGTGGTGGAATGGGAGCAATCCCAACCCAAAATTTTATGCCAGTGAAAGTGTGCTTGCTTAAATATATGCCCCTAAAATCTTTTTCCAAGTTAATTGTCCTTCTAGAGAGAAATTTTGAGGCCACTGCTAAGTCTTTCTATGTATAATCCTCCCCGTATGATGACTTATTCAGGTCCTAAGGTCTTGAACAACTTTGTGATTCTGTAGGATGTTCTCATACATTTTCACAGTTAGCTTGAGAGAAAAATCTAAGGAGTTCTAGTCTCATGAAGTTCATCAAAGCCTCATCTTTGAAGAATTCTTTGAAGAATTTATTAATAGGTTGTTTTCTTTTGGCTCCCTTGGGTGAAACAACTTTCCTTTTATTGTGTGCAAATAACTCTTAGAAGCAATAAACAAAAAGAGTTTAGGTATGAAGTAATCCTGATCATAAGTGGTGAGTAATTGCAGCATGGCCATTGTAAAAGTCCAGCTCAAGAAAATGGGGTTATTTAGTATGAGGTCAAATGGCCTATGCTGCATACCTTAGTGACAATGCGAACACCACCACAAGATTTTAATCACTTTCACGGTATGGGCACTGACTGATCTGATGGATATGGACAGAATTTGTTTATGCCTGTTAAATAGCAGAACTGCCACCATGTAAGTGACTGTTGTATTGTTACATAGTCAGATTATGCTGGATTTAAAAAAGAAACAAATATACTAAATTATGAGATTGTTTCTACCTGCCAGACAGGTATGTGTAGCAGAAAGTAAAAGCTATATCTGGGCTTCCCTGGTGGCTCAGTGGTAAAGAATCCATCTGCCAATGTGGGAGACATGGGTTTGATGTGGGAAGATGTGCTGGAGAAGGAAAAGGCAACCCACTCCAGTATTCTTGCCTGGGAAATCCCTTGGACAGAAGAGCCTGGCGGGTATACTCCATGAGGTTGCAAAAGAGTTGGACTCGACTTAGTAACTAAACCACAACAACAACCAACAAGCAATATAGAAGCAAGTTCACAATAGGCTGTAGCAAAATCATGGGCTTTTTGGTGTCTTGACTTGAAGGTGTTGCAGTGTCTCCCAGGTGTCCTGAAAACCACACAGCATATATTCTGTCCCAGTACTAAATCAGTTTCCTGAACTCTACCTTAAGGAGAGAACTGAGCAAATATGTGAAGATGTAAAAGAAAAGATGTTCATTGCTGCTATTTATAATCATGGAATGTTATAAACAACCTAAATATTCAATAATGAGATTAATTACTTAGTCAATTAAGCATGCCCTCTTATGCCCATTAACAATGTTGTCACCGCAGTGTATTTACTGACATGAGAAAATAGTATCAATTGTTAAGTGAAAAAACTAACTTTTAAAATAGTGTAGGGTTCTTTGACGGTCCAGTGGTTAAGACTGCACACTTTTTATATAGACGTCACAGGATTGATCCCTGGTTGGGGTACTTAAATCCCACATGCTGTGTGATGTGGCCAAATATATATATATATATATACAAAAATAAATGAAATACTGTATATGCTGTAGTATATATTGAATATGGTCACTGTTTCTGTTAGTAGAAATATTGGAGAAATAAAATTCTAGAGGAGTATATTTAATGAAAAATGGTGATAGTGGCTTTTCTGGATGTTGGAATTATGATTGATTTTTGTTTTTCTCTCTGAGCCGCATATTCTAAAATGAACCTGAAAAGTTTATGTAACATATTTTTTTAAAATGAAGCAAAGCCTGCTTCCTGTCATCCCATATTCCATCCAACCACTTTACCGCCAACAAGTAAGGTGATAACACAGCTTTTTCCTCCCAAGACACTGGCTATTCCCCCCTTTAAGCAAGGATAGCTCAGAGGCTAAGTCACCCTCCTCTGTATTCCTCATTTTGTTCATCAGGAACTACATAATGTACCTTTCCCAAGAACCTTATTTAATCTGCTAATGACAGAGAAACAGAGGTTCAAAGGGGTTAAATAGCTTTAGCAACTAAGTAAAAGTTAAGCTGAAATTCTGGCTCCAGAGTTTAAACTCTAACACAGGAAGAGACTTCGGACTTAATCTTTTTCTCTGGTCTTCCACTCTTCTTCTGTTAAGATACCTTCCCTGCAGGACATCTTTAGGATTAGGATTAAGTTATATAAAGGGTCGAACATGATGCCTGGTGTATTTTGGGGTTTACCACAAGAGGTGATTCCTTATAAGCCACACCAGGAGGCTGAAATAAAACTGTATTTTTTCCAGTTGTGCAGAATTTTAATTGCTAAGCAGCACCATGTATATGAGCAGCTACTTCAAGTCTACTTATAAAGAAATATATAGAATCTTGAATTCTAGGTTAAAAAAAAAAGAATTCTCTAACAAAAGGCCAAATTCAATAACTGAGCACATAAATGTAATACCACCATATTAACTTATATATGAACAAAAAGTGTTTTCTTTTCTAATATCATAAGAGGATTATATATGAAAATACCTTATTAATTTTTAAAAATATGTGTAATTTACATATAGTAAAGCAGACTCATTTGAAGATTATAGTTTGAATTTTGTCAAATGTATACACATCTGTAAATACTACACCAAGAAAGATATACAACATTTCTACCATTTCCAAATACATTTTGAATTTTAAATTGTCTTAGAATTTCCCCATATGGTTATAAATTCAGATCATTTGGTCTCACCCCTCATGATCCAGAACTAACCAAATATTAATAAAGATAAATGTGTCTGGGTACATTACTTTCAGAAATGTTTTCTATCCATAATTCTAACAAGATTTTTTTTTTTTTTTATCTGCTGATGTTTCATTAACCTGTGATGCTGGCACATGATCCATGGATGATCGCCAACAAGGGAATCTACATTGGAATCTCTGTTATTGTCGTGGTATTATTGCTCATGCTTTTGGTATTCATGATTAGCAAAAGTAAGTCACCTCAGGACTGTGCCTACAGGGGTATTTTGAGATAAGCTGCCTGTAGTCCTACATCTCACATGATTTCAATTTCACACAACTTACTTGATTATTTCTTTGTTCTTTTTTAATCTTAAAACTATTTTCCCATAAAGAGAAACATTATATTTGAATTCTCCATAGAAGAAATTAAATATGGAGAGTTAGCACTGGTTGGGTAGAGTTGGGATTTGGGAGTCAATAAACCAGTATAATATATAAGATCTTTTCACTCCTCTTTTTCTCATTCTCTCTAGAACCAACTTCTGTCCTTATAGGAGGTAAAATTGTTGAGGGTTTTACAGCACCCACTTAACAGAAGAAGCTCATGAGACTTTGGGAGAGTACATGATTTCAGAGCCAGGAGGAGAGCAAAGGATTTCACAAGAGTCCTCCGGTGCCTCCTGGTCTCCTTCCACCAGTTGTGTGTGTGTGTGTATAAAACCTGTCATCTATGAGAGAAAACAATGACCCATTTTTATTACACTGAAATATGATCATATTAAAGTAAGCTAGGGCATATGGATGAATATACTAATCATAATAAACACAAGATACTTTACACCAAGGGGCTTATTTGACTCCTAGAGATTCAAGAAAAGTTAACCTGGAGTTATAAGAGAATGGTCCAGATTGATTTGTTTCTCCTTCTGTTTTAAAACATTCTTTCTGTTAAGTTAACTTTTTTAGGCTCTGATGTCCATATAGATTTTGTTCATATTAAAGTAATAACAGAAATAATATGCTTGTTTGATTAAAAAAAGAAATCTCATGAACTCTTTGGCTTACAAGCTTAATTTTCTCTTCATTTTCCCACAATTTAGGATCTCTTTGCCTGGGTAACAAGATGAGGCTACTATGGTAAGATTGAAAGATTTTTTTGTCAATGCTTTTTGATATTCTTACTCTGATAAAAATGTGGAAAATTTCTTTGTTCCTATCCTCTTTTTCTTTTGAGCTCTCCATTTTATACTCTAGGATTCTGAAAAATCTAGTTTATTGAGCACCTCCACAGCTGTCCGACCTTCCAGTAATGATTTTAGCATCTCTGTTTCCCTGAAATTGTGCCAGAATTGCTACAGAAAAGCACTTCTCACCGTACCTGTTAAAACAAGAGACTACATTGCATTTTGTTTGATGCACCATTTGAATGAGTTGTTTGGTTTGTTATTTGACTTCATTCAGTGCTTTGTTTATTGAATTCTTATTATATTCTCTGAAGAGATGAGAAGAATAGACAGAAACATATAAATGAATAAGCAGGGAACTTACAGAACTTCCAGAGAAATACCATGGGGAATACAGAGACAGACAAGAGACTATGTGAGTAAGCCCCAAGGGAGCAGAAGGCAGCTCTGCAAAGATCTGGAGGAGGACAGCTCCAGGCTGAAGATGCACAAAGGCAGCGGCCTCCAATCCTCCATAGTTCGCAGCCTTGCCCTTTGTTCCACACCCAGCCTGCTCTGCTCTGCTAATTACATTAGCTGTGTGGCCTCATAGGCATTTGAATTTACAGTTGTGCAAATCTATCCCTCTGGCCAATGAAAAGTTAAATCCTCTTTGTATACATCCCTGTAGTCATTTTCCCAAACACCTGTAAAGGTGGGAACCCACTACCTACTTCCAAATCCAAATAGCCTGCTTCGTCTGGTCCAGTTTAGGCTTTAAGCAAGGTCTTTCTTTGATAAAATCCATCCCTCTTAGGCTGCCATCCATTACTCCTAGTTTTCCTTCTTTGGATGTTTGTACACAGCCTTCCTTATGTATGAGTTAATCACATGATCCAGTCCACAGAACATGCCTTGAACAGTCCCCAGCATATTGGAAGTGTTCCATAAATGCTGACTTTTTATTGCAGGCATGCCCTTCACAGCAATAAACCTGTGGGACAGGCACTTGTATTAATCTCAGGTTTCAAATTGGAAAACAAGTTTAGAGATGTTAAGTGGCATCCAAGGTCACATCACACAGCAGGTAGAAGGTTCCATCTTAGGTCTTTTAGAGTCCAAAACCCAGACTTTTAGGAGTTTTTGACTATCTGCTTCCAAGAATGGAAGAAAAGAATACTCCCTATGGACCTAAAAGTATGAAAAATAGCATCCTGTTAGTTCATTTTTGTCCTTTCACTGTTAAGGTTTTTTTTAAGGTTCACTTTTTATCTCATAATTAGAAAAGAAAATATTTATTGCAGAAAATAATATATAATATAGACAAGCAACACAAAACAAAAAGGAAAATTTCCTAATAATTTTATTTTTGGAGGAGCTATATCACATTGACTTATTTTGAGCTACCAACACTTAAACTGCTTCCACAAATGTATAAGTAATTCATTTAAAGATCAGAGTTTAATGAAAATTCAGTGCCTTACATATTATTTCTGGGAAGGCTTAGGTAATTAAAATTGTGACTATATATACATCCTAAAAATGCAGCAATATCAAAACTCCACAAATGACCTTTTCATATACTTGATATGTGAGTGTACATGTTACAAAATCAAGTAACCCATGACTTTCTAATTTTCCACGTAAGACATGGTAAGATTTTTGACTCCATGATCCAGTGCAGATTTATGTGGAACAGTACTGTTTTATTATATCCAGTAGCTCTAATATTTTGTATACTTAGATATATATATTCACCTTAAGTACAAGATATAGACGACTAAATAGATTTAATTTAACCCTCACTAGTCTCAGTCCGCAGTTGGAAAAACACCAGCCAAACCAGTTCCTGACCATCTTTGAGAATCTGCATCCTAGTTTAATACTTTAATTTGAGGCCTGATACTAGTCTTCTTAGATTTTTCATTTTTTTATTCTGTTATATGAGTCTCTTGACAGATACCAATTTCAGGGTGTTTTTTTTTTTTTTAATTTTAATGACTGCTGAGGTTTTCCACCTCATTATTAAGACTTTCCTGCAACTTCATATTCACAACTCTGAAAGCTTTCATTCCATAGGCTGTGGAATTGGCATCTGGGAAATGCAAATACCTAGTCTTGCCTGAACATAAACAACTGTGCAGCTCATGCTTGAGAAGTGGTGCTTTTCTCTTACTTGTGTTATTCTTTCTGCAGTATGATTCCATTGAAAGATTCTCACATTGGAGCTTTGAAAAATGCAGCCATGAAGCCTGTCCGAGCAGAAGACAACATCTACGTTATGGATGAAGCTCTCTAAGTCACGGGTTGAGATCTGGTGGCCTTCTAAGGTCTTATGTCCTTCACTGTAGAAGACAGTGACCAGATATCACCATGTCAGAGTCCTTTCAAGCAGCAGGACAGTTTTTTGGTCAGTTTCCCATGGCATTCCAAGGAGTCAGGGATATTGGGTAGAGTGAGTCTAGCTCATCTGTGCACAGTCAACCTCTGTCACACAGTCCTAATTTTTTATACTAAAAGTGGCTCAATCTTTCTGGTCATTGGAGATCCCTCTCCAAAACATGAAATGTACTCTTTAGAACTGTACATTCTCTTTAGACCCTATGAATCCTGTTATCCCATCAAGAATTCTCATTGAGAAGACAGATAACACACTTCTACCTTGGTTAACAAACTGTCAAGAAATGAATACAGCTTAAAATCAGCAAACCCAGCTTGGGACTAAAGGACTTAACATGAAAGCATCTCATGATTCTTTTTTCTATTTAAGTGACTCCAAATGTTAGATTCCTGAGGACCTCAAGGGTTTCAAATCATGGGATTGTACTGATTTTTATTTACCCATTGGGAAAATAGAAGTGAGTGTGATTTTGCCATTATAGGTAGATCTTGTTTCTCAGGGATCTGGAAATAGAAGGCATTAAGTGCTTTCCCTGGGACCAGAATGGTATTTTAGCAGTTAGAAGAAGATAAGGAAGTGAGTGGTCCACGGAGACACCAGGGGAAGAAACTCCATTGCCATGTGATTTACGCTGTTTCTGCTACATTGGTACTACAGTTCTAGGTGTTTATGTAGACAACTGGCAGGCTCTGATGGAATCTTAAGAATGTGGCAGGGCAGAAATAAATATAAGGGAAAAGGAGAGGGGCAGAGTAGCAAAAAAGGCTTTCTGCCTTAGAAAAGTGAGTTTGCAAATATAGTAGTGTTGTTTGAGAGTGTTAACCAGTTTCCACCAAAAGGCTAAATTGTCCTCAGACCACTTTTATTCTTAAAATTCTTTTGGAAGGATAAGGGGTCTTTTCTGTATTGAATCAATTCCCATGTTGTATCTTTTTCACATCTCAATTAAATTTTTGTTTTTTCCAGAAAAGTTAGCTGAAGACTAAAAGTAAGGATATTTTAGTTACTATGAAGCATTTCTACATGAACAGTTAAGAAGGCTGGAAAAGAACTTCGCTTTGAATAAACCCTGACATAACTCATGCTTGAGTTATTTAGGGGGTGTTCAGAGTTACTGACACCAAAGTGGTCCATGAGGGCTGGATGGTTGTTTTTGAAGGCAATGGCTTTCACACTTCTGTGGAATTCTCAGAAATTAATATGACTCTGAATAAAGTCATATTATTATATGTCAAACATATTATAATAAAGTCAATCTTCTCTGGGCAAAGAAGATTGATAAACATTGTATACTAGCTTTCACAAATGGGACAGGACTGATAGAGTTTAAAAAATTATGTTCCAACTATGATGTTTGTTTCTTTAATTCAAGAGAATATGCATAACCATAGAGATCTGAAACTGATGCCCCAAATTGTAACTTGTCAAGAAAGCCCTAGCAACAGTGGGTGACATCCCTATGCGGCCAGGGCCCTGTTAGATGCTCAGCATCCCTCAGCCCTTGCCCTACCTACAGCCTCATGTTTGTACCCGCTTTGTGTCTTGTGGACCTTTGAATTTACGATTCATGCTCTATTCTCCCTTTCCTTTCTGGAGTTTTATGATGGCACTTTACGGGTTTGGAAATCTTCTTAGTGTTGTTTAATCCAGCATTTCCAAAATTTTTTTGAAACCCCTGAGCACAGTGACTCCGGGCATACCCAGTAGCGTTCTGTGGAACAAGACCTGGGGCATGGGAGAAAGCAGGTGGTACTCAGAATTAGAGACAGAACTTGAGTTCTAATCCTAACTCACACCAGTAATATTTGGGTGACATTATGGTAAATCCTTCCTTATGCCTAAATTTTTAATATATTTTTAAACAAAGTGTAGTTAATTTACAATGTTGTGCTGATTTTTTTTTTTTTTACACATATTAGAATTATTTCCACACACACATTGGTGTTCAGTGGTAATTCCAATGACATTTCTTTTTGGGAGAAAGATAAAAGTGAAAAACACTACAGAAATGCAAAGTTTTGTGTGTGTTTGTGTGAAGTCTGTAGTGATAGGAAGGAGATCTACGATCAGTGTTCAGAAAATAATTTCAATGGTGTTGCAAATCTCTTGGTATATGGTCCCTTTTTATTATTTTTTGAATTACATTTCTCTTTTGGAAAAGTCTATACTGGGTAATTTGGCTATTATCTTATACTGTAGAAAAATTTGTTTATAACTAAGGGGAAGAATGATTTATAAGGAGGGAAAGGGGGTATTTAGTTAATACTAAATTATTTTCTGTATATATACCAATCATATAGAAAATATTGACTTGCTTTTGATCTTTTGAGATGATGAGCTTACATTTTATACAGTTGATCTTGGGGCACTAGGAAACTGGTATATTAATAATTAAAATCATATATTTGAACTTAGAAAATTTTGTGCATCTTTAAAAAGTAGGTAAACCAAGCTTTCACTAATGGCTATGAAGATAATTTTATGAGTACATGAAAGTGTGAGAGATTCCTCATTATGACTTTCATTCATATGTACACTCGTTAATTAAACACACTTTTGTTTTCAGTTTGGAAACTGACTTGTTTTCTTATTTTCATCATTTACTTGAGGCCAGGCATCTTCAACTCCCTGTGAAGCTCTGGGCTTCACAGGACAAGGGCAAGTGGGACCAGAGTTGAGAGTCAAGGTGCCTGAACTCCTCTAGGTGCTGGGGATGGAGCAGGGAACAACCCTGACCTCCAGTTCCCAAGAAACTCCATTCAGTAGGAGGGAAACTGCAGCACGCTCAGTTCTGGTGCCGACGATGCTAAGGGAAGAACAGGTACACTGACCGAGCGGAACTCTTCAAACATGGCATTTGGGGCCAGCTAACCATTTGTGGGGGATTGTCAATTGCCTGGAGAATCCCAGGGATGGCGGAGCCTGGTGGGCTGCCATCTATGGGGTTGCACAGAGTCGGACATGTCTGAAATGACTTAGCAGCAGCAGCAGCAGCAGCAGCCAAGTGGTGCTAGTGGTGAAAAATCTGCCTGCCAATGCAGGAGATTCAAGAGACATGGATTCAATCCCTGGGTTGGGAAGATCCCCTGGAGTAGGTAATGGCAACCCATTACAGTATTCTTTTTTTTTTTTTGTATAAGCTTTTTATTGAAGTATAATATGCAGAAAAGTACACAAGTCACAGGTGTAGTCTTATGAATTTTCAAAGAGCACACCCCATGTGACCAGCGCCCAGATGAAGAATCAAAACATTCTATGACATCAGAACTTTCCCCTGAACATCCTATGACATCAGAACTGCCCCATATGACCACTATGCTGATCCCTTTTTCTACAGATCCATTTTGCATCTATTTTACACTTAGGGAATCATACAAAAAGTATTCTTTCATGTAGAGCACCCCCCTGAAGTATTATATTTTTGTGAGATATATCCATGTTCAGTGTGGCTACAGTTTGTTCATTCTTCTTGCGGTACAGTACATCCATATGGCTGCAGGCCCTGTGAGAGACAGGCTGCCTGGGTGTCCTTCACCCTGACATTGGAAGGTGGCTGGGGGGATGAAGAGGATTTCTTCGGGTCCAGAAGGCCAGAGCCCCTGGCCTTGCTCTCTGTGGGGCCCTTAGAGGCTGCAGGAGGGCCCATGGGGCCTCAAGCACCAGGTGACTGATTGCAAGGAGCAACTCTGTGAAAGCCGGCAGAGCCACGGGCAGGACTGTTAGCACTGAGGTCCCCACGGTGACATTCTCATACAAGCTGACATTGTACAGTGGCTGGCTGAAGATGGGCCGGTTGTCATTCTCATTGATGAGGGTGATCTTCACCTTGGCATAGCCCACGTGGTCAGGCACACTCTCATTGGCAAAGAGGTCAAAGTCGTAGCGGTCCACAGTCTCATAGTCCAGGGGGATTGCCACTCGGATGCGAATGTCTGCTTTCCCTTGGACGGATGTCGGGGAGATGATGAAGTGGTGGGAGTTATTCCCCACCAGGTACACCTCGAACATGCTGTTCAGGCCCAGGTTCCTGTGCGAGCTTCTTCCCGAGGGCCACATGATGGACGTGAGGGAACACTGGAGCTTCGGAACGCCTCCAGAAGAAATGGAACTCACAGAGGTGGGCAGCAGAGTGAGGATAAGAAGAGCCCGGTGTGCAGGCCTGGGTGCCTTCCAGACCAAGGGAAGCAGAATTGGGGCCTGACATGGGCGTCCCCCAAATGCAGCTCCTGGGTGTAGAGGGGCATGTACTGGCATTTCAGCCAGCAGTATGAGTCGACTGAGCAAACCGAGATGACATTGCTGAGCACTCCAGGGCCGAATCTAAGAGAACACCAGAGGAAGTGGGCTGCCCCGAGAGAGGTTGTCTTAGGAATGAAGGGAAAATCCCATTACAGTATTCTTGCCTGGAAAATTCTACGGACGGAGGTGCCTGGCGAGCTACAGTCCATGGGGCCACAGAGAGTCAGACACAACTGAGCGACTAAGCACACACACACACAACCCATAGTGGGAGGGCTGTGCTGTGCAAATTGGACTATTGTTAGCACTCCTGACCTCCACCCACTAGGGGGCACTCGTGTCGCCCCAGGTAGTGACAACTGCAAACGTCTGCAGACCTTCCCAACGTCTCCTGTGAGGCAGTGTCACCCTTGGTTAAAAAATGCTGGACAGAGGATGCCTGGAGGGTGTGGGGGTGTGGGGAACTGGTGTAGCTTTAGCTGGGTTGGTCAGGAGCTGCCTCTCAGAAAGTAGGGACTTTGAGTGAAACCCAAGGAATGTGTAGCTGGCCCCTGAGGGAAGAAATCCAGCAAGTGCAAAGGTGCTGAGGTAGGAAGAGCTTGTTTATTCAGAGGGAGAAAGTGAGGTGCGTTCTAGTGTGGCTGAGGCAGAGTAAATGAGGAAGACTGAAAAGAAATGAAGCTGGAGAATCGTGTGCCATTTCAGGCGCTGATGCAAAGGGCTGTATGAATGTATCTGTTTGAGGAGAACCCCATTCTTGGAAATCAAAGCCTTTTGCTGTCAAGAGTTAACCCTGCAGATTACATTTTAACATTTATTAACCTGCTTGGTGATATTGTTCTAAGTTCAGATATAAAAATCCAGTTTGGTTGGGGTGACAGGAGAGGGTACCTAGGGTAAGGAAGGGGGTGGATCCTGGCATCAAGGGGCTTTTCAAAGCACTGTGTGAGGGTGCCCAGGCCCAGGAAGGAGGCTCCTGAAAGAAGAGGGCCAAAGTTTGAATCACATGGGCCTGAAAGCAGCTGAACTCATTCTTTCTAGACTTACAGCTTGGAATCCGTGGAATGGAGCCGTTGCTGCCTTCAGCTAGTCCGCGATGGATTTTTAAAATAGTTATGTGTTCTAATGTACATTTTTAGAAAATAATGCATCAAAACTATAATTTAGTGGACATTTTTTAGGATGACTAAAATTTTAAAGTTAACCTAAAACTACTTGAGTGAACAATGGCGAAAGGACAATGTGAGTATGGCAAAGGTTATGCAAATGTCTGAAGCCAGAGAGGCAATGAGTTAGATGAGGTGTCCCTACCTCCTGGGCTGTGAACCAGTTTGGTCCAAGGCCTCTTAGGAACAGGGCCACAGAGCAGGAGATGAGAGAGAAAAACTTCATCTGCTACTCCCCATTACTCCTCATAGATCGCATTACAGCATGAACAATCCTTCCCACCCCATCCCTGGAAAATTTGTCTTCCAGGAAACAGGACCCTGGTGCCAAAACGGTTGGGGATTGCTAAGTTCGATCAACCGGGAACTCATTAGAATACAGATTCCCAGGCTCTGCTCCTAGAGATTCTGATTCAGTAAGAAAGGAATTTATTTCATGTTTGTTTAAATTACAGAAGGTGACTTTAGAAGTAAAAATTTGACAGCAAAGGGTCTAAAAGAAAAGCTTTCTTTAGCAATGCATCTCCTTTCCCCCTTTTTCTCTTCTTTTCCCAAACTAGAAAATTCTTAACATGCATGGGCCCTGTTGAAAAGAACTTCAGTAGTAGAGTGGGTGTAGAGCTGATGACAGGGAAGGAGCCAGTTCAGTAACCAACCACAATGACAGCGATAAAAATAATCACATTCCTCTCCCAAAGAGTCTTCTCAAATTGAGTCTTCTCAATCCCCAACATTTTTGGCACCAGGGTCCTGTTTCCTGGAAGACAAATTTTTCAGGGATGGGGTGGGAAGGATTGTTCATGCACGAACTGTCTTTGCACAGTTGTATGTACTAAACTTATTCCTCTTGAGTTCCCACAAAGAGTAACTCTTCTCAAAGCCTCTTTGCTAGAAAAGCCAATAGAACTGGAAAGTCAGTGGAGGAGATTAATTTACACTTAACATTATTTTTTCATTTCCACTCTTTCATTTTCTAAAAGGAATATTTTCAGAGCCCTTAGGTAGAAGGAAATTTAGTTATCATTTAGTACAGTCTCATCATTTTATGGATGAGAAAGTAGGTAGAGAATATACTGTGTAGGTTTCATTCTAATCTTTGTTTTCTTTTTTGCTCTTGAGTTTAGATTGTTCCTTCTTTATTATATAACTGTTCTTAAAAGGGTTGTTGCCTTAGTAACTCTGACTCACAATGACTCTCCTGGGGTTTTTCTAACAGAAAAGTATCTTCTTTCTTAAAGACATGAGGTTCAAACCCATCAGGATTATTTCTATTTGAAAAATGAACTGTTCAACTCCCCTCACTTCATCCACTGCATTTTCCTGTAATTTTCATCTTTTTTGTGCCACTCTTCCTGTTATAGAGGAAGAAATAGCCCTACTTCTACAGAGGCAAATTTTTCACTTGTGTTCCTTTCCACATTTTGCTTCATAAATTTTAAAACATTAATCTATGTTAACTGAGTACAAAAGAGAAAGTACCAAGGATTCTCTGGCAATCAAGTGGTTAGAATTCAGTGCCTTCAGCATGCTGGCCGGGATTCAATCCATGCTGGGGAAAGATGACCCTGCAAGACAATCAGCAAGGCCAAAAAAAAAAAAAGTAGCTAAGATGTGAACAGCAATTGCTAGCAATAATTGTCTAGAAAATATACAATATAAATTACATTAGCTATAGGAAGGTGGTGCTAGAGGTAAAGAATCCACCTGCCAATGCAGGAGACTCCAGAAACATGGGTTCAATCCCTGAGTTGGAAAATGGCAACACACTCCAGTATCACTGCCTGGAGAATTCCATGGAGAGAGGAGCCTGGTAGGCTACAGTCTGTGGGGCCGCAAGAGTCAGACACAAATAAGCGTCTGAGCACAGAGGAAGTATAAGGTAGTTATTAACCTAATTAAGGTTAAAATTACTCTCTTAGCAACTTTCAGATGTATGATACAATACTGTGAGCCTTTGTCACCATGTTGTACATTATATCCTCAGAACTGATTTATCTTACACCTGAAGTTTGGATCATCTGACCGCCTTTACCCATTTTGCACCCCCATCTTAACAGGATCTTTTTAAGTACTCAACAACTAAATCTAGAATTTTCATGAAAGCTTAAAGTATAAAATAGTTTTAAACTTTTTTAAAGAAGACCAAAGTAAGTTGGAGAGTTTAGAGTTACCCTTCTTTATATTAAGTCCTGACACAAAGCTGTTATAATGAAGAATATATAAAAAAAAAACAAAGACGAAGCCCCAGTGATTCAGAGTAAAGAGCATAGAACACACACACATTCACACACATTTACTTACCTGTCTAGTAATCTATATATTATATGATAAATTTTCATCACCAATCATTGAAGAAAGAATAGACATATCAGAAATTAGTGATAAAAATTGCTTCAGTTCAGTTCAGTTCAGTCACTCAGTCATGTCCGACTCTTTGCAACCCCATGAATTGCAGCACTCCAGGCCTCCCTGTCCATCACCAACTCCTGGAGTTCACCCAGACTCATGTCCATCGAGTCAGTGATGCCATCCAGCCATCTCATCCTCTGTCGTTCCCTT
>NW_011494935.1:199648-223853 GCF_000754665.1 Bison bison bison | reverse complement strand
TCAAGAGGCTTTTTAGTTCCTCTTCACTTTCTGCCATAAGGGTGGTGTCATCTGCACATCTGAGGTTATTGATATTTCTCCCAGCAATCTTGATTCCAGTTTGTGCTTCTTCCAGCACAGTGTTTCCCTTGATGTACTCTGCATACAAGTTCAACAAGCATGGTGACAATATATAGCCTTGACGTACTCCTTTTCCTATTTGGAACCAGTCTGTTGTTCCATGTCCAGTTCTAACTGTTGCTTCCTGACCTGCATATAGGTTTCTCAGGAGGCAGGTCAGGTGGTCTGGTATTTCCATCTCTTTCAGAATTTTCCACAGTTTGTTGTGATCCACATAGTCAAAGGCTTTGGCATAGTCAATAAAGCAGAAATAGATGTTTTTCTGGAACTTCTTGCTTTTTTGATGATCCAGCGGATGTTGGCAATTTGATCTCTTGTTCCTCTGCCTTTTCTAAAACCAGCTTGAACATCTGAAAGTCCACAATTCATGTATTGCTAAAGCCTGGCTTGGAGAATTTTGAGCATTACTTTCTAGTGTGTGAGATGAGTGCAATTGTGCAGTAATTTGAGCTTTCTTTGGCATTGCCTTTCTTTGGGATTGAAAAATTGACCTTTTCTAGTCCTGTGGCCACTGCTGAGTTTTCCAAATTTGCTGGCATATTGAGTGCAGCACTTTCACAGCATCATCTTTCAGGATTTGAACGAGCTCTACTGAAATTCCATCACCTCCACTAGCTTTGTTTGTAGTGATGCTTTCTAACGCCCACTTGACTTCACATTCCAGGATGTCTGGCTCTAGGTGAGTGATCACACCATCATGATTATCTGGGTCATTAATATGATACATTAAAGAAACTTTGTGGTAAGTGTGGAGATATAAAGGAAAATCTGAGAAGGCTTAAGGTAATATTGTGCCTTAAACTGCAAAATGAACTCGACTCTGCACCTGTGAAAAAATACACACATTCACACACAGAAAGAACATTTATTCATTCAACAAATACTCATTGAGCTCTTGCATGAAGACAAGAAAAAAAAAATCACCAAAACCTCACCACATAGAAAGAACCATTTTTGACATTTTTTATACCTATGCTGTTTTCTCTACCTCCTTCTCATATTTCTGAATCTTTAACAAAATTTTACTTTTCTGCCAAAACACATTTTCCCTTTTGAATAATACCATTCCTAGTGCTATAAAACTGGCTTTTTCCCGTCCTAAAAATGACCCATTCTCTTCATCATCATTTGCCTTGTATTTCTTGTGTCAAGTCATCATCTCAAATAATTTACTTTCACATTCACCTCTAAACTTAGGATGGTCATAATTTCTTCCAAGCTTCCATTTATTTTCTCAGAGGTCACCATCGGTTACTTAATTATAATCAACGGTTGTTTTCTCTGTTTAAAAAATCAGCATTTATTGTGTGTATGCCTTGATATGTAGCATGATGCCAAGATCTAGGTGCTAAGAATACAAGAAGATTTTAGTACAGTCCTTGTGTTCTGGGAGATCACACTCTGGTTGGAAAGTAGATGTGGAAATGGAAAATCTTATGTGATGTTCTAATTACAGAGATCAGATATGACCAGATTGCTACTGGAGCTCACGTGGGAACTTTGGGTGCAGGGAACATTTTGGAGAAGATTCAGTCTGAGTGTTGAAGGGTGAAGCAGCTAAATAACGTTACGGAATTCTAGACAAGTAGCTCTCAAACATAGCTGCACATTTGGCTTGAAAAGTTCTAATGCCCAGGCTCCACCCCAGACCAATGAAATCACAATGTCTGGGGTAGAAGCTGGGCATGTATTTGAGATTCCTCTTGTGATGTGAAGGTGTAGCCAGATCTGAGAACCACAGATCTAGGCTGATAGAGGAACACGAGCAAGGCTAAAGGACACAGAGTGGCAGGACATGTGGACAGTAAGTGTCAGAGCCTCTAATCCTGGACTGTCTTACTTCAGAGAATGTTTTACCCCCTCCTATTGCTGCTTCCACATGACCGCAGTGATGTTAGGACATGTGACATTATGCTGCAGTGAAACAGTTTAGTGGTTTAGGATAATACAGTTGTGTTTGTATTGCTGTTTGCTTCCATGGAGGATCATAGTGGAGGGGTTCCTGCTTGACCTCATTCTTGTCCTGGGGCCCAAGCTTGTGAAGCTTTCACAGTTTCTAACCAGTTTCTCTGTCAGGGGAGGGAAAATAGTGAGTTGTACGCCAGTTTTTACAGACTTCTATTGTCTATTAGGAATACTGCGGTAGCTTCAAGGGGTGCACACGCATGGTCTCTTGTCTTTGAGGACTGCTCTACTAAACAAGGTGTTATTTGTTGCTCAACTAACATCTTTTTTTTCTCCTATTAGAACTCTAATACTTATTCAGAAAGCTAGCGTATTCCATCCCTTGATCAGAGACCCTAAGTTCCTATCCCAGTTTCAGGGGATGTCCCTGCTTGGTCTAAACCTGTCATAGACATTTCATAGGTTGGATTAGAGAATGGACTGGTAAACTTGTTCTAGATAAGAAGTGACAGAGGAAATCTGCTTAGAAGGTCTTCCTTTCCCCAATGGAAGTCACACAACAATGATGTGAAACTGCTCTGACTCTCCTTTCCCCTTCCAAACGATGAACTTGATGTCCAGAAGTACCTCAGCCCTGTTGTAACAATATGGTAGCAAATCAATAGAGTGGAACATAAGGAAAAGAGCCTGGGTCCTTGGTATTTTTTAATCTATAGGTTGCCTGTATCCAGATCTCTTGTTGTGAGAGGAAAACCCCCTGTGTGTTTAGGCTTCTGTGAATTGGATTCTCTGTTGCTCACATTTGAATGGATCCTTAAGTGACTTGACTGACTATTTTGGTGACAGACATAAATAAATTCATATTTGTGGTAGAGTTCTTAGTCATTGCTGGTTCACCTCAACCACTTCTGAAGAACTATACCCCATTCATAGCCCTCATTGCTCAAACTACAAATGGAATGATTGTATTCTACCCAGTGGGGTCTTTCTTCTCATGGTCATGAATGACCCTGAGGTTCTAACCACAGACCTGCCAATGAACTATAACCTGAGGTCTGCCATGGGAAATAAGTACTGGAGAGACTGGGGTCCTTGTTCAGGGCTATGCCATTTGTAATTGAGAGAATGGGTCACTGAGCTCAGATTGCTGAGGTGAGGGTCTCAGAGAGGACTTGGGGGCTGGGATGTGTGATGTGGACCAGGAGCAAGCTGAGACTATGAGAAAACTGATGATGAGGAGTGGTTCAGAGAGGAGCAGGAAGAAAAGAGCAGAGCAAATGATGCCTTGAAGATTCCTGATGGGGTAGTGATTCCTGACAATGAGGACCCTTGTCAGGAGTCACCTTTTTCCTGGGAGAGTATGAGTGAACTGCTGTCCTTGTCCTCAAGTAAGCTCTAACTAATACACTAGAGAGCAAAAGCTACTTGTGAGTTAAACTTTTAACTTATCCAATCCCTCTTTCTTTGCATACATAGTATAAAAGGTAATAATACTTCTTACAGGTTTGTAGTTGGGATTATTTGTGAACAACACAGTACTTGGCACATAGTGGCAGCTGGGCGAATATTACTTCCTTTCCATTTCCCTAATAATTATGGCTGTATGGAGCTAGAAAGGACCACTTGGAAGAAAGACACAAGCAGAGGCTTGACCACATGTATCAGGTTTTGGATGGATGGTAAATTAGTCATCTTTCCCTTGACTTTCATTTCCAAGATTCATGATTCTCCATGCCTCTAAACTAGCCTCTCCTAGTCAACCAGTGTATTTTCTTTACCGTATACTAGTCTCTACAAAAGAATGTTTGTAAAGTTAAAAAATAAAATTAAATTTAAAAAAAAGAAAAAAAAGAATGGATTAAATTATTGATTGTACTCAGATGCTGGACTGGATAATTCCATAAAGGAAAGGCTGTTGAGCCTGCAGTGACAAGATACACACTGCAACAGGTCACTCTGTTTTCTGTGCTCTTCCAACATTATTGGAATAGCAGCTACTTGAATAATAATTACCACTTGTGAGGTGTTCACTATTTGCCTGGTAATCTGTCAAATGCTTTGCAAGGACCTTGTCATTTAGTACGCATAGCAATCCAAGATGTAGCTACTATTATCTGCATTTTGTGGGGGGTTATTGTGCACAGAGAGGTTAAGTAATTTGCTCATATCCACACAGCTCATGTGTGGTCAAGATGGAATCCAGGCAGACTGATTTTTCACCCCATAGGAAATCACAGAAAGTACAGAAGCGATGCAAGGGTCACAGATAAAAGGAAGCTTGCCGAGGGGATCCTCATAGTTGATGATAAGCAGGAGAGGATACTCGTCTCCTCTTATTAAAAGAGCCCAAAAAACAGACCCCTTCTCAGGTTAAAGTCATTTCCTGATCTCAAGAGTCATAGACTGTATAAGTTGGAAGATATTTAGAGATCTTACAACTAGTCAGTTATTGAAAATTCTCCTAAATGTGAGATTCTCTTTTTTTAAAAAATAAGATATACTCTCAGGTTCAATTATAATATCCAAAATATAGAAATCGATAATACTTCAATTAAAGGAAAAAATGATGAGTTCCTCTATGCTCCCCCGACACTGTCCATACCACTTTATAGGGCTTTTCAGGCCTTGGTGTCCTGACCCTAGCCTGTGTTCCAGTCTCCTCACTTGGCACTTCCACTTCTGATTTCAAGTCCAACCATAGTGACAAACACACACCCATCAGTTGTAATACTTGGACCGCTACATGATCTCATTATTGGTCAACCTGTATCTCTGTTTTATATTTTTTGTAGAAAACATTTAAGTTCTGCTTTTATTTTTAAATAGTATAGTACAGGTATTGAATGGTTTAAATAATATTACAAACACCTGAAAATCTGAAATTCTTTAGTTAGTCTGAGGTGCCTTGCAGCTATCACCACTGATAAGCTCCTCCTACCTGAATTTTTTTCTACCCCACCCAAGTTCTCTCCAATGTCCTTTTGGTCTAGTGTTCTTGACTCTCCTTCCACCTTTAAGACTAGGCTAGGATTCTTTCCTACCACTCCCAGTGTTCTGTCCTTTCCCCATCTCATCTTATCACAATGTGCTCTGTTGTTAACTTGCTTGTCTCCCACTAGGAAGCACTAGTCTGTGAGCTTATTGAAGACAGGAATGGCTAGGGTAACTCTGCAGCCTGGCACAAAGCAGGAACTCAATATATGGTTCAGAGGTTGAGAATTCTTTACTGTTGAGACAAGATAGTAAATATTTTCGGCTGTGCAGGCCATGTTTTATCTGTTGAATTTACTCAACTGTGTGCACAGGCTTAGATGCATCACGCCATGTGGGATCTTCCCGGCCTAGGGATCAAACCTGTCTCCTGCATTGGCAGGTGGATTGTTTACCACTCAGTCACCAAGGGAAACCCTGGACCTTCTTCATCTTTGATGACCTTGAATGTTTTCAGAAACATTTGTCAGATGCTTTGTAGAACACCCCTCAATTTGGTGGTGTTTGATAGTGTGTTCTAGGGAGAGACTGCAGAAATAAAGCTCCATTTACCTCACATCTCTCAAATGTCAACATGGCTTACCTCTGTTGACATTGATCTTGACCATCTGCCTCTGGCAGTGTTTGCCAGGTTTCTCCACTTAAAAGTTAGTATGTTTTTCTCCCTCTTCTTGAAGCACTTTTTGGGAAGAAAATCACTGTACCCAGCCCACACTTGAGGAGGAGGGGAGTTTTGCTTCACGTCTTTGAGGAGGGAGTCTTTACATCAATTATTTGGTACCCTTTTGTGTAGAAGATTTGTCTCTTCTCCCCCACATATGCATTGATTCAATTATTTATCAACATGGATTCATAGTACACATTGTCTACTTTGGGTTATAATGCAGTACTACTTTATTTTGTTGTTCAGATTAGTCCAGTTCTGGTCACTGGGAACTCTTCCTGTTGTCTCCTTTGTCCCTTTAATAATCCTATTGTTAAATTATGGATTTTTTTTTTTTTTAACATTTCCTACTTCCTAGTGCTGCAAGATGCTCTGGAAACTTTTAATATTTTTTTTCCTTATGTCTGAAATTCTTACATTTCATGATAACATACTATTCTTGTGCAGTTCTTTTTATTCATCCAGGCTTCCCTCATAGCTCAGTTGGTAAAAATCTACCTGTAATGCAGGAGACCCTGGTTTAATTTCTGGGTTGGGAAGACCCACTGGAGAAGGGATAGGCTACCCACTCCAGTATTCTGGCCTGGAGAATTCCATGGACTATACAGTCCATGGGGTCGCAAAGAGTCAGACTTGACTGAAAGAGTGACTTTCACTTTCACCTTTTATTCATGAAATTTAGCATTTGGTTGGCCATCCCAGTCTATAGGCTCATGTCTTTTGGGTATTAGAATTAGGAAAAATATTTCTTTAACAATTTCCTCTTCTGTATTTTCTATTTTAATATTTGGAACACCCCTAGCCATTTGGCTTTATAGATGGGTTATATTTTCTAGAAAATTTCCTTTATTTTTCAAACGTTCCATAAAATTTGGGGATAGGTATAAACTTTTTAATTTCTAAGAGTTCTTTCTTTTTCTAAGTTAATTTTTTCTTTTTAAAATTTACTTTTAATTGGATGACAACTGCTTTATAATGTTGTCTTGGCCTCTGCCATATACCAGTGTTAATCAGTCACATACACACATGCTCCTCCCTCTTGAGCCTCTTCCCCACTTGCCATCCCACCCTTCTAGGTTGTCACCGAAGACAGGTTTGACTTCCCTGTGTTATACATCGTTTTCCCACTAGCAATCTATTTTACATATGGTGTTGAACATGTCTACTCTCTCAATTTATCCCACTCTCTCTTTCTCTTGAAGTGTTCACAAGACTGTTCTTTATATCTGGATCTCTATTCTTGCCCCTCAGATAGGTTCCTCAGTACCATTTTTCTAGGTTCTGTGCATTTGCATTAATATACGCTATTTGTTTTTCTTTTTCTGACTTAATTTCACTCTGTATAACTGGCTCTAGTTTACAGTCTCTCTGCTCCTTCTCTTTTTCTCTTGGATGAGACTAGTTTTGGGTTGTTTCTTTGTCTGCTTGGTTTCTTCTACTCCCTCTGTTATTTTTTTATCTTTTCCATACTGAGTATTTTCCTGAAAAGTCTGGAGACCCTTGGTTGTCTGTTTGTATCTTAAAGTGACAAACACTAATTAGGATGGATGCATGCATGGCTGAGATTCGTGCTCTGATGACTTTATTGAAGTGAAATTGGATGATATTGTTGGGGGACACAGAAATCTCAGTATCTTTGAGTGTTTTATTCAAACCATTCAGTTTATTCAGAGAATACATTCCACAGGTTCCTGGAAATGGGGTGGGAAAGGATACCACAGTTTAGTGAGCATTCAGCGGAAAGGTTTTCTCGGAATCACTCTATTACCATCCTTTCCTCCCTGTTCTGGCTTCTCTGAGTCTAAACTTCACCCAAGATTTATATTTTCACTAATCTTTCGGTGTGAGAAATTTCAAGAGTTAAGGTTCATTTGTTTGGTTACAATCAAAAGAGATTTTTTTTAAAAACCCTGGAACTTTTGTGCATTTTTATCCAATAACAAAGAAAAGCAATGTGAAAGAATGCTCAAACTACCATACAATTGTAGTCATTTCGTGTGCTAGCAAAGTAATACTGAAAATCCTTCAAGTTATGCTTCAACAGTACATGACTGAGAACTTCCAGATGTCCAAGCTGGATTTCAAAAAAGCAGAGGAACTAGAAATGAAATTGACAACATCCGTTGGATCATAGAAAAAACAAGGGAAATTGAGAAAACCATATACTTCTGCTTCATTAACTACACTAAAGCCTATGACTGTCTGGATCACAAACTGGGAAAAATTCTTAAAGAGATGGGAATACCAGATCACCTTACCTGCTTTCTGAGAAACCTGTATGCAGGTCAAGAAGCAACAGTTAGAACCATACATGGAACAACAGACTGGATCAAAATTGGGAAAGGAATACATCAAGGCTGTATATTGTCACCCTGCTTATTTAACTTACATGCAGAGTACATCGTGTGAAATGTTGGGCTGGATTAAGCACAAGCTGCAATCAAGATTGCCAGGAGAAATATCAACAACCACATATATGCAGATGTTACCACTCTAATGGCAGAAAGTGAAGACAAACAAAAGAGCCTCCGTTCAAATCAGTTCAGTTCAGTCACTCAGTCGTGTCTGACTCTTTGCAACCCCATGAAAGGCAGCACGCCAGGCCTCCCTGTCCATCACCAACACCCAGAGTTCACCCAAACTCATGTGCATTGAGTCGGTGATGCCATCCAGCCATCTCATCCTCTGTCGTTCCCTTCTCCTCCTGCCCTCAATCCCTCCCCGCATCAGGGTCTTTTCAAATGAGTCAGCTCTTTGCATCAGGTGGCCAAAGTATTGGAGTTTCAGCTTCAACATCAGTCCTTCCAATGAACACCCAGGACTGATCTCCTTTAGAATGGACTGATTGGATCTTCTTCCAGTCCAAGGGACTCTCAAGAGTCTTCTCCAACACCATAGTTCCAAAGCATCAATTCTTCGGCACTCAGCTTTCTTTATAGTCCAACTCTCACATCCATACATGACTACTGGAAAAACCATAGACTTAACTAGATGGACCTTTGTTGGCAAAGTAATGTCTCTGCTTTTTAATATGCTGTCTAGCTTGGTCAACACTTTCCTTCCAAGGAAAGAGCCTCTTGATGAGCGTGAAAGAGGAGAGTGAAAAACTTGGCTTAAAACTCAACATTCAAAATATGAAGATCATGGCATCCCGTCCCATCACTTCATGGCAAATAAATGGGGGAAAAGTGGTAGATTTTCTTTTGGGGGGCTCCAAAAACCACTGCAGATGGTGACTGCAGCCATGAATATAGACACTAGCTCCTTGGAAGAAGCTATGACAAAAGTAGCCAGTGTATTAAAAAGCAGAGACATAATTTTGCCAACAAAGATTCATATAGTCAAAGCTATGGTTTTTCTAGTAGTTATGTACAGATGTAAGAGTTGGACCATAAAGAAGCCTGAGCACCGAAGAATGGATGCTTTCAAATTCTGGTGCTGGAGAAGACTAGTTTGCTGTTGCTAGACAGAAAAGATATCAAACCTGTCAATCCTAGAGGAAATCAACCTTGAAAATTTATTAGAAGGACTAACACAGAAGCTGAATCTCCAATACTTTGGCTACCTGATGTAAGAGCTGACTCATTAGAAAAGACCCTGATGCCAGGAAAGACTGAGGGCAGGAGGAGAAGGGAATGACAAAGGATGAGCTAGTTGATTGGTATTACTAATTCAATGGACATGAGTTTGAGCAAACTCTGGGTGATAGTGAAGGACAGGAAAGCCTGGCATGCTGCAGTCCATGGGATCACAAAGAGTCTGACATGACTTAGCAGCTGAACAAATTCCTTCTCTATAGCTAGATAGGAGCTGCCACTGATACACTTGGTCTCATGGTGCATTGCCCTAAGGGTCACAGATCAAAGGAATGTATAGTGATTAAAATAAGGAGCTTTGGGATCAGAAAGTCTTGGCTTGAGCTCTGTTTCTGAGATTTTTGCTATGAATGCCAATTACTTGGATCTCTTAAGCATTAGCTTCTGCATCTATTAAATGAGAAAACAGTATTATATCTTTCTTAGGGTTGTGAGAATTAAATAATACTTCTATATCGTGTACTAGAGTGCCAGGCATGTAATTAAGCATTCAATAACTAATGATGATGAGATAAATATGCTTTAGAAAACACATCTGGTTGGTGAGCATTGATTTGATTCTTCATCTAACTGATGCTGTGGTCCTGGATATATTGTTGAATCCATAGAATCCAGAGGGTTAGAAATATCATGAGATTTAAGCCCTGAAATCTGGTTCATGAATTATATTGTGTGCTCTTCCCCATCAAGCTGTTTCACTAAGAAATGGTGGAAATGGGCCTAGACCTTGGGCTTATTTGTTACCCGAGGCTTCCTGGTAGCTATCACCACATGCTTCGTCTATTGAACCTCTTCTTTCCTTGCTCAAAAAACTCTTATGGTGTTTTTGGCTTATGGGATGGTTGATGGCAGCTGTGCTTTTATTTCTCTATTAGCAGGTCAAAGGGCCCAAGGGCCTGGGTAAGGGAGAACTCAGGATGATAGCAGACCCAAATTCCCATCTAGCTTCCTTTTGGTTGTCATGAGGAGTCTGTGTGTGAACTCCTGCCAGTGGGGAGAGTAAATTGCATTCGAGTGTGAATTGCATAGTAGCCAGGAAGACCATGGCTGATGCAGTTTACAAGTGTGCACATACACAGCTCAGATTCTCATGTACATGTGGAAACCCACTACATGAGAGGACAAGTGCATGTCCACACCACCACTCCACGTGTCTGTTACACATAATAATAATCAGAAGAAAATTGCTTAGCACATTTCATCATATATCCCAGATTGAGGAAGGCCATTCAGGATGGGGAAAGGGAAGATAATGAGGCAAAAAGAGAAATGAAACTTCAAGGACCTGCCCTGTCAGCATTAACAGGGGTGTAAGAAATGGAATTTGGACAGACAGACAGACTCCTGGGGCCTGCCAACAGCCAAAATGTTCAAAAGGCCTCGGATTCTCTGGCTGGTAATTGAACTCAGGCAGCTTTGTCTGAGTAAGAGTTCTCAGTCCTCCCATCAGGAGTCCCTGGAGGTTTGGCTCCCTGTGATGAATTTCCATGGATGATCTGTACAGCAGAAGCTCAGTGCACTCCTGCATCCACTCACTTTCTGTACTTTGGAGCCACTCCCTCTCTGTGACACAGGGTTTTTCCTGAGACTTGCTGGAAATTTTCAGTTCAGTTCAGTTAAGTCACTCAGTCATGTCTGACTCTTTGCCAACCCCATGGACTGCAGTATTCCAGGCCTCCCTGTCCACCACCAACTACAGGAGTTTAATCAGACTCATGTCCATTAAGTCAGTGATGCCATCCACCATCTCATCCTTTGTCGTCCCCTTCTCCTCACACCTTCAATCTTCCCCAGCATCAAGATCTTTTCCAACGAGTCAGCTCTTCACACCAGGCGGCCAAAGTATTGGAGTGTGAGCTTCAGCATCAGTCCTTCCAATGAATATTCAAGACTGACTTCCTTTAGGATGGACTGGCTGGATCTCCTTGCGGTCCAAGGGACTCTCAAGAGTCTTCTCCAACACCACAGTTCAAAAGCATCAATTCTTCATTGCTCAGCTTTCTTTATAGTCCAACTCTCACATCCATACATGACCACAGGAAAAACCATAGCTTTGACTAGATGGACCTTTGTTGGCAAAGTGATGTCTCTGCTTTTTAATATGCTTTCTTGGTTGGTCATAAATTTTCTTCCAAGGAGCAAGCATCTTTAAATTTCATGGTTGCAGTCACCATCTGCAGTGATTTTGGAGCCCCCCAAAATAAAGTCTGTCACTGCTTCCACTTTTTCTCCATCTATTTACCATGAAGTGTTGGGATCAGATGCCATGATCTTAGTTTTCTGACTGTTGAGTTTTAAGCCAACTTTTTCACTCTCCTCTTTCACTTTCATCAAGAGGCTTTTAGTTCTTCTTCACTTTGTGCCATAAAGTTGGTGTTATCTGCATATCTGAGGTTATTAATATTTCCCCCCGGCAATCTTGATTCCAGCTTGTGCTTCATCCAGCCCAGCGTTTCTCATGATGTACTATGCATATAAGTTAAATAAGCAGGGTGACAACATACAGCCTTGACGTACTCCTTTTCCTATTTGGAACCAGTCTGTTGTTCCATGTCCAGTTCTAACTGTTGCTTCCTGACCTGCATACAGAATTCTCAGGAGGCAGGTCAGGTGGTCTGGAATTCCCATATCATTAAGAATTTTCTACAGTTTGTTGTGATCCACGGAGTCAAAGGATTTAGCATAGTCAATAAAGCAGAAGTAGATGTTTTTCTGAAACTCTCTTGCTTTTTTGATGATCCAGCGGATGTTGGCAATTTGGTCTCTGGTTCCTCTGTCTTTTCTAAATCCAGCTTGAACATCTGGAAGTTCATGCTTCGTGTACTGTTGAAACCTGGCTTAGAGAATTTTGAGAATCACTTTGCTAGCATGTGAGATCAGTGCAACTGTGTGGCAGTTTGAGCATTCTTTGGCATTGCCTTTCTTGGGATTGGAATGAAAACTGACCTTACAGTCCTGTGGCCACTGTTGAGTTTTCCAAATTTGCTGGCATATTGAGTGCAGCACTTTCACAGCTTCATCTTTTAGGATTTGAATGAGCTCTACTGGAATTCCATCACCTCCACTAGCTTTGTTTGTAATGATGCTTCCTAAGGCCCACTTGACTTCACATTCCAGGATGTCTGGCTCTAGGTGAGTGATCACACCATCACAATTATCTGGGTTATGCCCAGATAAATTTATCTGGGAATTTTAGGGTGGTGATATTTATGTTCATATCAGAAATGGTAATTTAAGACACAGGGATAAGGGGTCAGATAACATGGAGAAAAGACATGTCTTTTGCAGGTATTACTAGCAGAGTGTTCTAGCAGAGGAATTTGTTCTGCTAAGAGCTCTTACTATAATCTTTATTTTCTCTTTATTTATAGGAATTTTTGTTTGCTTCTTGGTTTGTTTTATTTTCCCAGAGGTCAGGATTCAAGGTGAGCTTTATGTTTTCTTTCAGACAACACAAATGTACACACTCAGTGTGGACCAGTACAGACCCTCACATCCTGATGCTATAGGGCAGGATACTCTGAGCTGAGCTGAAGTCACATCTTGGTTATTATCCTTTGATGACTATGGCCCTTCCAGGTAAGAAAGGAGGGACCTGGATAGGACCAGTTTTAACAATCCATGATCCTAGGACTAGACAGTATCTAATGTCTCTTGCAGTTTAAGCAGTTCATAGTTTCTGCATATGAATCTTTCAGATGTGCTGTGTGAGAAAACACCTGTATTCCAAGAAAAATTAGCCTTTGTCCTACTGTTCTCTCTGCCTTTCTTTCCTCTATAACTCTATGCATCCTGAGGTTTCCACCTAAGTCAGGCTTTTCCTGACCACCCATAGTCTCCAGACTGGTTTAAATGTTTCTGCTGTAAGTTTCTGTCCTCCCTGGAGTACCCCACTTTAGAGAACTTGTTGCCCCATAGTAATTACTCCTTTAACTACCTCTCTTCCAAGACACCCTATGGGAGTTAATAGAATGAAAGCAGTTCTTGTCACTTTCTTTACCATTGTTTTTCCTGGTCTATATACTGTTCTTGAGCTGGAGGCGTGAAGTATTTGGTGATGCAGATAGTTGCTATGGCCGCCTTTCCCGCTATTGGCTGGATACTGATTAAATGGGCATCTCCAACCCTACCTGAAGAAGGCAGCACCTAGTTGATGACTGTTTTTATTTGGTGCCTTTTCTAAAAGATGGGTTTTGCCAGTGACTACTCGGACTCATCAAGCATCAGAGGTGAGAGTGCTCTTTAATGATGTCAAGTTAGCCAGCACCAGGGACTGAGGATCCTTGGTCTCTCTCCCTAATGGGACTGGCATCTCAGGAGGCAAGGTCTTGCTAGCCATATGTGTAATAAGCTTCTCAGGTGAGTCTCATACACTCTAAAATTTAAGAAGAACTGATGTGAATGCTTTCAGTAAGAGAACTTTCATAAGCATTAGTGTACTTTTCCCTCAAAGCAACTTTGTGAGATAGAAGGTATTATTTGGATTCGATGAAGATAAATGATGCCAATCCAAGTCTTTGCTTTTCATGCCTGATATAACCAGCTACTAATATTATTTTATAAAATATTGGTTGACTTCAATACTCTATGACATCTTCAATACTCTATGAGTTCTAAGCTCTGTTGAAACTAGTGATAAGTTTCTGGTCCATTAGAGTTAATGGAGATTTGGCATATTTAAGAGAGAGTGGTATATGTAGTGATGCTAATTCAGATGTTTAGGGGGTGAGTGGTTTTGACATGAATCAATCTTTAATATCTGAAAGAGACTACATTTTCACCGTATATTATATAGTCTTTGAGCTTGCTTTTTTTAGATTTTGATTTTTATTGTTGAAAGAACACCAAGAATAAGTTCAACTGTCTTCACACGTTATCAACTATAAAATAAACTATGGTAACTATGGGTACAATATATGCAGCAAATTACTACAGCTTATTCATCTTGCTTAACTTAAATATTATGTTTAGACTCACTTTGGAGAAGGCAATGGCACCCCACTCCAGTACTCTTGCCTGGAGAACCCCATGGACGGAGTAGCCTGGTAGGCTGCAGTCCATGGGGTTGTTAAGAGTCAGACAGGACTGAGTGACTTCACTTTCCCTTTTCACTTTCATGCATTGGAGAAGGAAATGGCAACCCACTCCAGTGTTCTTGCCTGGAGAATCCCAGGGCTGGCAGAGCATGGTGGGCTGCTGTCTATAGGGTCGTACAGAGTCAGACACTACTGAAGCGACTTAGCAGCAGCAGCAGACTCACTTTTAATGGGCTTGCTCATTTACTCATTAATGTTGTGTTTAATACTTACTATCTATAGGACACTGTGGTAGGTATTAAATTAGTAGCAGAGAACAACATAAATTCCAGCTTTTTGCTCATGGAGCTTACAGTGTAGTAGGAGAAACAGACATTACATAATAACTTGTCACTTTCAAAGATTACTCTAGCCACTCTGTGAAGAATAAGTTGGATAGGCCAAGACTAGAATTAAGAAACCCAATTTTCATGAACATTTAAAGGTCCAAGTTGTGGACCAGATGAGGCAGCTAAAACACAGAGAAATGGATGGTTGCCAGCTATATCTGTGGTGTTTCCCTCTTCCTCCATTTCCACTTGGTACTGGACATATCTTCTATTGGTTACAGCCCCTACAATCACTCACACAACAACCACCCACTGCCCAACCGCCACTACCACCACTGCTGAGATGATGCCCACAGCTGTGTTTCCAACAACAGACATGACTACACCTGACCTCACAACCACAAAACCACTTCAGATGAGAGCTGCACTGGCAGCCATGGCCTCCACATGCTTTCTGACAAGCTCCCTTCCTGAGGAAGACATGACACTGCTGACCCTTGAGCCTTCCACCAAAGGGCCCATTCTCCCCGGAGGTACCTGGCTCACCTGGCCATTTGTTTCCTTCTGCTGTTCAGATGTACCTTGAATCCCTTGGAAGAAGTTTCTCCTACTGAATGGGGCAGCTCAGCAACTTGCTCTAGGGTCTATGCGTGTACGTATATGTGTATGGGTTTGCCAGGGCTGTCATAACAAACACCACAGGCTGGGCAGCTTAAACAACAAAAGTTTACTTCCCACAATTCTGGAAGCAGGAAGTCTGAAACCAAGGGGTCAGCAGGGTTGGTTTCTTCAGAGGCCTTTCTCCTTGATGTCTGCCTTCTCCCTGTGTCTTCACGTAATCTTTCTCCTTTGTGTGTCTTTGTTCTAATTTCCTTTTTTGTGAGAACATCAGTCATATTCAAGTAGAGCCCACCCATATAACATCATTTTTACCTTAATTATCCCTTTTAATGTGCAGTCTCCAAATATAGTCACATCCAAGGTCCTAGGTGTCAGGGCTTGAACAAATGAATTTGTGGGTGGCGGCCACACAATTCATCCTGCAACTCTGTGTGTCTGTATGTGCGTAATTTAAATTAAATTGTTGTCATTAAATTGTTCTTTTACATTACTCTATGGTTTCCTTTTGTTTGTTGCTATTTATTTTTAACCTTTGTACTTTTGAAAAGTCAGCATTTTGGGTTCTCCAATTGACCTCCCTCCAGGACACTTGGAGACACTTAGTAAAGAACCAGGAAATGTTACCCTGGGTCAGAAGAGTTCCATCCTGCCAGGGCTCAACTGTTTACTTAGGCATTAGAGGAAAGACCTCTAGATGCCTTAAAATATCCCTTGATGAACTGATTCTACTTGTCTTTTTTCTTCCTTCTTTTCTTTCTCTCCCTCCCCTTCTCTCCCTCTGTCTCTCTCTATTCTTCCTCTGTCCCTCCCTTCCTCCTGAAACCTTCTTAATACTGTATCTTGGAACTCTCACTGAGTCACTAGCTCCATTAATCATAGGGACTTATCAGAGTTCCCACCATCTTTCAACCTCTGATTCTGAGGTAAGATTTTCCAAAAAGAATCATGAGACAGCTTGAAGCCTTAGGCATTTTGGCTGCCTCAATAAGGCCTGGATTAATTTAAACAACTTTATAGTATTGAATTGGCTGATTCCATTATACTATGAGTAGTGACCTAAGGTCCATGAACCCTAAGCCAATTTTTATATGTAAATTTTATTCCTTTGGTCTTTAAAAGCATCATCTTAGAATACAACATTTATAGTTTTTCACCTAGATTCTAAAAATTACTTAAAATCATTGGAAAAAAAAAAGTAAACATAGAAGAGTAAAAAGACAACAATAAAAAAAGTTCCAAATCCTACCACTCAGCACAAATACTTCTTTTTAACTGCCTAGCCATGAAATTAAAAGATGCTTACTCCTTGGAAGGAAAGTTATGACCAGCATATTCAACCTCGACAGCATATTCAAAAGCAGAGACATTACTTTGCCAACAAAGGTTCGTCTAGTCAAGGCTATGGTTTTTCCTATGGTCATGTATGGATGTGAGAGTTGGACTGTGAAGAAGGCTGAGCACCAAATAATTGATGCTTTTGAACTGTGGTGTTGGAGAAGACTCTTGAGAGTCCCTTGGACTGTAAGGAGATCCAACCAGTCCATTCTGAAGGAGATCAGCCCTGGGATTTCTTTGGAAGGAATGATGCTGAAGCTGAAACTCCAGTACTTTGGCCACTTCATGCGAAGAGTTCACTCATTGGAAAAGACTGTGATGCTGGGAGGGATTGGAGGCAGGAGGAGAAGGGGACGACAGAGGATGAGATGGCTGGATGGCATCACTGACTCGATGGACATGAGTCTGGGTGAACTCCAGGAGTTGGTGATGGACAGGGAGGCCTGGCGTGCTGCGATTCATGGGGTCGCAAAGAGTAGGACGTGACTGAGCGACTGATCTGATCAAACTTTTCTCTCATCCAGAATCAGAAAGTGTCCTCCCCAGGACCTCTCAGAGAAGCACAGAGGCGATTTCAGGAGACACTGCTCACATCCAAGGTACGGGTATGTGGTTCTCTTTCTTTCCTCTCCCCTTAGATTGAGGGGGAAACACTGAACAGAGTGTCATCGAATCAGATGACTAGAGATGACTGTTGGGTCCTGTGAAGTGAAGCCCACCTGGGACACATCGGTGTCAAGACTGTGTTTGCGGCTTATTCCTCCCTGTGGATTTTAGAGGGTAAGAGAGACCATTGACCTTGATTTCTTTGTGCAGTTCTCCATGGTAGATCATCTTTAGAATACTTGCCTGTCCACTCTAGGCTGGATGGAGCTCGGCTATCTCATCCCATTTCCAGATACGCTGGTCTTCTTCCTTGAAGCCCCAGAGGGTGACCTCACTAGGCCCCTTGACTCCGTACAGTGGAGGGAGTGTTCTTTCATTCATTTGTCCTCTCCTCTCTCTACCAGACTTCTTTAGGTGTATACTAGGGCCCAGGGGCAGAGAATATCCAAATACTTTACATCCTTGGAGGTGCTAGAGGGCTGCCTGGGTTTGATTATCAGCTGCTACTGCTTTTCCCTCGGGGTCTCTGGCCTCTGTTGCGTAACCTCAAGCACGTAAAATTTAGATGAGTGCCTGGCTAGCTAGTAGACACACAAAAGGTAATTGCTACCTTAGTGAAGTTTATAATTAAGAAGAGGAAAACAGACTTCTATGAGGTAAATAAATCAATGCTTGTGAGAGTAGAATGTAGGGGACAGTAAAATAGAATGGTTCATGCGGGTGTTCCAGTGTCCACTTCATGATGCCTCGTCTCTGCTGTGTGATTTTGGCAAAGTTCCTTAATCTCTCTGGGCCTTGGGTTCCTCACTGGTCAAACGGGAATAATGAAACCCCAATCCTTATCTCTTTCTGGGGATTAAATGAGACAGTGCATGTAGATGACATAGAACAGTGTCCGCCATGTACTAAATAAAAGGTTTACTCAGTAAACCTTTGCTCTTCTTCTTCTTCTTTTTTTTTTTAATGACAGAAATCAGTTTAGGGCAATTGTGGGGCCCCCCCAGATAGGAATACAGGCATTTACCTAAGTTTGTTTTTTCCTTTTCTTTTTTTCCCCCCAGTGTCTAAAGTTTGGGTTCTTCAGTTGAAATCCCAGACTTTGATGCAGTGATTTTTGAGTCAGGAGATAGGGGGACTGTGCTGCTGTGAGGGATTTGCCTTTGGCCATGGGAACAGTCTGTCATCTGCCTGCTTGTCTAGAATTCTGCTTTTTGGGGAGCACTGTGGTCACGGCCTACATCCCCCTGCAAGCTGGGATGAGATTGAAACAGGCTAAAAGCATCAGTGCTGGCTCCTTCCCGTCTCTGCTCATTTCTGAAACCAGTCTTGGGATCTAAAGCTAGGACTGCTAGTAGGAAAAACCCACATTCATCTTTCAAAATGTTAGTAATTTATTTTAAATTATACAGACAGTTCAAAAATGTATTTTTGTTAGAGATAAAGTTTTTTTAATGTAGAAACAGTGTGCTATTTGATTCCCTTCTTTAATCTCAGTTCCTCCCCAGATTAATGATTGATATTAGTTGAAGGTGATCACTGTTCAGATCTTTTCCTAGTCCCTTATGTATGGAGTTATAGAAATATACAGCATTATGTATAAAGTTTTGAAATATACTGTCAGCCTTCTGCATGTTTGTTCACCTAACATTATACACTGGATCACTTTCTTTACTGGCCCATGTAGATCTTCATCACTATGTTAAATTGTTGTGTAGTCTTTTGTGCTTCCCTGGTGGCTCAGCAATAAGGAATCCACCTGCAATGCAGGAAACACAGGAGACACAGTTTCGATCCCTGGGTCAGGAAGATCCCCTGGAGGAGAAAATGGGTTGCCATTTCCAGTATTCTTGCTGGGAAAAATCCCATGGATAGAGGAGCCTGGCGGGCTACAGTCCAAGGGGTCGCAAAGAGTCAGACAGGACTGAGCAACTGGGCAGGCATGCTGCCTCACTCAAGCCATATTTTTTTTTTTTTACTATGAATACTTATAGTATCCATTGCCCACTGAGGGGCGCTTAGTTGTTCCAAAGCTTCATTCTTAAACAATCTGCACTGAGCATCCTTGTAGGTATCTCTTTAAGTGATTAAGCAAGTGTCTCTCTAGCTAGGGCAATGACAAAGAAGGAGAAATGCTAGGTTCAAAGAAATGTGTGCTTTTAAATTTAGTATCTTTTATAAAATTTTTCTCCTGATAATTTCATTTCACTTGATAAACCCTGGGAGAGAAAACACTTGTGACCATACCCATAGGTGGCACTGTTGAAGAGGAGGTGTCTTGGTCCCTTTGTGACATCTACTCAACCAGGGTTTACTGAGCACAGATCATGTGCTGGTGTGGGGTCAACTGTTCTTAGGGGCCATGCCATTCAATCCCTCTTAGCAATGCTTCTATCTCTCTTTGACATCTTTCTCAAGGTTGCATAGCTCTTGGTTGCCAGACCCAGGAAGTCTTGCTCTGATTCCATACTTTTAGATATTATTTTATTTTCCCTTATCTTCCAGTCTGAAATAAAACATCATGTTTTTGTCATTGACCTTCCTTTTCCCCTATGGTATTTGTAATGAAACATTTATAATCCATACTGAGGATTTAGGTAGATGTTAGAATGGCACCCTACTCCAGTACCCTTGCCTGGAAAATCCCATGGATGGAGGAGCCTGGAAGGCTGCAGTCCATGGGGTCACTGAGAGTCGGACACGACTGAGCAACTTCACTTTCACTTTTCACTTTCATGCATTGGAGAAGGAAATGGCAACCCACTCCAGTATTCTTGCCTGGAGAATCCCAGGGACGGGGGAGCCTGGTGGGCTGCCGTCTATGGGGTCACACAGAGTCGGACACGACTGAAGTGACTTAGCAGCAGTAGCAGTAGCTGTTGTATAAGGGTTTTAACATGTATTCTCTTATTTACATCTCACAAAGACCTTCTCATTTCAGTTCAGTTCAGTCACTCAGTTGTGTCTGACAGGCCTCCCTGTCCATCACCAGCTCCCGGAGTTCACTCAAACTCACGTCCATCGTCATGCCATCCAGCCATCTCATTCTCTGTCGTCCCCTTTTCCTCCTGCCCCCAATCCCTCCCAGCATCAGTCTTTTCCAGTGAGTCAACTCTTCGCATGAAGTAGCCAAAGTACTGGAGTTTCAGCTTTAGCATCATTCCTTCCAAACAACACCCAGGGCTGATCTCCTTTAGAATGGACTGGTTGGATCTTCTTGCAGTCCAAGGGACTCTCAAGACCTTCTAGCCAGGTACAAATATTATTCCCACTTTACAAGTAAAGATATGGAGGATCAAAGAGTTTATTAGAGAAGCTAATACACACTGAAGTCTGTCTTTGTTTCAACATTATACATTTTATGTGTATTAGCTCATTTGGTTTTTCACAAAATATTATGAGATATATATCATTATCACTTACATTTTAGAATCCATGAGGGTTATACAACTTGTCTGGTAGATAACAGACCTTGATTTAACTCTGTCTGCTCAATTCTGGTGCCATTCTGACATCATGCCACAGGGCCCCTGCCCCATCTACCTGCTGGAACCACTTATTGAATAAAACTTCTTCATTTGCATAAAAATGCTTTCAACCTATTCAGAGAACCTGCATGCCTCTGTGGGATTTTTCTTACCTTGGCTAAATATTCCCAATTCCTTCCTAGTTTCTTCCTTTAGTTTTTGGGTGGCAAGTGGATGGTTGAAGGCCACTTTAAACATAAACACACACACACACACACATATAATTGTGTAAGTATAAAAGTCTAGAACTCTTATTAGATTCTCCAAGAATTCTGCAAAGCCCCAAATGATTAGGAACTGAGTTCAAACACAAACAGCAGTAACAACAACACAATTAACATTCTCATAGGTTTCCTAGACCCAGGTAAATGCAGTCTGTTAGGGGAATATGAACTGTTACACCTGTTAGATGGGAACGCAGATCATTCCATTGAGCCTGAGGATTAATTTCATTTCTCATTTGGCCGCAGGAATGTGTGAAATGGTCCCAAATTGTTTCCTACAGACCCAACATCTCTACTGAGTCAGGAGCCTGAAGCCAGCATGAGGAGACGCACACGACTAAGTCATTTCCTAAACAAAATCCAGTGGCCTGAGATTAAATTCCCTGTGTTTATGCCTCAGGCTCACTTTTACTACCTCAATAACATCCCAAATCCTTTTTTTCTAGTCCTTTTCCCTCCCAGTCTTCTGGTAACACTGCTGCTGCTGCTGCTAAGTCACTTCAGTCGTGTCCGACTCTGTGTGACCCCAGACGGCAGCCCACCAGGCTCCCCCTTCCCTGGGATTCTCCAGGCAAGAACACAGGAGTGGGTTGCCATTTCCTTCCCCAATGCATGAAAGTGAAAAGTGAAAGTGAAGTCGCTCAATCGTGTCCGACTCCTAGCGACCCCATGGACTGCAGCCTACCAGGCTCCTCCGTCCGTGGGATTTTCCAGGCAGGAGTACTGGAGTGGGGTGCCATTGCTTTCTCTGTCTGGTAGCACTAGGCAGAGGTTAAAATACCTTTGCTGGGAAATATAAGTCTCAGCTCCACCATTGTATGCCTTATTTTTTCTTTTAAAATCTCAAGTTCTTGTTCTAAGCTTTTCTAAATCTCTTTCCTCAAAATGTACCATGGAGATGACAGTACATGTTTCACAGGGCTGTTGACTTAAGAAACGCATGAGGACGGTCCTGGTCCATAATTCCTGGTGGTGAATCAGAGCCCTCAGGCGGGACTCCCATCCCCTCTCCTCACTGCATCTCTGCTGCTCTTCCTACGCACACACCTTCATTCTCAGGCCAGGCTGGCTGGGGAGCAAGAGGCCACATCTACCAGCTCCCAGCTGACTTGGTTCCTTCCAAGTACAGAGACATTTTTTGGTTTTATGATTTTTTTTTCACTGTTCATCACACCAGGGGAACAGCTGATGAGTGGCAAAATTACAAACTTGGAAAAGTGACAAAAATTAAAAACAAAAAAATCTCATGGTAGTCTTACTTGACTCACTATTAGAATAAGTCTGAGATTATGAAAGCTCCACTGACTCCTTTTTACATGGCTCTACAGAACTCTCAGTTTCGTTTCTTTCTAGGTTTTGTTCCTCCGGATGGACATCTTTAATATTCTGATGCCTGTCAGTTGTTTTTTTCCTGCTCATATCACTCAGTAGAGAGGCTCCATTCTATGATTTAGGCTCAAAAGTTGTGTGTGTGTGTGTGTGTGTGTGTGTTTTAAAGAGCTGTGGTCATGTATGCCATGCAAGGGCTTCCTGACTTGTATTATTTATTTTATAAGACATCTCCAAGTATGGATCTCCTGCTGCAGGGCCCTCCTCTACTCTGAATGTGTTTGGTCTGCAGACACCATCTGAAGAAACTCTACCTAGGTAGGCAAATCCTTACCTCCACTCTGTGGCTGCCTAGAAAGGGAGCTTGGAGACATGGTGTGACTTTCCCAAGATCACACAGCAAAGCAGAGGGAGAGCTGAGACTCGTTCCTCGGTTTCAGATGCTTTAAATTTGGGCCCATAGACCCCTGAGGGTGATGTTTTCAGTAAAAAACTGATATTAAATTGAGGCCCAGAAAAGGCCAGTGGGGTGAGAGAGGGCTTGCAGCGAGTCAGGGAGATTGCTGAGCCCAGAGGCCAGTGTTTCTGATCCCACGTGCAGTTACTGTTGTCCCATGACTGGCAGCAACTATCTCTCAGGAGAGCTCCCGGAGGGCAGGTTTTCCTATTTGATCCTCAAGTATCAGGATTCACTTCTTCTCAGCCCTGAATTGGATCATAATGCTCACCAACAATATGAAGTCCAAGCAGTTTTTAATGTACCCCAAATGTGCATGAGGACTTGGCTGTCAACCCAGGAACACTGAAAATAAAGTGAACACGGAAATGAAGTGAACATTGTTCTGATAATAATCACATTTTTCTTTCCTTGAGGTTCTTCAGTTCAGTTTAGTTAAGTCGCTCAGTCATGTCTGACTCTTTGCCACCCCATGAACCGCAGCACACCAGGCCTCCCTGTCCATCACCAACTCCCCGAGTCCACCCAAACTCATGTCCATTGAATCATTGATGCCATCCAAACATCTCATCCTCTGTTGTCCCCTTCTCCTCCTGTCCTCAATCTTTCCCAGCATCAGAGTCTTTTCAAATGAGTCAGCTCTTCGCATCAGGTGGCCAAAGTAATGGGGTTTCAGCTTCAACATCAGTCCTTCCAATGAACACCTAGGACTGATCTGCTTTAGAATGGACTGGTTGGATCTCCTAGAATTCCAAGGCACTCTCAAGAGTCTTGTCCAACACCACAGTTCAAAAGCAACAATTCTCCAGCACTCAGCTTTCTTTATAGTCCAACTCTCACATCCATACATGACCACTGGAATAACCATAGCCTTGACTAGGTGGACCTTTCTTGACAAAGTAACATCTCTGCTTTTTAATATGCAATCTAGGTTGGTCATAACTTTCCTTTCAAGGAGTAAGCGTCTTTTAATTTCATGGCTGCAGTCACCATCTGCAGTGATTTTGGAGCCCAGAAAAATATAGTCAGCCACTGTTTTCACTGTTTCCCCATCTATTTTCCATAAAGTGATGGGACCGGATGCCTTGATCTTAGTTTTCTGAATGTTGAGTTTTAAGACAACTTTTTCACTCTCCTCTTTTACTTTCATCAAGAGGCTCTTTAGTTCTTCTTGGGTTTCTGCTGTAAGGTTGGTGTCATCTGCATTTCTGAGGTTATTGATATTTCTCCTGGCAATCTTGATTCTAGCTTGTGCTTCCTCCAGTCCAGCATTTCTGATGATGTATTCTGCATATAAGTTAAATAAGCAGGGTAACAATATATAGCCTTGATGTACTCCTTTTCCTATTTGGAATCAGTCTGTTGTTCCATGTCCAGTTCTAATTGTTGCTTCCTGACCTGCATACAGGTTTCTCAAGAGGCAGGTCAGGTGGTCTGGTATTCCCATCTCATTAAGAATTTTCCACAG
>NW_011494935.1:193417-199548 GCF_000754665.1 Bison bison bison | reverse complement strand
CATGTATTGCTAAAGCCTGGCTTGGAGAATTTTGAGCATTACTTTCTAGTGTGTGAGATGAGTGCAATTGTGCAGTAATTTGAGCATTCTTTGGCATTGTCTTTCTTTGGGATTGGAGTGAAAACTGACCTTTTCCAATCCTGTGGCCACTGTTGAGTTTTCCAAATTTGCTGGCATATTGAGTGCAATACTTTCAAAGCATCATCTTCCAGGATTTGAAATAACTCACCTGGAATTCCATCACCTCCACTAGCTTTGTTCGTAGTGATGCTTCCTAAGGCCCACTTGACTTCACATTCCAGGATGTCTGGCTCTAGGTCAGTGATCACACCATCGTGATTATCTGGGTCATGAAGATCTTTTTGTACAGTTCTTCTGTGTATTCTTGCCACCTCTTCTTAATATCTTCTGCTTCTGTAAGGTCCATACCATTTCTGTCCTTTATCGAGCCCATCTTTGCATGAAATGTTCCCTTGGTATCTCTGATTATCTTGAAGTGATCTCTAGTCTTTCCCATTCTATTGTTTGCTTCTGTTTCTTTGCATTGATCGCTGAGGAAGGCTTTCTTATCTCTCCTTGCTATTCACTGGAACTCTGCATTCAGATGGGTATATCTTTCCTTTTCTCCTTTCCTTTTCGCTTCCCTCCTTTTCACAGCTATTTGTAAGGCCTCCTCAGGTACCCATTTTGCTTTTTTGCATTTCTTTTTCTTGGGGATGGTCTTGATTCCTGTCTTCTGTACAATGTCACAAACCTCCATCCATAGTTCATCAGGCACTCTGTTACAATAGGTTTTTCTTGGTCTCAGGGTTGGATGGTGGAAAAGTGGGCATGGGGAACTTTTAGGAACATTTGTTCTCTTACCCGTAGCTCTCTGTTTTACAAAACCAGATGAAGGTCCATGGTCTGAGCAAGCTGGCCTTTCCCTCAAATCAAGGGATTCTTAGAGGGAAAAGTGGTTGCAGATGAGATTGTATATCTTTTTCTTGGGACTTCATTTGGATACATAGAAATATGTAACATGATACTTGGTAAATGCCTTCTGAATCTATGATTCATTAAGCATGGCTTACCTGGTTGCTTCTCTATTCAGGGACCACAACATATCAAAATGAGGAAATCTTGACCTCTGTCCATAAAAGTGTGGGATACACAGGCTTGGGTTGAGCAAATAACCACTCAGTGGGCTTTGTTTTGCGGTAGAAGTATGAAGAAGTGCCCTGGGGACCCAAAGGAAGGAGAGAAGGATTCTAACTGGGAAAGGAGGGCCAGGATGATTTATCTCAAAGATCCTTGAATTGGCTCTTCATGGATGAGAGCATTTCATTGAGCAGAGTGAACAGGCAGGGATAACAGTCTGAGCAGGGATAGGGTGACTTATAGGAGCATGGAATCTCTGTGATTGTTTAAGAGTCTAGTTTAATCTAATGGAGATAGGAAGCTAGAAGTAGCCTAGGTTCTTAAAGGCTTTGATTGATGGAATGAGGAATTTAGATTTGACCCCAGGGTCCTAAGAAACTGTTCATGTGTTTGGAGAAGGGAATGGCACTTTCATCTCTGTTTTTTGGAAATATTGTGCTGGCAAGACTGTGGAAGCTGTATTGGAGAGGAGTACACCTGGAGGCAGAGAGGCTCCCCAGGAGGCTCCTGCTGTTGTTATTCAGACAGGAGAGGAGTGTGTCAGCTAGAATGATGGCAGCTGTAACAGAGAGAAGGGACAGAGTCAGAGCCATTTAGGACTTGGAATTGAGAGGAGCTGGTGACTGGAGTAAGAAGGAAGGATGACTGATTCTCTGTACTTGGGATTGTAGGTGATGTGATGGGTTCACTGGTAAAGGAACCCCAGAAGGAAGAATGAAAATTATCTGGGTGATCTTGAGTTTGAAGTAAGTGCCCCTGGGTGATGTCTAACAGAAATTTGGAAATGTAGGGCTGGGTGGACCTACAGATGCCTCGGTGGGGATTGGTGTCTGATCACTGGCACCTCCCTCTGATCAAATAATCATTACTGTGATGATACAGTGTAAGTGCTGAATAAGGACTTGCCACTATACCAAAGCTTTCATATGTATCATCTCATAGGGGAGCATTCTGGGCTATCGATATTATTCTTAGAGTCATTGATAATAAACAATAGTTACTGAGTGTTTATTATAGGAAAGGGTTTGGTTTGATGCTTTCAGAGCATTATCTTATTGTGAACCCTTGTCCAAATGTTTGGGGTGATTCTATTATTACATTCATTATAAAGGAGAAGAAACTGATATTTGTAGAGATTAAAACATTTGCTAGAGTTGAATATATGACTTTTCAAACTGAACAACCCTCATTGTCCTGAGACCTGGACTAATTTTTCCGGAGTGCCATGACAGTGCCGGATGCACCACACAGGATCAAACATTCTCCCTTCCAAGAAGACTAACAGTGAAAAAGAAGGTGGTCTTCTCCCCTCTCCTTCTTCCTTTGATTATACAAATGTAACCCACTAAGTACTTGAGGCAGCACAATGCTCACCTGTCTCCTTTTTTTTTTTTTTAATTTTATTTAATTTTTAAACTTTACATAATTGTATTAGTTTTGCCAAATATCTAAATGAATCCACCACAGGTATACATGTGTTCCCCATCCTGAATCACCTGTCTCCTTGTAAGTCTTACAAGCATCCTATTTTAATGGATCACTTCTCATCTATCACTCCTCAGGCTCTGGCTCAATTTTTTCTGCGCTGAGGCATAAGGAACCTGAGCTATTTGGAACCCCTGGAAAGCCATCTAGTGGTGTCCAACCTGATACCATCTGCCTGGGAGCATACAAACCAGTCAACTTTCACTTTCCTTCAGGCCAGGGGCATCATGCACCCTTGGGTAGCCATCCTGGGCCTCCTACTCCTTCTGACAGGTAGGTGCACAGGTGGGCTGTGCTTTGGAAGCCCTGAGGATGGGGGAATATAGCGGGTATGTAGGTATGGTTGAGCAGGGTAGATTTCTAGGGCATTGTTTAAAAATAATGGGGTCAAGTAGTGAGCAAAGAACAAGGCTGAAACCTTAAGCCAAAGAAATTGCTTAAACACTAAGAATTATAAAATCAATAGCTAGATGAACAAGGCATGACACAGCACACATGCATCTGCTGTCATTTGTGTTGTTCATGTGTACGCATGAACTTCTCACATGTATGTAGTAAACAGCAACCATTGTTATCAATGGCATGGAAGGGAACGGGAGGAAGGAATGGGGACGGATGGGAAGGAGAATAACCTTCCCTCTTTCCAGTGGCTTAAGACTCCATACTTCCAATGTAGTGGGTGTGGGTTCCATCCCTCTTTGGGGAACGAAGATTCCCCATCTGTGCTGTATGGGAAATTTTTTTCTTAATAGATAAAATATTTTAATTCAAAACATTCTATGAGAGAGGGGAGAAAATTAGTGATAGATATATCCTAAAATTTAAAAACAATCTTTACAGGTGGAATATGAGTAAAAGTACAATTTAAAATTATACTTCTATAACAAATTTTTAAAATTAATATTATTAGCTTTGTGATCCCAAAATGATATTAAGCAAAATTAAATATTATCAGAATTCCAGTGAAGAAAATACTCTTATACTATGTAACAATGAGTGTCTTATTCCCAAAGTACTCCCCAGACTCATAGCCCAGTCCCAACTATGAAAAGTGAAAGTGAAAATGAAGTTGCTCAGTGGTGTCAGACTCTTTGCGACTCCATGGACTATAGCCTACCAGGATCCTCCATCCGTCCATGGGATTTTCCAGGCAAGAGTACTGGAGTGGGTTGCCACTTCCTTCTCCAGGAGATCTTCCTGACTCAGGGATCGAACCCATGTCTCCCACATTGTAGGCAGACTCTTTTTACCATCTGAGCCACCAGGGAAGTCCTGACTATGATTAGCTGTTAAGTCTCATATTTCTTTTAGGAACTTTTTGCCAATGCACGGTTTTTAAGCCAGTGCCACAGGTGAGAGTTTTCCTGCCTGTTTGTTCCTAAGAGGCAAAATTTAGTATTTTACTGAATATTCTCTAATTTTTTGGTTTTGTCTGGGTAAGTGGACTGTGATTAATTGCACATAGCTCTAGAAAGGATCCTTGCTTGAATTTTTTGGAATGACTCTAAAGCCTATAAGACTCGAATTCTCCTAAAAGTATTATAAACTCATTTTCCTAAAAACTGACTTCTAAAGAGTTTACAAGACTTCTGCCTTCTAGTCAATGATGTTTAATAAAATATTAGACCTGTTTTTTAAATTTTAAATGAGAAAGGGTATTATGAAATGACTATGTTCAATGACCACTGGAAAATTCAAATAAAAATTGAAAATCAAAACTTTGAATGCAATAGAGTTTTTAAACCAGATTTCAGTTAAGGCAGTGATTGAATCTAGGAGAAAGGAAAAGACACCAGTGTGTTTTATATATTTAATAAAAGGATACCTGTCAAATACAGGATGAATATCCACATACTCATGCATTACTAGATGTCATTTGTTTCAATCAAATCTTTTGGAGAAAAGTTTGATCATATTCACCAAAAAAGCTGAACATAGATCTGACCTTTGTCCTGATATTTTCTCTAGAAAATCAGTCCTATTGGGAAGCATAGGACATTTTCGTCAATCGAGAAAAATGTTTATATGATCTTTCATCTTCAATCATATCTAGTAAATAGTGATGCTGCTGAAGAACATGTTAACATGGAAATTTGCTTATACTAAATTCTAAAAACTCAAGATACAGTCACATAGTTTCAAACCAAATAAGCTATATGAAAAAAATTAAAATTATTAAAATTAGAATATTGAGACCTCATATTCTCACGCTCTGGTTTCTCTTTATTTACAGATGGTGTAACCTCTTACCATCGAGTGACTGGAGTAGCGGGTCAGTCTGTCAGGCTACCCTGCTCATATACTGGAGAAATCACAACTGCATGCTGGGGCCCAGGGGCATGTTCTTTGCTGAGCTGCGGAAGTAACATTATCTGGACTGATGGATACAAAGTCATAGTTCAGACAGACAGACGTTATTAGCTAAAAGGAAATATTGGTGAAAGGGATTTGTCTTTGACCATAGAGAATACTGTCCCATCTGACAGTGGCTTGTATTGCTGCCGTATTGAGAAAAAAGGGTGGTTCAATGATATAAAAATCATTCAGGAGTTGAATATCAGGCCAGGTGAGTTTGTCTTCCTACTTTTTTTGATCACTTACTCTAGGTTCCCAGAGATAAGAGTTTCTGTTTGGTATTAACTTCCTCTTCCTTTAATAGGGAAACAGGAGGTTCTTATAGTTTTGTTTTCTAATAACTCTTCAGTAGAATAAGTTGTATTTGTGTGGAGTGGAATATTAAAACTAATTTTGATTCAGGATCATAGGCTAGAGGATCTTTCCAGTCAGCATCTCCTAAAGCAGTGCTTCAGGAGTTCTAGTTGCTTAATGAAAATGCACTCTGAGGTATAGTGAACATTGCTATGGAGCTAAATTTATTCCACTTGAAGAACTGCTCTTTTCTCTAGATCATATCTTAAAAGAATTTTTAAATGTTCTTTCTAAACCTTTTAAGACTTATAAAGAATTTCACATGTGTAAAATAGATACTTTGACAACAGTCAACGTAGTCTTGTTGTGTATACATTGTTCAGTTCAATTCAGTAGCTCAGTCATGTCCAACTCTTTGCCACCCCATGGACTGCAACACACCAGGCCTCCCTGTCTATCACCAACTCCAGGAGTTTATGCAAACTCATTTTCATTGAGTCGGTGATGCCATCCAACCATCTCATCCTCTGTTGTCCCCTTTTCCTCCCACCTTCAATACTTCCCAGCATCAGGGTCTTTTCAAATGAGTTAACTTTTCACATCAGGTGGCCAAAGTATTGGAGTTTCAGCTTCAGCATCAGTCCTTCCGATGAATATTCAGGATTGATTTCCTTTAGGATGGACTGGTTGGATCCCCTTGAAGTCCAAGAGATTCTCAAGAGTCTTTTCCAACACCACAGTTCAAAAGCATCAGTTCTTCAGTGCTCAGCTTTCTTTACAGTCCAACTCACATCCATACATGACTACTGGAAAAACCATAGCTTTGACTAGATGGACCTTTGCTGGCAAAGTAATGT
>NW_011494935.1:150536-193228 GCF_000754665.1 Bison bison bison | reverse complement strand
GATGTACTCCTTTTCCTATTTGGAACCAGTCTGTTGTTCCATGTCCAGTTCTAACTGTTGCTTCCTGATCTGCATACAGATTTCTCAGGAGGCAGGTCAGGTGGTCTGGTATTCCCAACTCTTGAAGAATTTTCCACAGTTTGTTGTGATCCACTCAGTCAAAGGCTTTGGCATAGTAGATGTTCTGTTAAAGCAGTAGATGTTTTTCTGGAACTTTTTTGCTTTTTTTGATGATGTAAAGGATGTTGGCAATTTGATTTCTGGTTCCTCTGCCTTTTCTAAATCCAGCTTCATCATCTGGAAGTTCACAGTTCATGTACTGTTGAAGCCTGGCTTGGAGAATTTTGAACATTACTTTACTAGCGTGTGAAATGAGTGCAATTGTGCATTGAGTTTAAGCATTCTTTGGCATTGCCTTTCTTTAGGATTGAAATGAAAACTGACCTTTTCCAGTCCTGTGGCCACTGCTGAGTTTTCCAAATTTGCTGGCATATGGAGTGCAGCACTTTCACAGCATCATCTTTTAGGATTCAAAATAGCTCAACTGGAATTCCATCACCTCCACTAGCTTTGTTTGCAGTGATGCTTCCTAAGGCTCACTTGACTTCACATTCCAGGATGTCTAGCTCTAGGTGAGTGATCATACCATCCTGATTATCTGAGTCGTGAATATCTTTTTCATATAGTTCTGTGTTTTCTTGCCACATCTTCTTAATATCTTCTGCTTCTGTTAGGTCCATACCATTTCTGTCCTTTATTATGCTCATCTTTGCATGAAATGTTCCCTTAGTATCTCTACTTTTCTTGAAGGGATCTCTAGTCCTTCACATTCTATTGTTTGCCTCTATTTCTTTGCATTGATCGCTGAGGAAGGCTTTCTTATCTCTCCTTGCTATTCTTTGGAATTCTGCATCCAAGTGGGTATATCTTTCCATTACTCCTTTGCTTTTTGCTTCTCTTCTTTTCTCAGCTATTTGTAAGGTCTCCTCAGACAACCATTTTGCCTTTTTGAATTTTTTTTTCCCTTGGGGGTGTCTTGATCCCTGCCTCCTGTATAATGTTACAAACTTCCATCCATAGTTCTTCAGGCAGTCTGTCTATCAGATCTAATCCCTTGAATCTATTTCTCACTGCCACTGTATAATCATAAGGGATTTGATTTAGGTCATACCTGAATGGTCTAGTGGTTTTCCTTACTTTCTTCAATTTAAGTCTGAATTTGGCACTAGGGAGTTCATGATCTGAGCCACAGTCAGCTCCCAGTCTTGTTTTTGCTGACTGTATAGAGCTTCTCCATTTTTGGCTGCAAAGAATATAATCAATCTGATTTCAGTATTGACCGTCTGGTGATGTCCATGTGTAGAGTGTTGTTGGAAGAGGGTGTTTGCTATGATCAGTGTGTTCTCTTCGCAAAACTCAATTAGCCTTTGCCCTGCTTTATTCTGTACTCCAAGGCCAAATTTGCCTGTTACTCCAGGTATTTCTTGACTTCCTACTTTTGCATTCCAATCCCCTATAATGAAAAGGACATCTTTTGGGGGTGTTAGTTCTAGAAGGTCTTGTCAGTATTCATAGAACCGTTCAGCTTCAGCTTCTTCAGCATTACTGGTCAGGGCATAGACTTGGATTACCGTGGTATTGAATGGTTTGCCTTGGAAATTAACAGAGATCATTCTGTTGTTTTTGAGATTGCATCCAAGTACTGCATTTTGGACTCTGTTGTTGACTATGATGGCTACTCCATTTCTTCTAAGGGATTCCTGCCCGCAGTAGTAGATATAATGGTCATCTGAGTTAAATTCACCCATTCCAGTCCATTTCAGTTTGCTGATTCCTAAAGTGTTGACGTTCACTTGTGCCATCTCCTGTTTGACCACTTCCAATTTGCCCTCATTCATGGACCTATCATTCCAGGTTCCTATGCAATATTGCTCTTTACAGAATCATACTTTACTTCTATCACCAGTCACATCCACATCTGGATGTTGTTTTTGCTTTGGCTCCATCTCTTCATTCTTTCTGGAGTTATTTCTCCACTTTCTCCAGTAGCATATTGGGCACCTACTGACCTCGGGAGTTCTTCTTTCAGTGTCCTATCTTTTTGCCTTTTCACTTTGTTCATGGGGTTCTCATGGAAAGAATATTGAAGTGGTTTGCCATCCCCTTCTCCACTGGACCACGTTTTGTCAGAACTCTTCACCATGACCTGTCCGTCTTGGGTGGCCCTACATGGCATGGCTCATAGTTTCATTGAATTAGACAAGGTTGTGGTCCATGTGATCAGATTGGTTAGTTTTCTGTGATTGTGGTTTCCAGTTTGTCTGCCCTCTGATGGAGAAGGATAAGAGGCTTATGGAAGCTTCCTGATGGGAAAGGCTGACTGAGGCAAAACTGGGTCTTGTTCTGATGGGTGGGGCCATGTTCAGTAAATCTTTAATCCAATTTTCTGTTGATATTGTTGGCTGTGTTCCATCTCTGTTAATTACCTGGGGCAAACTACGGTGGAGGTAATGAAGATAATGGTGACCTCCTTCAAAAGGTCCCTTGCATACACTGCTATACTCAGTGCCCCCAGCCCTGCAGCAGGCCACCACCAACCCACGCCTCTCCTGGAGACTCCTGGATACTCACTGGCAAGTCTGGGTCAGTCTCTTGTGGGTCACTGCTCCTTTCTCCTGGGTCCTGGTGTGCACAAGGTTCTGTTTGAGCCCTCAAAACAAGAGTCTATTTCCCATTCCTGTGTAAGTCTGGCAGCTCTATGGTGGGGTTAATGGCGACTTCCTCCAAGACGGCTTATGCCAAACCCAGGTCTGCTGCCCCCAGAGTCCCTGCCCCTGCGGCAGCCCACTGCTGACCCATACCTCTACAGGAGATACTCAAACACAGTTTTGTCTCTGTCTCTGTGGGGTCTCTGGGTCCTGGTGCACACAAGGTTTGTTTGAGCCCTCTGAGTGTCCCTGGTGGGTATGGGGTTTGATTCTAAAAGAGATTTCACCCCTCCTACCATCTTGCTCAGGCTTATCCTTTGCCCTTGAACATGGGGTATCTCCTCAAAGTCACTCCACTGCCGCGCAGCCGCTGCTCCAGCACCTACCATCTTGATGGACTTCTCTGCCCTTGGAAGTGGGGTATCTCCTCAAAGTTGCTCCAGCACCACACAGCCTCCACTCTACTTGAGTGGGTAGACTTTCCCTTCTCCAGGGGATCTTCCCAACCGAGGGATCAAACCCAGGTTTCCCATATTGCAGGTGGATTCTTTACCAGCTGAGCCACAATATATGAGCCTATATAGTTTCACCCCTTCCCTCTGCTCTGTCTTGGATTTTTTGAAACATGTTTCACCCCTGATCATTAAATTGCTAGTTTTAAATTTAAAATAGCCTTATCGCTCTATGAAAACATTTGCATCTCAATAGCTGTTGACCTGTGGCTTTTAAAAATTTCATGAAATTCAAAAAACTGGGAAGTTTCCATTTTTCCATCTTGAGGTAGATATTCTAATTTTCCTTACTGTTTGATGAAAGGATCAAGTTCTTCAGGATTTCCTAGTTTCTGGTGCTCTTTCCTAATAAATGTTCTCCCACTAGGGTCTTCCATTGACAACAGAACCCAATGCCCCTGGCCTTCTTGAGCTATGTCTCTTGTTTAATTTAAAGGAGCTTGATATTACATTACAACCTTCCATCTTTTGTACTTGGCTTGTGTCCTTGAAGGAAAGTAAAATAAGGTCAACTTTGATACAGCAAATAGCTGACTCTGAGGAAAGTACATCTAGGAAGTAATTTAAGGAAAATAGGCTGGTGCTAGAGACATAGGTTTTGAACTGTGGTGCTGGAGAAGACTCTTGAGAGTCCCTTGGACTGCAAGGAGATCCAACCAGTCCATTCTGAAGGAGATCAGCCCTGGGATTTCTTTGGAAGGAATGATGCTAAAACTGAAACTCCAGTACTTTGGCCACCTCATGTGAAGAGTTGACTCATTGGAAAAGACTGATGCTGGGAGGGATTGGGGACAGGAGGAGAAGGGGACAACAGAGGATGAGATGGCTGGATGGCATCACTGACTCGATGGACGTGAGTCTGAGTGAACTCCGGGAGTTGGTGATGGACAGGGAGGCCTGGCGTGCTGCAATTCATGGGGTGGCAAAGAGTCGGACATGACTGAGCGACTGAACTGAACTGAACTGAGAGACATAGGTAAGGAGGTTGCATGTGGAGAAGAGATTTTTTTTTAGAGTTGTAAAATTGTATGATTGGTCTGGCTGAATATTTTTTCAACGATACAGAAAAAAATTAGTAGGGGACTTTTATCGTGTTTAATAGATGAATATTTAAAGTCACTGCCCTGTACAGCAGGAAACTGGTCCATAACTGAGCCAAAGTGATTCCACCTCCAATTCAATTCTTTGTTTAAATTTTCTGTACTTTTCACAGAATGAGCTTACTTTCCAACCTTCTGTTAGGGCTGTTCCTCAGCATCTTCTTCTACCCTTAGCTTCCTAGCTTCTTCCTCAGGAAATATTTACAACCAAGGAAGACACACAGTTAAACAAGCCAATTCAGTTTCCTCCTTGTTACAGTCCTTTATCGGATTTTTTGCTTACTTCCTTTTTTTTGTCTAGATTTGATTTCAGACTGAACAGAGGGGATTGAGATTGCTCTCTTTGTCAAAACCTCTGACTACACTGTTAGACCAGAGTCAGCAAACTGTAGCTCCAGGGCCAGGTCAGATTATAAAACAGGCTCACCAACAGCTTTATAAATAAAGTTTTATTGGAACATAGCCACATCCATTTGTTTACATTGTGTCCACGGTTGTTTTCACACTGACAGATTAGAGCAATTACCACCAAGATCTCAGGACCCCCCAAAGCCTAAAATTTACTGATGCCTTATACATAATAGAACTCACAAATACCTGTTGAAAAACAGTTTTTCTTTTTTAAGGCAAAAATTAACTAGTATCCAAATTAAGTTGACTCGAATCCCTCAAAACAGTTTTCACACCAATTTCCCCCTATTTAAGTGACTTGAGGTTCCAATTCATAGTTAGTAGAGTTGAAATTTAAGAATACTTCTGTGCAAAAAAATGCTTGGTGAGAAAAAAAAGTACTTATTTTTTATTCAACCCTACAATTTCTGCTTTTGTGTCAGGCACTGTGTTTTGTTTTAATTTTAGTTCTAATTCTTTCTCTGGGTAACTCTGAGGACTTCAGTAAGAGATTTGGAATCCTATACCATTTCAGACTCTGGAAAGAGTCAAAGTTATTACCTGTTGTTATTATCTCTTAGGTAGAAAGGAACTTTAAAGCATCCAGTCTCTCTTCTAACCAGATTCAAAATGCATTTGTGTTATTGAGTATACGTTAATGGTTTAAATTAATCTGTGTTTAAGATGTGGTTCTGTGACTTCCCTGGTGGTTCAGATAGTAAAGCATCTGTCTACAATGTGGGAGACCCAGGTTCGATCCCTGGGTCAGGAAGTTCCCTGGAGAAGGAAATGGCAACCCACTCAAGCATGGATGGAGGAGCCTGGTGTCCATGGGGTCACAAAGAGTCGGACACGACTGAGCGACTTCACTTTCACTTTCTGTTGGGAAAGTACCCCTAGGACTGATCAAACTGAATGCTGTTTATCTGGTAAATATTTTGGTTCTTGGGAACTACTATTTAGGTCCTAGGTGTACACCACTGAGAGGGTAAAGATGGTTTCAGGTTCTAGACATTTTCTCTTTCTCACATATGTTTTTGAAGATACATAGATTTGGTATGCATGACTAGTCTTTACAAAATGCTTCAACACAAATCCCATATGTCAGTTTTCCTTTCAACACCTCCTAAAATTTCATCCTTTCAATGCAGCTGTTTCCTTGCTGTGACCATGTCTTCACTCCCTGCTTGTCACAGATTCTAGCTGACCAATGATGAGAATTTGGAGTTCATGGGCAATAAACACAGAGTTCTACCTGGGGACAGTCTCCTTGGTCATGTTGTTGAACAGACCCAGCACATGGCTCTTGTTACCTGCAGCTTATTGAATCCTTGCTTTCATGTTAATTTCTAGCTCCAGCTACAACAACAACAACCACTACTCCAACAACTGCCACCACTACCACTACTCAAAGAACAGGAGCCACCACTACTACTACTCAAAGAAAAGTGACCATGACTGCTACACCTCGAAGAGAAACAACCGAGGCTAGCACTCCAACAACGACAGAAACTAATCAGACAGAAACTACTACTTCAACAACCACCGTCACCACTACTCCAACGGCAACCACCAGTATTCCAAAAACGACCACCAGTACTACTCCAGTAACAACTGCCACCACTGCTTCAACAATCACGATGATCACCACTGTTCAATGACAACGAAGGCTTCTACCTCTGCTCTTCCGATGGCAACACCCACAGAGGACTTCCAGCCAGGTAAACAGATGTGCTTCTGATCCTTTAGGCTTTAAAGGAGAGGGTATTGACTATGCAAAGCACTGTGTTAAGTCAGATGTACAATCTACAGTAAGGATTCTTAACAGGCCTCCAAACCTAGCTCTACAGAGTCTGTGAATCCCCTGTCCCCTGTTATATTCATCTTTTATATCTATAAGCATTTACAGAGTGAAGGAGACCTAAGGCTTTTTATCAGACTCTCAAGAAATTCATTAATACAAAAAAACAAACAAACAAAAAAAAAAAACAACCCAGATCACTGATCTTGGACATCTAAGGAGAATGGCTCATTTGAACACAGAATTGTGAGGGAAAAATAAGGATGCCAGAACAGAGCCTGGTGAATGAGATTCTGCCCTTTCAAGGAGCTCTGAATAGAGATCATTTATTCATTTTAAAGCCTAACCCAACACATGAGGATAAGATTTCAGTGAAGTTAATGCTTACTCTGTTTCCTGTGTCAGGAAACGTGCTAACTGCTTTACAACTATTAAGCCACTTAATTTTTATGACAACCCTGCCCATTGTCAGTGTGAGTCAATCCTACTTTATATTCCTGAGGACTGAGGCACGGAGTCTGAGTTCATCGTTGTTTCTGTTCATTCATATGAATGGAAAACGGTTGGGTCTAGATTGTGCCCGTTAATTTGAATGTTGGCCTTTGCTGCATTCTATACTGAACATAGAGTTTCTGTTTGGATGAGTTTGTTCTGATCTGACATCCTCACTGGAAAAGCTTTCATACAATTACCCTGCTTTTTCAGGGTGTCAGTGACTGACACATTTTTCTTCTAACCTCCTTTGTTCATGTATCAGAGGAATGCCATTTATACTGATGACAAAGTAAATATCAGATTTAAGTATTATGCAATTTAGAATGCAGACATTTGTTTTTTTCCAATTCAGGCTACAGTGTTCATACTTCAAATTTCTGTTAGATAATAGTTTAGGTTTAATATAAATGGAAAATATTTTTGAATTATAGGTGGAGAAATAACTTCTCATTTTGTGGACATGTTTGGGTTCAAACTTTCTCTCTTTAGGATTAAAAAGATAACTTTTATGTGGAGATTCTCAAAAAAGATAACTTTTATGTGGAGATTCTCAAAGCCTCCACAACCCTTTGGCACTTTGAAGTGGCTCTGGAACTGAAGAGAAACAGAAATATCACAAACTCTTAGCCAAAATGTCTGAGGGAACACATTGATTTCCCTTCACGCCTGTTGATCCATGTGTGTATTCAGTGAGGAGGGATCTGAAGGATTTTCTTCAAGTTGAATTTGGAAGGAGGTCTTTAGGTTGAAAGTGGGATTTTTACAGCCATAAAAGTTTGCAAGAAAAATGCACTAGAGCAACTGTTGACTTTTTCAATATTGATTTAGCTTAATAGTTTGTGCCTGCTGAGGTGGATGGATTAGAGCTCCTGTTTTGAGGGACATGTGTAAGTTATGGCCTTTGTTTAAAGCAGAAGTTCAGAAGGAAAGTGTTGGTGCATATGATCGTGTGACCTCCTAGGGGTAGTATTAGTTGAGTCTTATACATGTCCTGATAGTTTCCTAGTGAGTTTGAGTTTAGAGTTGAACTTTACAATACAGAAAGGATGTTAGCACTGGAACAGATCTATAGCACAGGCATTTGTATTTACACTCATTCCCTCTCTGTGTTCTGTGCCCCGTCCATGCTAGTCACCTAGAGTACTCCTGAACTGCTTGGAAGTAAAGTCCTAGGAGAACAGGAGAACAGAAAAATGCCCACAAAGACCAAAACTACAGATAGAAGTTAAGATCAATAGGTCTTCTGCACAGATTTAAGTTGAATGAAGACTGTGATCTTTTGATTTTCTTTTATTGTCCTGTTCTTAATTCCTAAAGAGAGCCATATCCTGCTACAAATTTGAGCATTAGACAAAAGCAAAACCAAAAAAAAAAGAAAATAAATACACCACCAACAACAATGACCAAAAAACTCCCATAAAAACAAAAATTTTCACAGAAAACAAAAGATAGCTCAGAACAAGAGAACAGGTAATGTTGAAATGTGAAGTCCATGGTGAGAAAGTGGAAAGAAGACCAATGAGAGGCAATAGGGAAAGCCTAGGTTTGGGAACTCTTGTTCAGTCAGCACCACTGCCTTGCTCTAAAATTCTGTGATGCTCTCAGAGGAGGGGATATAAAAAAATCTTATTAAGAGGCAACTGGTCAACTCTGCAGGTCAGATGAGATGTTTGATAGAAAATAAAGGAGAGATTTCAAGAAAGGAAAAAGGAAACTTAGCCCCGAGAATTCTCAGTAAAGCTTTCTGGTGAGAAATAGAAGATGAGTCAGATAACATCTGAAATCAGTCTTATGAAAGGAGTGATCAAAACACAACTGCATAAGGAGCCAGGGTACCAGGAACATTGCTTTGAGGCTTATTACCAAGACTCAGACAGTGGACAGTACTGACTCCGTAAAGTGACTTCAAGAAATTGAATAATTTCAGTATGTTTTCTGTGCTGGTCAATGTGTACATCTCCCTGAAAAGATGTAGATGGATAATTAGGAACTTGAATAAGGTCAGGAAATCAAGATTGGGGTTCTTGTGAACAAGGTGGGTTAGTGCCAGCCCCAAAGCCATGCTCCACAGAATTGAAATGTCATTGGTATGAATAAAAGTTTGGTAGGAATAAACACTTAATTGAGTGTCCTATATAAGATGCTCTGTTGATAGGTTTTAAGAAGATACTAAGAGTATAAAAGAAGAAATGATTCTGTCTATTGATAAGCGCTTCAGATCATTATCTAGGTAATATTTATTCATGATAATGAAATACATATATGGCAGGGTAATGTCTCAAGGCCATCCTTGAATACTTCTCTAAGAAAGAGTCAAAGGGTAATTCCTAATTTTAGTTTTGTTTGCTATTTTTTTCTGGAGTTGGAAAATTTCCTCCACGAATTGAACAACATTCTTCCATTCTTATCATTTCAGTACCTTCTCCAACGCAGGCTGCAGAAACCAAGCCTACCACACCATATGAAAAAAATAAAACTTGCTCACCATCATACTCTTGCTCAACAGGTAACTTTGTTTTCTTTCCTGAAAGCCTGGGAGCTTTCAAATTTTGATAAATGTTAGCACACTGTTAAGAGCATGTATTCTGTAATAACACAGGTCTGACTTGAGTACCTACAAAGGCTACTCCAATTAGCTATACGACTTAAACAAATGTCTGACCCTCTTTGAATCTGTGTTTATCTTTTGTAAAATGGATGGAATTTTACTGATGTAGAATTCTTTCAAGGATTAAATTAGCTAAAGATTGGAACATAGTTAAATGGTAGTGATACATAGAGTGGCACCTATGACTGTCACTTAGCGTGTCCAGAAATATGCACACCTGAGCCACATAGCTAGCTTGTAAGATTTGGGAACATCCACATGTGTATCCGCATTTCCCTAAATTAAATGAACCAGCCTTTTCTTTAAACCTATTAGTAGGTTTAACCCCCTGGACAGAGCCTTAAAAAGCCTAAATCCAAATCAACCTGGCCCAGACCAGACTAGTCACTTGTTTATGTTTCTCCTAAACTCCAGAAACTACATAGAAAGAACCACAAGGCCCTCCCGCTGCCTTGTTAAGCTTTCATTTCACATGGACACTTTGAGATGGGTTGAGAACATGGACAGGAGAACCAAAGAGTCATGCCCTCCTAGGATTGGGCTATGCCACCAGAAAAGTCTCCCTGCTCTCCCCAATTTTGGAAAATCCATATTCTTTTCAGAGGTAAGATTTGTCTTGTCTTTCCTGTGATAGCGAAAGGTGGTGCTGAATCCTGTCATCTTTCCCAGCTAACTTGCTACCTGTGGTGGTAACTTTGGGGACGTGGCACATGCTGAACTCCTTTGCAATGCAGAACTGGCTTATGTGTCCTTGTGCCTGTGATGCATTCAAACAAGGTCAGGCTTTTCAAGACTCCTCGTGCATATGACTCATCATGCTCAGGAGCTGCCAATCTGTAGCAGACCCCCAGTATGGCCTGCCTTTTGCCAATCATCCCTGGAAGCTGGTTAATAGAAAATGGACCTGCAGTAGGATGCACAGAGGGACAAATTCCACTGGGAATCAATCTCTAAAATATGTCATTAAAACCTGGTCAAGGTAGAGATTTTCAGAATGGATCAGACATTGGAACAGCTGTGTCCCCACAACTTCTGTGACTGCTGCCATCTTGGCAGTGTCTCTGAGGTTCTCCAGCCAAATCCTCACAATGCTCAAGTCAGACTTCAGTGGGTTAAAGCCTCACAAAACAAAGAATTTTAGTTTGGAAGGAATTTTGGTCATCATATGGCCTGCCACCCACCTTTTGACAGACAGATGTACCAGCAAACTGTCACTTGTTGTGGTCCTTCATTAGCTACGTCATGTCTGATTCTTTGTGGCCCCATAGTCTGCAACATGCCAGGCTTCCCTGCCCTTCACTGTCTCCTGGAGTTTGCTCAAATTCATGTTCATTGAGTTAGTGATGCCATCCAACCATCTCATCCTTTATCACCCCCTTTTCCTTTTGCCTTCAGTCTTTATCAGCATCAGGGGCTTTTCCAGTGAGCTGGCTCTTCACATCAGGTGGCCAAAGTATTTGAGCTTCAGCCCTTCCAATGAATAGTCAAGACTGATTTCCTTTAGGATTGTCTGGTTTGACCTCCTTGTAATCCAAGGGACTCTCAAGAGTCTTCTCCAGCACCACAGTTCAAAAGCATCAGTTCTTTAGTGCTAGTATTTATGGTCCAATTGTCACATGCGTACATGACTACTGAAAAAAACTAGAGCTTTGACTCTACTCACCTTTGTCAGCAAAGAGATGTTCTGCTTTTTAATATGCTGTCTAGGTTGGTCATAGCTTTTCTTCCAAGGAGCAAATATCTTTTAATTTTATGGCTGCAGTGACCATCCACAGTGATTTTGGAGCCCAAGAAAATAAAATCTGTCATTACTTCCCTTTTTTCCCCTTCTATTTGCCATGAGGTAATGGAACTGTATGCCATGAGCTTAGTTTTTCAAGTGTTGAATATCAAGCCACCTTTTCAATCTCCTCCTTCACCATTATCAAGAGGTTCTTTAGTTCCTTTTCACTTTCTGCCATTAGAGTGGTATCATCTACATATCCGAGGTTGTTGCATTTCCCCTGGCAATCTTGATTCCAGCTTGTGATTCATCCAGTCTGGCAGTTTACATGATTTACTCTGCACACAAGTTAAATAAGCAGGATGACAATATGTAGCCTTGTCATACTCCTTGTCCAGTTCTAACTGTTGCTTCTTGACCAGCATACACATTTCTCAGGAGACAGATAAGGTAGTCTAGTACTCCTGTCTCTTTAAGAATTTTCCACAATTTGTTGTGATCTATACAATCAAATAAGTCAGGAAGATCAAACCAATCAATCCTAAAGGAAATCAAACCTGAATATTCATTGGAAGGACTGATGCTAAAGCTGAAGCTCCAATACTTTCGCCACCTGATGTGAAAAGCTGATTCACTGGAAAAGACCCTGATGCTGTGAAAGATTGAGGGCAAGATGAGAAGGAGACAGCAGAGGGTGAGATGGTTGGATAACATCACTGACTCGATGGACATGCGTTTGAGCAAACTTTGGGAGATAGTGAAGGACAGGGAAGCCTGCCATGCTGCAGTCCATGGGGTCACAAAGAATCAGATATGACTTAGTGACTGAACAATAACAACATAATCAAAAGCTTAGCATAGTCAATGAAGCAGAAATAGATGTTTTTCTGGAATTACTTTGTTTTATCCATGATCTACCTAATGTTGGCAATTTGATCTCTGGTTCCTCTGTCTTTTCTAAACCTAGCTTGAACGTCTGGAAGTTCTCAGTTCATGTACTGCTGAAGCCTAGCTTAAGGATTTTGAACATAACCTTGTTAGCGTATGGAAGGGTTATCCAAGTCATTAAGATCTTTTTGTATCATTCTTCTTTTGTATCATTCATCATTTTTGCCAACTCTTTTTAATCTCTTATGCTTCTGTCAGGTCCTTACCATTTCTGTCCTTAATCATGCACATTCTTGAATGAAATGGAGAAAGGGAAGACATACCCAACTGAAAGGAAAAGATATATCCAACTGATTATAGAGCTCCAGGAGAGATAAGAAGGCCTTCTTAAACGAACAATGCAAAGAAAACTGTCATACATTATCTCATTTAATTCTTTTGGGGCACATTTATTTCTTGCCTTTGCCAGACTAAGGAGCCTGTTTAGTACTGTTTTGGAGACAGACAGTCTTCAGTTCAACTGCTAGTTACTAGCTGTGCACCCATGGGCAAGATGTTGCATTCCTCACTGCAAGTTTGTGAGGAATGAAAAATAAGATGTTTGGAAAGTCCATTGCATGGTGTCTCTCCCCACATTGTTCCTATTTTTATATAATAACAATAGTAATAGCTGATATTTGTCTAACATGGTGTTAAGCACCTTATAAGCATCATCTAATACGACTGCTTTATGAGATGGGTGCTATCAACAGCTTGTACTTCTAACGCTTACCTTAGCTAGAAACATAAATATATACATTTATGTGTATGCAAAGGACCTTGATCAAGGTCACATTGTTGAGGGACATTGTCAACATTGAAGTCAAGTTTTATCTTGCTCAAGTCCATGCTGCTTTTACAAAATTACCCATTCTACACCTGAAACACTTACCTAAGGTTATAATACAAGTCATGCACAAAGCCTAGACTATAGCTATTGTCTTTGGCTCTCCAAGAAGTACTGTCAGAATAATTAAAATGTAAACACAATATGTAAAGTGTAAAACTTTAGAGGGGATATGATGGATTCATTTTCACTGCCATTGCAAAATGACATGACAAAAGTTTTGTCAGTAGTTAAGGACTTTCTAAGACCTTCAGTGTTTTCATTGGATGAGAAAGTAACTTGTGTAGAGGTTATGAACTGAAGCTCTTGTCCTGTTCTGTAGTTGGAAACTTAGAACCATTTCAGGACTACTTCCTCAGCTGTAAAATAGGATTAAGAAAATTGGTATAAGAATATAAAGGTCTTGGTATATAATAGATACTCAGTAAAGAAAGAATCCTGTGTCTGACCTATATGTCAGATAGATTGCTTAGAAAGGTCAACAGTATATGTTCTGTGTAACAAAAGGCATATTTCAAAACACTATTAAAATTTGAACATTCAAAACTTTAAAGCATAATATTCTTTTATATCAAGATTTCAGGTACATAGCATCCTTGTGTGTGTGTGTGTGTGTGTGTGTATGTGTGTATGTCTGTATGTGTTAGTTGCTCAGTTGTGTCCAGCTGTTTGTGACCCCATGGACTGTCCCACCAGGTTTCTGTGTCTGTGGAATTCTCCAGGCAAGAATACTGGAGTGGGTTGCCATTCCCTTCTCCCAGGGATTATCCTGACCTGGGAGTTGAATCCAGGTCTCCTGCATTGCAGGCAGATTCTTTATTATCTGAGCCATCAGGGAAGCCCATATAGTATCCTTAGAAATTCTGCATATATCCTCATATTACATTAGCTTTGGGGCTGATGTAACATATTTTCTAAAGCTGTTTTGGATCAATATCTGAGCATACTGGCACATAATGTATGAGTTGGATGCCACCTGTTTGGGATATCTTAATGCATTTCACTCACATTTTAAATGCAAAGCCAATGTAACATCTGTTTTGAAAAGGGTGGTTCTGCTGTTTGGTGTGCAGTGGCCTCTGAGCACTCACTGGCAGTTTCATAGCTGTTATAAAAAAAACTGATTACCTACCTTAAGTGGTCATCTTTAACCTAGTTCTGAGAATGGGCCACTATAACTTCTTGAAAATTGTAGGTAAACATTCTGTGAACATATACTTGTTTCCACAGATAGAAAAAAAAGGGGGTCCACTTTGGAAGGGTGGGTGATGAAAATGGTTAAGAAGCGTAGGTTACAGGTTAAATTAAATAATGTTAGTTATTTGATTTAACTCCTGCAGTGCCTACAGCATTTGGGCATATGATTATTCAAGTTTTTATTCATTACCAGAAAGCAATGTGAATGTATTTGGTGTTTGCAATGAAAAGTCAGTATTTTTATAATTCTAATAAATTTTCCTTCTTGTGGAACAGATGGAATGACACTGTGACAGAGTCTCCAGATCCCCTTTGGCGTAGCTATCAAGTTGTAAGCATACTCCTTCCTACTTCATTAGCCTGATTCACTTATATGTTTCCTTGGAAACAAGTTACATTAGAGAGTATTATTATAAGTCTTGTTCACAGTTGATTATTTCTAATTCATAAAATAAAGGAAGAAAAGAATTTGACTCTTAAATAGGGATGTTTTCATTAATTTAAAAAAATTATATAGATGCACTATTTTGTTAGAAATATCCAAAAAGTGATATTATACTCCACACAAACACTCTACAAAATGTCTCCTGGCCATAAAATTAGAAAAAAAAGAGTGAATTAATTCAAAGATAGTGAATTAACATTACATATCAAGAAAGACTTTGATCATCATTAGAGAAATAGCATGCCTTGGATTGACGTGGTGGAATGGGGGCCATCCCAACCAAAACTATTACGGAAATCAAAGTGTGCTTGCTTAAACTTAGGCCCCCTAATATCTTTTTCCAACCCAACTGTCCTATTGAGAAATTTTGAGGCCACTGCTGAGTCTTTGTATATGTAATCCTCCCCATTTGTTGCTGGTGTTTAGTCACTAAGTTTTGTCCGATTCTTTGCAACCCCATGGATGGTAACCTGCAGGCTCCTCTGTCCATGAAATTTTCCAAGCCAGAATATTGGGGTGGGTTGCCTTTTCCTTCTCTGGAGAATCTTCCACACCCAGAGATCAAACCCATGTCTTCTGCTTGGCAGGCGAATTCTTTACTAATGAGCCACTTATGAAGCCCTGATCCTCCCCATATGATGACTTTTTAAGGTCCTAAGGTCTTGAACAACTTTGTGATTCTGTAGGATATTCTCATACATAGTTTGAGAAAAAATATAAGCAGCTGTAGTCTCATGATGTTCATTAAAATCTGATCTTTGTAAGTTAGAAGAATTTATCAATAGAATCTTTTCTTTTGTCTCACTTGGTTAAAAAACTTTTCTTTTTACTATGTGCAAGTAACTCTTAGAAGCAACAAACAAAAACAGTTTAGGTATGACAGTAATCCTGATTGCAAGTGGTGAGAGAGTGCAACATGGCCATTGTAAGAGAAAGTCAAGCTCAGAAAAAGTGGAGTTATTTAGTGTGAGATCAAATGGCTTTATGTTGCATACCTGAGTGACAATGATAACACTACCATACAGGAATGACATGAAAGATTTTAGCCGCTCTCACCAATCAGCTATGGGCGCTGATTGATCTGATGAATATGGGTAGAATTTGTTTATATCTATTAAATAGCAGAACTGCCACTGTGTAGATGAATGTAATATTGCTATACAGTTAGATTTATGCTGAATTAAAAAAAAATATTCTGAATGGTGGGATTTTTTTTTTACCTTTAGGACAGGTATGTTTAGCAACAAGTAGAATCATTACAGAAGCAAGTCCACAATAGGCAGTAGCAAAATCGTGGGCTTTTTGTGTCTTGACTCTGAAGATGTCACAGTGTCTCCCAGGTATCCTGAAAACCAAGGAGCATATATTTTGTCCTAGTAGTAAATCATTCTCCTGAACTCCACTTTAAAGAGAGAATTGAACAAATACATGAAGATTTATAAGAAAAGATGTTCTTTGCTGCTATGCATAATCATAAAAATGTTTCAAATAATCTTAATACTCAATAATAGGGATTAATTAGTCAATTAAACATGCCCATTTATTGCCATTAACAATGTTGGCACCGCAGTGTACTTACTGACATGAAAAGAAAATGTCAATTGATAAGTGAAAAACTAAATAATGTAAGGACTTCCCTGGAAGCCCAGTGGGTAAGACTCCACACTTCCAATGCGGAGGTTCACAGGTTCCATCCCTGGCTGAGGAACTAAGATCCCACAGATTGTGCAGTACAGCCAAACAAATGTGTGTGTGTGTACATATGTGTATATATATATATATATATAAATATCAGAACTAAAAAAATGTGTCAAACTTACATGAGAAAAAACATTTTTTGTTTTAATATCATAAGAATAGTATATACAGAAATACCTTATTCATTTTTAAAAGTATTTGTAATTTACACACTATAAAACAGGCTCATTTGAAATGTACAGTTTGAGTTTTGACAAATGTATACACCTTTATAAATACCATCACAAGCAAGATATACATTTCCACCACCCCAAATGTATTTGAATTTTAAATTGTCTTAGAATTTCACCATATGATTATAACTTCAGATCATTTGGTCTCACCCCTCATGATAACAAACTAGCCAAATGTTAATAAATATATCTGGGTAATTTATTTTAGGAAGTGTGTTCTATGCATAATTCTAATAATATGGTTTTATTTTGTTGTTTTTTATTTTGTTTTTGATCTGCTGATGCTTCCTTAGGGGCTGGTACAAGGTCCATGGATGAGCACTGACAAGGGAGTCTCCATTGGAATCTCTGTTGCTGTCTTGGTAGTATTGCTCATATTTGTGGTATTCTGGATTAACAAAAGTAAGTCACCTCAGGACTGTGCCCACAGGAGTATTCTTGAGCCAAACGACCTGTAGCCCTATATTCCATATGATTTTGGTTTCACATAACTTCCTTGGTTCTTACCTTGTTCTTTTTTATTTTTGTTTATCTTAAAATTATCTTCCCAATGAAGAGAAACATGATACTTAAGTTCTCCATGGGAGAAATTAAATATGGAGAATTAAACATTGGTTAGGTAGAGTTGGGATTTGGATATCAACAAACCAGTGTAATATACAAGATTTGTTCACTCCTCCTTTTCCCCTTCCTTCAATAACTAATTTTTGTTCCTATAGGGAGTGAAATTGCTGAGAGTTTTACAATACACACTTAACAGAGGAACCAAATGAGCCATTGGGAGGATACATGATTTCAGGGCTAAGAAGAGAACAAAGGGTTTCACAAGGCAGCCACCCAGGGCCTCCTGGTGTCCTTCCACCAGTGTGTGTGTGTGTGTGTGTGTGTAAAACCTGTCATCTATAGGAGAAACACAACCTCCCATTTTTTTACAGTGAAATATGATTATATTAAAGTAAGCTAGGGCATGTGGGTGAATGCATTAACCCTAATAATCATAAGACACTTTCCACTAAGGGGTTTATTTGGCTCCTAGAGATTCAAGAAAAGTTATCTGAAGTTATTAGGGAAGAGCCCAGATTGATTTGTTTCCCCTTCATTTTAAAAATATTCTTTCCTCTTAATTAATTTTTTCAGTGTCTGATATCTGTACCTATTTTTCTCATATTAAGGTAATAACAGTAATAATATACTTATTGGGGAAAAAAATCTCATGAACTCTTTAGCTTATATGTTTAATTTTCTCTTCATTTCTTATCCAGTTTAGAATATCTTTGCCTGGGTAACAAGATGGAGCTACTATGGTAAGTTTGAAAGAGTTTGTGTCAATGCCTTTTGGTATTCTTATTAAAAATAAGGAAAATGTCTCTGTCCCTCTCTTTTCCTTCTGACTTCTCCATTTTATACTCTGGATTCTGAAAAATCTAGTATATAGAGAATCTCCATTGCTGTCTAACCTTCCAGTAATGATTTCAGTGATGTGATGAGAATACATCTCTGTGTTTTCTGCACATGTGCTAGAACAGTACAGAAACGGCACCTGAAACGAGACCTTTTAGAGCAAGAGAACTAAACTGCAGAGTTTGTTTCATGGGCCATTTGAGTGGGTTGTTTGGTTTGTTATTTGATTTAATTCATTGCTCTGTTTATTGCATGCCTATTGAGTCCCTATTATATTCCAAAGAGATGAGCAGAACAGACTGAAAACATGTAAATGAATAAGAAGGGCACTTTCAGGACTTCCAGAGAAATACCATGGGGAATACAGAGCAGGGCAGTAGGCTATGTGAGTGAGCCCCAAGGGAGCAGAAGGCAGCTCTGCAAAGATCTGGAGGAGGACACCTCCAGGCTGAAGACCCACAAAGCTGGGACGTGCCTCCAGCTGTCCAAGGTCTCACTATCCCCTATTGTTCCATACCCAGCCTGCTGTGCTCAACTACATTAGTTGTGTGGCCTGAAAACCATTTGACTTTACAGTTGTGTAAATCTACCCCACGGCCCAATAAAAAGTTAAATCCTCTTTGTATACATCCCTGTAGTCATTTGCCCAAACATCTGTAAAGGTGGGAAACCACTGCTGCTGCTGCTGCTGCTGCTGCTGCTAAGACACTTCAGTCGTGTCCGACTCTGTGCGACCCCATAGACAGCAGCCCACCAGGTTCCCCTGTCCCTGGGATTCTCCAGGCAAGAACACTGGAGTGGGTTGCCATTTCCTTCTCCAATGCATGAAAGTGAGAAGTGAAAGTGAAGTCGCTCAGTCGTGTCGGACTCTTCGCGACCCCATGGACTGCAGCCTACCAGGCTCCTCTATCCATGGGATTTTCCAGGCAAGAGTACTGGAGTGGGGTGCCACTGCCTTCTCTGCCTACTTCCAAATCCAAACAGCCTGCTTCATCTGGTCCAGCTTGGGCTTTAGGCAAAGTCTTTCTTTGAGAAAATCCATCCCTCTTAAGCCACCAGCCATTATTCCTAGTTTCTCTTTCATTATTCCTAGTTCTCTTTCATGTTTGTACACAGTCTTTCCTATACCTAAGTTAATCACATGAGCCAGTCCACAGAACATGCCTTGAACAATGACCAACACATTGCAACTGTTCCATAAATGTTGACTTTTATTATTGTAGGCGTGCCCTTCACATCAATAAACCTGTGAGACAGGCACTAGTATTAGTCTTAGTTTACAGTTTGGAAAACAGGTTTAGAGATGTTGAGTAATATCAAAAGTCACATCACACAGCAGTTAAAAGGCTCCAGTATAGGTCTCCTAGAGTCCAAAACCCAGACTTATAGAAGTTTTTGACTGTCTGCTTCCAAAAATGGAAGAAAAATAAATACTCCCTATAGGCAGAAAAGAATGGAAAATAGCATCCTCTTAGTCCTTTCACTGTTTAGATTTTTAAAATTTTCAATTTTTATCCCCTAATTAGAAAAGAAAATATTTATTGTAGAAAATACCTTACAAAAACAAAACAAAACAAAACAAAACAAAGCTGAGGGTTTCCTCATCATGTTATTTTGGGGGCAGCTATTAATTTATCACATTGACTTATTTTGAGCCACAGACACCTACACTGTTTCTACATATATGTGACTAATCTGTTTAAAGATCAGAGCTGAGTGAAGATTCAGTGCATTTCATATCATTTATGGGCAGGCTTAGGTAATGAAAATAGTGACTGCGTACAAGTTCTAAGAAAGTAGCTGTATCAAAGCCCCATAGATTACCTTTTTGTACCCTTGATGTGTGATCATATAAGCTATAAAAGTCATCTAACTCATAGCTTTCCAATTTTGACCATTAAGACACAGTAAGAATTTTGGCTGCATGATCTAGTACACACTTAGATGAAGCAATGGTATTTTATTGTATCCAGTATGCTTGGATATTTTGTATGCTGATATATATTTATCTTAAATATAGGATATAGACCACTAAATAGATTTAATTTAGCCTTCTCTAAAGGGTCACAGTCTCCATTCAGAAAAACACCAACCAAACCATTCCCTGGCCATCTTTGTGAATGAGCATCCTGGCTTAGTACTTCATCTTGATGTCTGGTATTTGTCTTCTTACATTTTCAATTTTTGTTTTCTGTTACATAAGTCTCTTAAAGGAGACAAGTCTGAGATTTTGAAATGACTGCTGAGGACTTCTATCACTTTATTAAACAGACTTTCCTAAAACTTCATATTCATGAAATCTGGAAGCTTCTTTTGACTTCATAGGCTATCTGAATGATGCCCTAGGAAATGTAAATACCCAGTATTGCCTGAACATAAAGAACTGTGCTCCTCATCCTCGAGAAGTGTTTCTCTCTTAATCTTGTTATTCTTTCTACAGTGTGATTCCCTTGAAGGAGTCTCATATTGGAGCTTTGAAACATGCAGCTCTGAAGCCTATCCAAGCAGAAGATAATGCCTACATTATTGATGACTCTCATTAAGTCGTGGGCCCAGATTCTAAGGCATTATGTAGAAGACAGTGCCAAGATATCACTATGTCAGAATCCTTCAAGCAGCAGGACAAATTTTTGGTCAGTTTCTGATGACATTCCACGGAGTCAAGAACATTGGGTAGAGTGGGTCTAGATCATCTGTGCACAATCAACCTCTATCACACAGTCCTAATTTTTTGTATTAAAACTGAGTCAGTCATTCTGGTCATTGCAGAAATCTCTGCAAAACATGAAAGGTACACTTTAGAATTGTACATTCTCTTTAGACCCTATGAATCCTGTTATCCATCAAGAATTCTCATTGGGGAGGCAGAAAACACACTTGGACCTTGGTTAATAAAGCTGTGGAGAGGAGCTGACCACAACTTAAAATCAGCAAATTTAATTTGGTACTTAAAGGACTTAACATGGAAGCATTTCATGATTTTTTTTTAATTGACTCCAAATGTTATATTCCTTAGGACATCAAGGGTTTCAAATCATGGGAGTGTACAGGTTTCTATTTACCCATTGGGAATATAGAAGTGAATGTGATTTTGCCATTATAGGTAGATCCGGTTTCTCAGGGCTCTGGAAATAGAAGGCATTAAGTGCTTTCCCTGGGACAAGAATGGTATTTTTGCAGTTAGAAGAAGGTAGGGTAGTGAGTGATCCATGGAGACACCAGGGTAAGAAAATCAATTGCCATGTGATTTATGCTGTTTCTGCTGCATTGGTGCTACAGTTCTAGGCGTTTATGTAGACAATTGGTAAGCTCTGATAGAATTTTTAGAATGAGGCAAGGCAGAAATAAATTCAAGGAAAGAAAAGAAAAGAGGGAGGGAGTAACAAAAGAGGCTTTCTGTTTTGGAAAAGCCAGTTTGCAAATATAATAGTCTTCTTTGATCATGTTACCAGTTTCCACCAAAAGGCTAAATCATCCTCAAACCACTTCAGTTCTTAAAATTATATTGGAAAGATAAAGGGTCTTTTCCATATATAATCAATTCCTGTGTTATATCTTTTTCACAACTCAATTAAATTTTTGTTTTTTTCCAGAAGAGTTAGTCAAAGACAAAAAGTAAAGCTGGTTTTAGTCACTTTGAAGTATTTTTGCATGAACAGCTAAGAAGGCTGGAAATTAATTTCACTTCACTTCACCTGAAATAACTCATTCTTGAGTTTTTTGTTTTTGTTTTTGGTGGGGGGAAGGGTAGTGGTATTCAGAGCTGCTCACACCAAAGTGGTCCATGAGGGCTGGATGGTTGTTTTTGAAGGCAATGTTTTTTAAACTTTTGCAGAGTTGTAGAAAATTAATAGGATCTCTGAATAAAGGTTATGTGGGCAATGAAGAGGTGGTGCTAGTGGTAAAGAACTTATCTGCCAATGCAGAAGACATAAGAGATGTGGGTTCAATCCCTGGGTTGGGAACATACTCTGGAGGAAGGCATGGCAATCAACTCCAGTATTCTTGCCTGGAGAATCCCATGGACAGAGGAGCCTGGTGGGCTAGAGTCCATAGGGTTGCAAAGAGTTAGACATGACTGAAGTAACTTAACAACATGTATGCATAGCAATGAAGATGGCTAAACATTGCATACTAATTTTCATAAATGGAACCACACTGATCTGTTTTTAAAAATTATGTTCCAACAATGATGTTTGTTTTTTTTTAATTCAAGACAACGTGCACAAAGATGGAGATGTCGAATTAAAGCCCAGATTTGTAACTTGTCAGGAAAGCCCTAACAACGTTGGGCAACATCCCTACGCAGCCAGGGCCCCGTTAGATGGCACCACATCCCTCAGCCCTTGCCTTGCCTGCAGCCTCATGTTTGTTACCTACTTTGTTACTTGTGGGGCTTTGAATTTATGATTTGTGCTATCTTCTCCAAGTCCTTCCTAAAGTTTGTGATGGCACATTACAAGTTCCAGAAATCTACTTAACTTTGTTTAATCCAGCATTTCCAAAATTTGTTGGAATCCCCTGAGCACAGTGACTACTGGCATACCCAGTAGCATTCTGTGAAACAAGACATGGAGCATGGGAGAAAGCAAGCAGTACTCAGAATTAGAGACAGGCCCTGAGCTCTAATCCCAAATTGCACCAGGAACATTGGATGACTTTAGAGTAAATCATTCTTTATGCTTTATTTATAATATATTTTTAAATGAAGTGTAGCTGATTGAAAATGTTGTGTTGATTTTTTCTTTTTGCACCTATGAAAGTTATTCCCACACTTACATTGGTGTATAGTGGTAATTTCAATGACATGATATTTGTGAAAAAATGAAACTGAAAATCATTTCAGAAATACAACGGGTTTCTGTTTATAGAGTTTCTCATAGATAGGAGATCTAGCATCAGTGCTCAATAAAGAATTTCAGTGGTATTGCGTTCACAGGTTTCTCATTATATGGTCCCTTTTATTATTTTTCTGAATAACAGTTCTGTTCTAGAAGAATTTATATGGGTAATTTGGCTATCATTTTATGCTATAGAAAAATTTGTCAATAACTGAGGGGGAGAATGGATTAGAGGGAAGGAAGAGGAGGTATTTAACATTAAGTTAACATTAAATTCTTTCCTTTAAAAGTGCCGATCAAATAGAATGTATTGAATTTTTTTTTTTTGAGACCATTGAGATTCCATTTTCTCCTGTTGGTCTAGGGACATTAAGATACTGGTATAATTAAAACCATATAGTTGAACTCAGGAAATTTTGCTCTTCTTTAAAAGCAGAAGAACCAGTCTTTCACTGATGGCTGCAAAGATAATTTTGTCAGTCCTTGAAATCATGAGGGACTCCTCATCACAAATTTCATTTGTATGCACACTCATTAATTGAACACATTTTTGTTTTCATTTTCTAAAGTGACATATTTTCTTATCCTCACCATTTACTGAGTTCGGGCATCTTCAACTTGCTGTGGGCTCTCAGGACAAGGGCAAATGAGGCCAGATTTGAGAGTCAAGGTGCCTGACACTCCTCTAGGTGCTGAGGTGGAGCAAGGAACAACCCTGAACTCCAGTTCCCAAGGAGCTCCATTCAATAGGAAGGAAACCCCTACACCATCTGCTCTGGTGCTGATGATGATAAGGAAAAAGCATAACACACTGACAGAGCTGAATTTCTCAAACACGGCATTTGGGTCCAAATAATGCACTGTGGGAGGGCACTGTGCAAGCATTATAGGAGTGCTTATCAACATACCTGGCCTCTATTTGCTAGAGGGTATTTGTGTGCCCCCCCACCAACCCCCCCACATAGTGACAACTGCAAAAGTCTGTAGACATTACCAATGTCTCCTTAGAGGAAATAACACCCTTGGTTAAAAACTGATGACAGAGGATCCCTGGAGGGCATGGGAATGTGGGGAATTGGTGTAACTTTACTGGGTTGGTCAGGAGCTGCCTCTCAGAAAGTAGGGATTTTGAGTTGAAACCCAAGTAATGTGTAGGTGGCAGACATGTGGAAGAAATCCAGCAAGTGCAAAGGCCCTGAGGTAGGAAGAGCTTGTATATTAAGAGGAAGAAAGTAAGGTATGCTCCAGTGTGGCTGAGGCAGAATGAGTGAGGAAGATTGAAAAGAAATGAAGCTGCAGAAATGTGCGCTGTTTCAGGGGCTGATGCAAAGAGCTGTGTGAATGTTTATGAGGAGAATTCCATTCTTGAAAATCAAAGCATTTTTGCTGTCATGGGTTAAACCTACAAATTATATTTCAACATTTATTAACATGCTTTAGTGATACTGTCCTAAGTTCAGATATAAAAATCCAGTTTGGTTGGGGTGACGGGAGAGAGTACGTGTGGAAAGACAGGGTAGGGTCCTGGCAGTGAGGCACTTTCCATAGAGCCGTGTGAGGGTACCCAGGCCTAGGAAGGTAGGTCCTGAAATAAGAAGGCCAAAGTTTGGATCACAGGAACCCAGAAGCAGCTAAACCCACTCTTCCCAAACTTACAGCTTTTAATGAGTGGAGTGGACCATGTACTACCTTCAGTTAGTCCAAAATGGATTTTTAAAATAGCTGTGTGTTTTAACAAGCATTTTTGGAAAACAATGCTTCAAAACTATGATTTGGTGGACATGACTTAGGATGACTACAATTTTAAAGTTAACCTAAAACAACTTGAGTGAACAAAGGCAAATGGACAATGTGAGTATGGCAAAAGTTAGGTAGATGTCTGAAGTCAGAGAGGCAGTGAGTTAGATCAACTGGGAGCTCATTAATATACAGATTCCTGGTCTCTGCTCCTAGAGATTCTGATTCAATAAGAGAGATAAGACCTAGGAATTTGTTTTTTGTTTGTTTAAATCACAGAATATAAGTGTCTACAAATTATTTTACATTTTTACAAAAACATTCAGATTTCATGAAAGAATATACAGAAGTAGAGCATGCAATAATCCTTTATTTCTACTTTATTTGAACCGTAAATTTCAGGAAATGGATATGAACCCTTTATATTTAGACTGAGTGGGTATTCTGATGGATTTTAGAAGGTAAAAGAAATTGCTCCGAGTCCCTAAAATTTAGGAACACCCTAACAATGTGGGGGAAGCATATTTTCTATCTGGTTTTCATAGCCTAGCTTTGCAGAATTATTTCTTCTAGGTTCCTAGTACTCTGTAGAAGGAATAACAGTTTATCCTTTGTTCTCTGTTTGATCAAAGTCTTTTTGCAGTTGGTTGTGGACAGCTTTGAGGGAGGAAGTCTTAGGATACAAAGCTTCTCTAGACTGTTTCTTCTTTGATTCTTGATTACATCAGATGATCTGAAGAAGTAAGACAAAGTCATTGCGGCACCTACTGCAAAGGTAGTGACAGCTGAGAAAAATTCAGAGAGTGCTTTTAGTAGCATTGGTGTAGAATGTGAGCAGGGTGGACATGGGGCTGCAAGAGGAATAATCTAACGCTAGAATTCCCAAGGATCTAACTGTAAACTTCCCTTGGCACTTCTCAAAGAACCTAAGAAGCTTTGCAACTGTTGGTGTTTTGGGTGATCCCAATAGTCCCTAAATTTTTTTCCACCCAGGCACCAGTGTAATCGAAGGAACCAGGATCTGATTGTGCTATGGAAGTTGAAAATCCTCCCACTGCTCCCCAGTGGGTACAAGTCCCTACTCCATCATAAGCCCCTCACAGGTTCTCCCTTGTCCACTTCATGCAGCCCCTCCATGTGGTGCTCTGGCAGATAGAAATGCCTCACATACCCACTCTCCACTCTGTAGGTCAGCATGTCTTGGGGAGATACTTGTCACCTGTCTCTCCAACAGACATGCCATCCCTCAAGGTTCATCTCAGCCTTAGCCTCTTCACACTTTCTCACCTCATCCTTATAGACAGAATGCATCCCCTCCTCCGAACACTTTTGTGCAGCCCATTTTAGTCTCTCTGTGAATAATATGGAACACCTCCCATGTGCCAGGCATGGTGCCAGTGCCTAGCTCAGGTCCCTCTGCAGGAGGCCAGCACCCCACCTAGCTTGTGTGGCACATAGGGGTGTATTACGGAGAGGCCTCCTCCTCCTTCTGCCCGATAGAGCGCTGGAGCCAAGGCAGAGAGACCTGTCAAATAGAGTCTCTACAAACTGTGACCGTAAGTAGTGACCCTGTAACCTAGTTCTGTGCATGAGAGATGTTCAGATTGATGATGCCTTTTATATTGAGCTTTTTGAGAGAAATGTATGTAGTTTCCCAGCATCCAGTTTACGCAATACTTATTCATGACAATTAGTGAATAGAATAGAATAGACTGAAATAATGTTCCCTAGAACCTTCTTGTGTGTGCTGGGGCTGGGATGAGAGTGGAAGTGTGTCTCAAAATTAGAAACTACCCCTCTTTATGACTGACTGGAGTGTAGGAGTTTGTGTGAATTCCACTGGACTCAGACTAGTAATTTTCAACCTTGATTGCACATCAGAATCACCTGGGAAGCCATGCCCTGACCAAACAAATTAGGATCTCAGCAGGTGGGGCCCAGGTTGTATTAGTCTTTTCAGTCTCCCCAGATGATTTCAATGTGTAGTTGAGGTTGACTGGAAAAGGGAGATGACAGCATATTTTCTTATTGTGTGTGTCAAGCACCCTAGAAAAGCCTGAAAGATACAAACTAAACAGGAGTGCATCAACACTGGTCCGGTCCAGGACAGGCGAGCCATCAAGCAGGGAAAGGGCAGGACACTTTGCCACGGCAGATGTGTCCTCCATGCGGCTTCCTTGGCAATGGCTTGATGCTGGTGCAGCCGTGGAATCGAAAGTCTGGATGCTGCCATGCTTTTGTAAGGCTTCTCAGGAAGCTGGCCCACAGCTGTCTCCTTTGACCATCCCTGGGCCTCCGAAGAACTAAATGTTTTCTCCCACTAGTTGTAAAAAACAAGCAAAGAAGAAAGTCCCCTTTGGCCTGTGAGGAAGTGCTCTAAGGTAACCTTCTGTGTTTTGTGCTGTCGACTGCTGAGATGGGGAGTGCTCTGTCTGGCAGTTTCTGCACCTGCTGGAGCCTAAAAACACTTGGGTGATGAATGATTCACATATTTCTCAATAGACTTTATTTTTTACAGCAGTTTCAAGGTCACAGCAAAACTGAGCGGGAAGTCTGGGGAGTTCCCATATGTCTGCCTCCCTCTCCCCAAAATACATAGTCTCCCCACCATCTGCATCTCTCCCAAGCCTTGTACATTTGGTACAATTGATGAACCAATATTGACACATCACTATCAACTGAAGTCCATAGTTTGCATTGGGGTTCACTTTGTGAGATGCAGGGTTTGGACAAGTGTATCATTACATGTATCCACCATTACAATATCATGCAGAATAGTTTTACTGCCCTAAAAATCCTCTAGGCTCCACCCATTCATTTGTTCCTCACCACAAACCTGTGATAATTACTGACCTTTTAATTGTCTCTGTTGTTTTACCTTTCCAAGATTCTGTGTAGTTGGAATTATAGAGTATAAAGCCTTTTCAGATTGACTTATTTCACTTAGCAATATGCATTTCCGTTTCCTTTGTTTCTTTTTGTGGCTTCATAGCACATTTCTTTTTATTGTGAATAATATTTTATAGTTTAAATATACTGCAGTTTGTTCTTTGACCTATTGAAGGATATTTTGTTGGCTTCCAATTTTGGTCACTATGAATAAAGCTGCTATAAACATTCATGTTCAGGTTAATGAGCATGTTTGATGGACTGTACGGTAAGTGTTTAGTTTTGTGAGAAATTACAAAAGTGTCTTCCAAAATCGCTAAATAGCAAAATAGCATTTTTTCTTCCTGTGAACAATGAATGAGAGCTCCTATTACTTCACATCCTTGACAGCAATTGGTGGTGGATTATAATGATTCTAATAGGTTTGGCCCCTGATATGAAGAGCCTACTCATAGGAAAAGACCCTGACGCTGGGATAGACTGAAGGCAGGAAGAGAAGGGAGCAACAGAGGATGAGATGGTTGGACAGCCTCACGGACTCACTGGACATGAGTTTGAGCAAACTCTGTGAGATAGTGAAGGACAGGGAAATGTGGCATGCTGCAGTCCATGTGATCACAAAAAGTCAGACATGACTTGGTGACTGAATAATAGCAATAGGTATGTAGTGGTGTCTCGTTTTTGTTGTTTTGTTTGTTTGTGTTTATTTATTAGCTGTGCTGGGTCTTCGTTGCTGTGTGCAGGCTTTCCCTAGTTGCAGCGAGTGGGGGCTATGCTCTAGCTGCAGTTCATGAACTTATCGTGGTGACTTCTTGTTGCAGAGCATGCCTCTACAGCACGCAGACTTCAGTAGTTGTGGACATGAGTTTAGTTGCCCCATGGCTTGTGGAATCTTTCTGGACCAGGGATCAAACCTGTGTCTCTACACTGGCAGGTGGGTTCTAACCACTGCACCCCCAGGGTTGTCCTCTCGTTGTTTTAATTAGCATTCCCAATAACACATGATATTAAACATGTTTTTCTATGTTTATTTGCCTTCTTTTTATCTTCTTTGGTGACATGTCTATTTTGATCTTTTGACCATTTTTTAATGAGGTTGTTCATTTTCTTATTGTTAAGTTTTAAGCATTCTTGTATATTTTACATTACAGAGATAGAGATGTGTGTGCTCAGTCATGTCTAATTCTTTGCAGCCCCATGGACTATAGAGCTTGCTAGGCTTCTCTGTGGAATTTTCCAGGCAATAATAATTGAGTGGGGTGCCATGGCATACTCCAAGGGATCTTCTTGACCCAGAGATCAAAACCAAAGTCTCTTGTATCTTGGAAATTGGCAGGTGGATTCTTTACCACTGGCACTGCCTGGGAAGCCCAATATTTTACATTATAGTCCTTTATCAGATATGTTTTTTGCAAGTGTTTTATCCTAATCTCTGGCTTGTCTTCTCATTCTCTTGACAGTGTCTTTCACAGAGTAGAAGTCTTTAATTTTAATGAAGTCCAGCTTACCATTTTTTCTTTCATTGGTCATGTCTTTGGTGTTGTACCTAAAAAGCCATTGTCATATACAAGATCATCTAGATTTTCTCCTGTGTTATAATCTAGGTTTTACATTTGGGAGTATGATCCATGTCAGGTGTAGGGTCTGCATCTAGATTCTTTTTTTTTCAATGTAGAGATCCAGTTATTCCAGCACCATTATTGAAAAAACAGTCATTTGTCCATTGAATTCCCTTTGCTCCTTTGTCAAAGATAATTTGACTTTATTTGTGTTTTTCTCTTTCTTGGCTCTCTATTCTATCCCAATGATGTATTTTTCTATTCTCTGGCCAGCAGCATACTGTCTTGATTCCTGTAGCTTTATAATACATCTTAAAGTTGGGTAAGTCCAATCTTCTGACTTTGTTCTTCAATATTGTGTTATCATAATAAAGGACATAAATGGTATAGACCTAACAGAGGCAGAGATATTAAGAAGAGATGGCAACAGTACACAGAACTATATGAAAAAGATCTTCATGACCTAGATAACCACGATGGTGTGATCACTCACCTAGAGACAGACATCCTGGAATGTGAAGTCAAGTGGGCCTTAGAAAGCATCACTACGAACAAAGCTAGTGGAGGTGATGGAATTCCAGTTGAGCTATTTCATATCCTAAAAGATGATACTGTGAAAGTGCTACACTCAATATGCCAGCAAATTTGGAAAACTCAGCAGTAGCCACAGGACTGGAAAAGGTCAGTTTTCATTCCAATCCCAAAGAAAGGCAATGCCAAAGATTGCTCAAACTACCACACAATTGCACTCATCTCACATGCTAACAAAGAAATGCTCAAAATTCTCCAAGCTAGGCTTCAACAGTAGATGAACCATGACTTCCAGATGTTCAAGCTGGATTTAAAAAAGCCAGAGGAACCAGAGATCAAATTGCCAACATCCACTGGATCATCGAAAAAGTAAGAGAGTTTCAGAAAAGCATCTATTTCTGTTTTATTGACTCTGTCAAAGCCTTTGACTGTGTAGATCACAACAAACTGTGGAAAACTCTTCAAGAGATGGGCATACCAGACCACCTTACCTGCATCCTGGGAAATCTGTATGCAGGTCAAGAAGCAACAGTTAGAACCGGGCATGGAACAACAGACTGGTTCCAAATTGGGAAAGGAGTACATAAAGGCTGTATATTATCACCCTCTTATTTAACTTATACACAGAATACATCATGAGAAATGCTGGACTGGATGAAGTACAAGGTGGAATCAAGATTGCTGGGAGAAATATCAGAAACCTCAGATATGCAGATGACACCACTCTTAGGGCAGAAAGCGAAGAACTAAAGAGCCTCTTGATGAAAGTGAAAGAGGAGAGTGAAAAAGTTGGCTTGAAACTCAACATTCAAAAAAACTAAGATCATGGCATCCAGTCCCATCACTTCATGGCAAATAGATGGGGAAACAGTGGAAACTGTGGCAGACTTTATTTTGGGGGGCTCCAAAATCACTGCAGATGGTGACGGCAACCGTGAAGTTAAAAGACATTTACTCCTTGGAAGGAAAGTTATGACCAAACTAGCATACTAAAAAGCAGAGACATTACTTTGCCAACAAAGGTCTGTCTAGTCAAGGCTATGATTTTTCCAGTGGTCATGTATGGATGTGAGAGTTAGACTGTGAAGAAAGCTGAGCACTGAAGAATTGATGCTTTTGAACTGTGGTGTTGGAGAAGACTCTTGAGAGTCCCTTGGACTGCAAGGAGATCCAACCAGTCCATCCTAAAGGAAATCAGTCCTGGGTGTTCATTGTAAGGACTGATGCTGAAGCTGAAACTCCAATACTTTGGCCACCTGATGTGAAGAGCTGACTCATTGGAAAAGACCCTGATGCTGGGGGATTGGGGGCAGGAGGAGAAGAGGACGACAGAGAATGATATAGTTGGATGGCATCACTGACTCAATGGACATGAGTTTGAGTGAGCTCCAGGAGTTGGTGATGGACAGGGAAGCCAGGTGTGCTGCAGTCCATGGGATCACAGTCAGAGATGACTGAGCAACTGAACTGAACTGATTCTGAGTCTTTTACATTTCCATATACACTTTGGATTCAGTTTGTTATTATCAATAAAATAACTTTCTGGGATTTGTGTTGAAATTGCATTGAGTCTAAAGCAAGTTGAGAGGAACTGACATCTTAACAGTATTGGGCTTCCTGATCCATGAACATGGAACAGATCTCTGTTTATATAATTCTTTGATTTCTTTTCAGAGTATCGTAGCCTTCCTCATGTTGATCTTATACATATTTTGTTAGGTTTATGCCTAAGTGTTTCTGTGTTTGTTAATATAAGTGGTGTTGTATTTTTTATTTCAATTCTTAATTTTTCATTGCAGTTATGTAGGAAAGCAACAGACTTCGGACGTTAACGTTGTATCCTATAACCTTGATTTAATTGCTTATTAGTTTCAGGAATTATTTGATCACTTCTTTGGAATTTTCTATATGGGCTATCATATTATATGTGAACAGAGAGAGATTTGCTTTTCTTTTGAATCTGTATACCCTTTATTTTATCTTTTTGTCTTTCTGCATTAGTGTGAATATCCAGTATGATGTTGAAAAGAAGAGCGGATAACTTTACCTTGTTTCTTAACTTAATGGAAAAGCACCTTGTTCAGGTTTTGAACAAAAGCCATGACTATGAGAACTTTATAAGATATCTTCATATGTGCACAATCCAGTCTCATGTGTATCTCTAGCCTTCTGCTTTTTATTGGAATCATCCCCTCTGCCTGTGAGCATGACAAAGGCTCTTAACAATTTTCCCTTGACCATTCGATGCTTTAACCATATCTACCTACCCCCCTTCCTCTTTCCTTTATATCTGAGCCAACTTTTCTGTTCCAAATGTCCACTTTCCTGCCTCCCATTTACTTTTAAGCTAATGCACCTGGCTTCTGGCTCTACTCCTCCACTGAAGCCATCAAGCACAAGTTCAGTGTAAGTGCAGTGGTTATGTCTCAATTCTTCCCATTTCTGACCTCTTTGTAGCATTTGACTCCACTGACCAAGCCATGCTTCTCACATGTTTCTCCTCCCTTTTGCTTTCAGGAAGTGGTGCCATTTATCCTGATTTTCTTCCTACCCTTATGCATTTGGTGTTACTACCTGTGGCTGGATCCTCTTTCTCTAATTCGGAAAATGTTAGTATCCCCAGAACTCAATCCATTGCTTGCTTCTTTCTTGTTATCATCTCCCTCTTTACTGGAGATCTCTGAATCTCCGTTACAGTCATATCTCTCTCCTGAGCTTTAGGCCCGCTTGTGAACTGCTGACTGGTCTTTTTCAGCTCTATTGGGCTTATCCGTGTGTGTCTATTTCTAGGTCTTCTATTTTTTAATTGAGATAATGTTAACTTATCATTATATTAACTCCAGGTATACAAGACAATGACTTAATATTTCTATATATTGCAAAATGGCATACACAGTTAGAAAAGATTTTTTTCTTGTGATGAGGACTTTTAGGATCTACTCTCTTAACAGTTTTCAAATATGCTGTACAATATTATTAACTGTAACCACCATGCTTTACTTTATATCCCCATAGCTTAATTATTTTGTAACTGGAAGTTTATATTGTATCTTTTTCACTTTTACCCATTTCTTCTGTCCCCTATCCCCCATATCTGGTAACCACCAATCTTCTCTGTATCTATGAGCTTTCCTGTTGTTTAATTTGACGTATAAGTGAGATCATACTTTGTCTTTCTCTGTCTGACTTATTTCACTTATCATAATACCTCTAAGTTCTATCCATATTGTTCTAAATGTCAAGATTTATTTATTTTTTATGGTTGAATACTATTCCAGTGTGTTTCTGTGTGTACGTGTGTGTGTAGTATAAATCACATAGATAGATAGATAGATCACTTATTTTTTAGGTGACTTTATTTATCTAATATTTATTTATTTGGTTGCACCTGGTCTTAGTTGTGGCATATGGAATCTTTGATCTTCATTGCAGCATGAAGGTTCTTTTAGTTGTGGCATGAGAATTCAAAGTTGCTGCATGTGGAATCTGGTTCCTGTACCAGGGATCTAGTTCTTGGACCAGGGATCTCCCCCTACCTTGGGAGCATGGATTCTTAGCCACTGGATCATATCTTTTTATATATTCTTCCACAGATAGACTCTTAGGTTGTTCCATACTTTAGCTATTGAAAATGATGCTGCAGTGAATACTGGGCTGCATATATCTTTTCAAATTGGTGTTTTAATTTTCTTCAAATAATTTCCCAGAGTGGAATTGCTGGATCATATGGTAGTTTTATTATTTTTAATTTTTTTGAGGAACCTCCACAGTGTTTTCCATAGTGGCTACACCAATTTACATTCCCACCAATGATACTCAAGATTTTCCTTTTCTCCACATCCTCTCCAAGACTTGTTATTTCTTATCTTTTCCATAATAAGGTGTGATGAGATATCTCACTGTGGTTTTGACTTGCATTACTCTGATAATCAGTAATGTTAATCCTCTTTGCTCTGCTTGTTGGCCATTTGGGTGTTTTTGAAAAAAATGTCAAGATCCTCTGCTGTTTTAAAATGTTTTTTTGCTATTGAGTTTTATGTGTCCTTTATCTGTTTTGGATATTAACCCCTTATCAGATATCTGAGGCCTCTGTTTGTCCCAGTAGTCTGTGTTTCAATAGAAACACATTGATCAACATTGCACAATCTTGATGACTGTAGCTTTGTAATTAATCCTGAGATTGGATAGACTGATTCCACTCACTTTGTTCTACTTTTCCAAAATTGTTTCAACTGTTCTAGTTGAGCATTACTTTCCTAGCATGTGAGATGAGTGCAATTGTGCAGTAGTTTGAGCATTCTTTGGCATTGCCTTTCTTTGGGATTGGAATGAAAACTGACCTTTTCCAGTCCTGTGGCCACTGCTGAGTTTTCCAAATTTGCTGGCATATTGAGTGCAGCACTTCCGCAGTATCATCTTTCAGGATTTGAAATAGCTCAACTGGAATTCCATCACCTCCACTAGCTTTGTTCGTAGTGATGCTTTCTAAGGCCCACTTGACTTCACATTCCAGGATGTCTGGCTCTAGATGAGTGAGTTATTCTTAGTATTTTCGCATTATCATTTTGGTGGTTGTAGGGTCTATAGTGACATCCCTGGTTTCGTTTGTGTTATTGGTAATTTGTCTTTTCTGTTATTTATTTATTTATTTTGGTTAGTCTTACTAGAAGTTTATCAACTTTGTTGATCTTTCAAAAAAACAACTCTTTCTTTCCCTGATTTCCTATATTGTTTTTCTGTTTTAAATTTCATTGATTTCAACTCCTATCTTTATTATTTTCTTCCTTCTTTTGGCATGGTTTCTGTCTGCTTCCTTTGGGTTTCTTTTCTCAACTTTTTCAGAGGTTCTTGAGGTTAGAGTTTAGATTACTAATATGAGTATTTTTCCTCTTTTCTAATGTATGCATAAAATTCCTATAAATTTCCATCTCCATGTAGCTTTAGCTGTGTTCCACAAATTCTGATATAATTTTTATTCAGCTCAATGTATTTTTAATATCTTTGATCCATGAATTATTTAGAAATGTATTGTTCAGTTTCTGTGTTTGAAGATTTTCCTGTTATTTTTGTCTTGGGCATTGTCTGTCTTGATATGTGTTTTGTGGTAACTTGATGAGAATGTGTATTCTGTATGTGTTTTATAAATGTTGATTACATCCTCTTGGATGATAGTGTTGTTGAATTCTCCTATATCCTTAATGACTTTATGTCTAGATATCCTTTCAGTTATTGAGAGGAGGTGTTGAAGTTTTCAACTAGAATTGTGAGATTTTCTTTTTCTTTTTTTTTCAGTCAGTTTTTGCTTCACGTATTTTGCAGCTGTTATTTGATGCTTATGCATTTATGATTTTTATGTCTTGCTGGGCTGGTCTTCTCATCTTTATATAGGGCCCTTTTTGTGTGTCTGGTAATATTCTTTGAAAGTCTGCTTATATAATGGTAATATAGGCATTTGTGCTTTCTCTCTTGATTAACATTTAGATTGGTGTTTGCTTGATACATATCATTATTTATTTGCTACAGCTATCATAACAAAATGCCATAGGCTGGGTGGCTTAAAAAATATAAATTTATTTATTTTTTCACAATTCTGGAGTCTAGAAGTCTAGGACAAGACATCACCAGCTTTGTTTTTTCTGAGGTCTCTACTGATTATAGATGACTGCCAAATCTCACTGCGTCTTCACTCCATCTCCCCTCTGTGAATTTTTGTGTCCTAATTCCTCCTTTTGGGATATCAGCCATATTGAGTGAGGGTCAATCCTGCTGCTGCTGCTGCAGCTGCTAAGTCACTTCAATCATGTCGGACTCCTAGCGACCCCATGGACTGCAGCCAACCAGGCTCCTCCATCCATGGGATTTTCCAGGCAAGAGTACTGGAGTGGGATGCCATTGCCTTCAATCCTAAAGATCCTCTTAACTTAGTTTTCTTCTTTAATGGCCTTATCTCCAAATACTGTTACATTCTGAGATTCTGGGGATTAAAACATCAACATTAACTTGGGTGGTAATACAATGCAGCAAATAACAGTGTATTTTTCTTATCCTTTTATTTTCAACCTGCTTATATTTGTATATTTGAAGTATAGACAGCATATAAAAAGAAAATCTTTCTTTTTGGCGGGGGTCAGGGCTATGTTGGGTTGTATCATGTGGGATCTTTTCATTTTGGTGCATGGACTCTAACCGTGGCACCTGGGCTCAGAAGTTGTGGTGCTCAGGCTTAGTTGTTCCTCGGCACGTGGTGTCCTAGCTCCCTGAGCAGGGATCTAACCCATGTCCCTTGCATTGCAAGGCAGATTCTTAACCCCTAGACCACCAGGGAAGTCTCCAAACTGGTCTTGCTTTTTAAATCTACTCTTTTCTCATCTTTCTTTTTTAAAATACATATTTAGGCTATTTTTACTTAGTGTTGTTATTGATATGTTAAAGCCTAAATCTCCCATTTTGTATTTGTTTTCCTTCTCTTCTGTTTTTTTCTTTCTATTTTCTTTTTTTGCCTTCTTGTGGATTACTTGAACGTGGTCTAGAATTGATTTATCTATAGCGTTTTTGAGTGCATCTCTTTGTATAAAGCTTTACTGGTTTCTCTATGTATTGCATTATGCATGCATAACTTATGGCAGTCTACTCTTGTCATTATTTTATCAATTTGAGTGAAGTATAGAAACCTGAACTTCCTTAACCTTCTATTTCTAATATGGTTGTCTGAAATATTTCCTTTACATTAACTAAGAGCCTCAGCAGATAGTGTTATAAATTTGATTCAATAAATTGTAAAACAACAGAATATTCATCAATATTTTTGGTTAACATCTTTCTTCTCTCTCGTTTTCCTTCATTTGTTATTTCCTTTTTGCTTAGATAACTTCCTAAGTCATTCTGTTAAAGTAGATCTGCTAGCAACAGATTTTCTTTCATTTTAGAGTGTATTTCTTTTCCCCTTTGTTCCTTTAAGTATTTTTGCCAGATACAGAATTCATGTTTGACAGTTGCTTTTTTATCACTTCAAAATGTCTCACTTTTTTTGGTCTGCATGATATCAGATGAGAAATTCACTGACACTAAAATTTGTGTTTCCCCATAAATAAACATCATATCTCTTTAGCTGCTTTCAAGATCTTTTCTTCATAATTTTAGAAATTTGAGTTGATTTTTCTTGGTGTTGAATTATTTATTTCCCTCCTTTGAGGCTTTCTCAGTTACTGGAATCTGCAAGGTTATGTTTTCACCCAGTTGGACCACTACTTTTTTTTTGGCTGCTATGGTTGTTTGTTACAGCACACAGACTTCTCTAGCTGTGGCCCTCAGTCTCTAGAGTGCACAGGCTTAGTAACTGCAGCACACAGGCTTCTCTAGTTGCAGCAAGTGGGCCTAGTTCCCTAGGCATAGAGGATCCTAGCTCCTGGACCAGGGATAGAACCCTTGCACTGGAAGACAGATTCTTAACTGCTGGACCACCAGGGAAGTCACTGGGTCCTTACTTCAGTCCATTATTTCAGTCCCACTCTTTCTGTCCTATCCTTTTGAAATTCCACAGAAGTGATTGTTGTGATCAATCAAGTCATTGCTGCTGCTGCTGCTAGGTTGCTTCAGTCATGTCCAACTCTGTGCAACCCCATAGACGGCAGCCCACCAGGCTCCCCCGTCCCTGGGATTCTCCAGGCAAGAACACTGGAGTGGGTTGCCATTTCCTTCTCCAATGCATGAAAGTGAAAAGGGAAAGTGAAGTCGCTCAGTCGTGTCTGACTCTTAGCGACCCCATGGACTGCAGCCTACCAGGCTTCTCCGCCCATGGGATTTTCCAGGCAAGAGTACTGGAGTGGGGTGCCATTGCCTTCTCCAGAAGTCATTGAGTCTCAGTTATTTTTTTATTTATTTTCTCTGTGTTACTTGGACTGGGTAAATTAATCTCTTCTCAAGTTCTCTGCTTCTCTCCTCTATTATCTCCATTCTAATATTGGGTTCATTCATATGGCTTTTATTTCAGCTATTTTGTCATATTTTTCAATCCCATGGTTGTCATTTGGTTCAATTATGTAATTTCCATTTATTTGTTCTTAATTCTAGACATTTTTAGGGACAAGGATACTTCTTTAAATGATGGCATTTACTTATTATTGGTATTTCAGTACACATCTCTAAAATATTAAATAAAATTTGTGTGCAGTTACCACTACTGCACCTAAAATATTAGTGGTAACACTTTAATATCAGCCCGTATTTCTTTAATTATTTCTCCCAAGTATCTGTTTATGTTTGAGTGATTCAAATCAGTATTCAAATAAGACCCTCAGATTGCATGTTGTTTAATCTTTTAAGTGTCTTGTCATCGAGAGCAGTGACTCTCCCTTTTTTATGCCTCTGATCTGTTGAAAAACTAGATGAGTTCTGTAAAATGTCCTACCTTGTGGGCTCTTCAGATTGTTTCATTCCCTTTAAATTGTAAGTTAGAGCTAAATGCTTGATTAGATCCAATTTCAATATTTTTGTTAAAAGTATTTCAAAAGTGGTGTTATTAAAATGTTATATCTAATAACTAAAAATTTGAAGGCATTGACTAACTATCCAGTAAATAAGGCTTATTTGTTATTTAAATAAGTTATAACATATCCTTACAGTGTGCAACTAATCCTGAAGATATTAAAAACATGAAGTAAAAGATGATTTAAAATTAAAATTTGAGACTATGAAACATGTAATTTAAAAAGCTGGTCACGAGAGCATAGGTGGTGGTTATGACTGGCAGGAGCTGCATCACAACACTATCAGTTAGTGGTGGGATCATTAGCTATTTGTCCTGTATTACTTTGTAGGAAATAAAAAGAGAGACATAATGATCATACATTACTTTATAATAATCCTAATATTAAACCAATGCAAATTATGTTTAAACAGCATCCCCAGAAACAGAATGGTATAAAAAGAGTATAAACCTTGGCTTCTTGCAGGTTCCTCAGCTCCTGCAGAATAACTTCTTCAAACGCAGAATGTCTGGCTAGCTTTAGGCTGTTCTAACATTAGGAGCCCAGAAACCTGGGAAAGGAGACAAAAGATGAATGAGAAATGACATGTAAAACAACACGTAACTTCTCCTTTTAACCCAGAGATTTAGGGAGCCTTCAGCACACAAATGCCCACCTCTCCCCACCATGATTGAGACACGCTGGGCGGTCACCACACCCTAGGCCCAGTTCAGACTGTGTCACATGGGCACCCCCCTCATGCCTAGGTTAAGGGACACGAACGGCCAGCCAAGACACAGCTGTGAAAGGAGGACCTGACTGCTGGAGCCTTGCCATTTGCCCTCTGGGCTTCTTTTCCCTGTGTGGCAATCCCACCTTTCCAACTTCTTATTTCCAAAGAACTTCCTCCTCACCGTCCCCTCTTTGGTTCTTTGTCATTGTTGTTGTTCAGTCACTAAGCTGTGTCTGACTCTTTGCGACCCTATGAACTGCTGCCTGCCGGCTTCCTCTGTCCTCCACTATTTCCCAGAGTTTGCTCACATTCATGTCCATTGAGTTGGTGATGACATCCAACCCTCTCATCTTCTGTCACCCTCTTCTCCTCCTACTCTCAATCTTTCCCCACATCAGGGTCTTTTCCAACAAGTCAGCTCTTTGCATCAGGTGGTCAAACTATTGGAGCTTCAGTTTCAGCATGAGTTCTTCCAATGAATACTGGAGGTTTTCATTACAAAGGTTGATTTCCTTTGGGATTGACTAATTTGATTTCCTTGCAGTCCAAGAGATTCCCAAGAGTCTTCTCCAGCACCACAATTTGAAAAGTATAAATTCTTTGATGCTCAGCCTTCTTTATGGTCCAACTTTCACATCTATACATGACTACAGCAAAAACCATGGCTTTGATGGCAGAGTGATAGCTCTGCTTTTTAATTTGGTCTCTAGGTTTGTCATAGTTTTCCTTCCAAGCAGCAAGTGTTTTTTAATTTCATGGCTGCAGTCACTGTTCACAGTGATTTTGGAGCCCAGGAAAATAAAATCTGCCACTGTTTCTACTTTATCCCCATCTAGTTGCCATAAAGTAGTAGGACCAGATGACATGATCTTAGTTTTTGAATGTTGGTTTTTAAACCAGCTTTTTCACTCTCCTCTTTCGCCCTCAACAAGGCTCTCTTTAATTACTCTTCACTTTCTGCTTACATTAGAGTGGTATCATTTGCATATCTGAGGTTGTTGATATTTCTCCTGGCAATCTTGATTCCAGCTATTTCATCCAGCCCAACATTTCACATAATGTACTCTGCATTGAAGCTAAATAAGCAGGGTGACAATATACAACCTTGAGGTACTCCTTTCCCAATTTTGAACTAGTCATTTGTTCCATGTCTGGTTCTGTTGCTTCTTGATCTGCTGTTTTTCAAGAGACAGGTAAGGTGGTGTGGTACTCTCATCTCTTTAAGGATTTTCCGCAATTTGTGGTGAACCACATAGTCAGAGGCTTTAGTGGAGCCAATGAAGCAGAAGTAGATGTTTTTCTGGAATTCCCTTGATTTCTCCATGATCCAAGGAAAGTTGGCAGTTTGATCTCTGGTTCCTCTGCCTCTTCTGCCTCTTTGAAACCCAGCTTGTACATCTGGAAGTTCTCAGTTCATGTACTGCTAAAGCCTAGCTTGAAGGATTTTGAACATGACCTTAATAGCATGTGAAATGACTGCAACTGTATGGTAGTTTGAGCATTCTTTGGCATTGCCTTTCTTTGAGATTGGAATGAAAACTGACATTTTCTACTCCCGTGGCCATTACTGAGCTTTCCAAATTTGCTGGCATATTGAGTGCGGCACTTTAACAGCATCATCTTTTAGGATTTAGCTAAATCCTCAAATAGCTCAGATGGAGTTTCATCATCTCCACTAGCTTTGCTCATAGTGATGCTTCCTAAGGCTCACTTGACTTCACTCTCCGGGATGTCTGGCTCTAGGTAAGTGATCACATCATTGTGGTTATCTGGGTCATTAAGATCTTTCTTGTGTAGTTTTTCTTTATATCCTTGCCACCTCTTTTTGATATCTTCTGCTTCTATTAGGTCTGTACCACTTCTTTCCTTTATTGTGCCCATCTGTGGCTCAGCTGGTAAAGAATCCACCTGCAATGCAGGAGACCTGGGTTCGATCCATGGGTTGGGAAGATCCCCTAGAGAAAGGGAAGGCTACCCACTCCAGTATTCTGGCCTGGAAAATTCCATGGACTGTATAGTCCATGGGGTTGTAAAGAGTTGGACATGACTGAGTGACTTGCACTTCACTTCACTTAGCTTGAAATATTCCCTTGATATCTCCAATTTACTTGGAGAGATCACCAGTCTTTCTAAAAATATTGTTGTTTCCCTCTAGTTCTTTGCATTGTTCATTTAAAAAGACTGTCATGTGGCTACCCTCCCCCATGGTCATGGTAAAGGGCACCCAAGGCTAGTCATGACACAGCTGTGAAAGGAGGACCTGACTTCTGGCACCTTGCCTTTTGCCATTCGAGTCCTTCTCCTTGTGTGGCTATCCCACCTTTCCCATTTCTTACTTCCGAAGGACGTCCTCCTCAAGGTCCCCTCGTTGGTTCTAATTGTATATTTACTTGGCGTATTGTTTGAGGGGGAATGCGGTAGTGACCAAGTGCCCAGGCTAAAGCCAGACAGTAAAGTCTAGCTCCATCACTTGTTGGCATGTGTCTTAAGGCAAATAATTAATTCTCAGACCCAGTTTCTCCAAAGTATCATTAGAAATGGAAAATGTGGACTTAAAAGCTTTCTAAATATTTAATATGCTAGTTTCCAATGGTAGGATTTGGGGCTGAAACTGATGAATTTTGTTCTCCTCTCCTTTCTCCTCTCTACTCTCCAAGAATTTAACAGAGAACTGTATTAGAGTAATTTAGAAGGTATATGTTTTCCTTAAACTGCTAGGTAAAGTTTAACACAGCTAAAAGAAATCAAAGAATAAATAGCAATTCTTTTTGTCTTTGCTTACACCCAATCCCCAATTTATCCAAGGGATAAATTGCTGAATAAATAAATAAATTGTCATTAGCTGAATGCATTCCAAAGCTGTTTCTTTGTACTTTGTTTCATTTTAAAAGAAATATTTCTTACATTCTATAGAGCTTTACATTTTAAAATATATTTTCACATACTTTATTAGACAGTGATTTTTTTAAGTTTGCTGTTTGCTTTATTGGGGTAAAATTTACACACAATAAGATTCACCAATTTGAAGCATTGGTCATATTGGCAAAATGCATACAATTATGTAAATACCACAAAATGCAGACATGCCCAGCGCTCCAGCAAGTTCCCTTGTCCCTCTATGCAGACAATCCCCACCCCCTCCCCTTACTTCCCTCCTCAACCAAGCCACTACTGATCTAATAATCTTCTGTCTCTGCTGTCACACGATTTTGCAATCTGGTTTTTCACCCAGCATAATATTTTTGAGATTCAAGTTGCACGTACTGGTAATATGTTCTCTTTTATTTTTTTGCTGATTAGAATTTTAGAATATGTGAACAGTCCAGTTTTTGGCTACTGAGAATAATGGTACAGACATTGATGTATTCATGGACATGTTTGTAGACATGTCTGTGGACATGTTTTCATTTCTGTTGGGTAAATACCTAAGAGTGAAATTGCTGAACCTCACAGCAAGGGTATGTTTAACTTATTACTAACTGTTCATGGGAGAATGTTTTGATATTATGAAAACTCTGTGCCAGAGGAAAGCAGCTCTTCCAACTTTACAGAAAAGGAAACTGAGGCATGAAAAAAAAAATTGGGATTTACTCAAACTTTTCCACTCAGAATTGTGACATCCTAAGACTGGGCCATTTGAAAGACATACCCATTTGAATGCAGAGTTCCAAAGAATAGCAAGAAGAGATAAGAAAGCCTTCCTCAGGGATCAATCTAAAGAAATAGAGGAAAGAAATAGAATGGATAAGACCAGAGATCTCTTCAAGAAAATTAGAGATACCAAGGGAACATTTCATGCAAAGATGGGCACAATAAAGGACAGAAATGGTAGGGACCTAACAGAAGCAGAAG
>NW_011494935.1:149774-150371 GCF_000754665.1 Bison bison bison | reverse complement strand
CACAGAACTATATGAAAAAGATCTTCATGACCCAGATAACACCGATGGTGTGATTACTCACCTAGAGACAGACATCTTGGAATGTGAAGTCAAGTGGGCCTTAGGAAGCATCACTATGAACAAAGTTAGTGGAGGTGATGGAATTCCAGGTGAGCTATGTCAGATCCTAAAAAACAATGCTGTTAAAGTGCTGCACTCAATATGCCAGCAAATTTGGAAAACTCAGCAGTGGCCACAGGACTGGAAAAGGTCAGTTTTCATTCCAATCCCAAAGAAAGGCAATGCCAAAGAATGTTTAAACTACTGTACAATTGCACTCATCTCACATGCTAGCAAAGTAATGCTCAACATTCTCCAAACCAGGCTTCAAGAGTATGTGAACCATGAACTTCCAGATGTTCAAGTTGGATTTAGAAAAGCCAGAGGAACCAGAGATCAAATTGCCAACATCCACTGGATCATTGAAAAGGCAAGAGAGTTCCAGAAAAACATTTACTTCTGCTTTATTGACTACACCAAAGCCTTTGACTGTGTGGATCACAACAAACTGTGGGAAATTCTTCAAAAGATGGGAATACCAGACCACCTTACCTGCCT
>NW_011494935.1:139915-149674 GCF_000754665.1 Bison bison bison | reverse complement strand
ACAACAGACTGGTTCCAAATCAGGAAAGGAGTACATCAAGGCTGTATATTGTCACCCTGCTTATTTAACTTATATGCAGAGTACATCATGAGAAATGCCAGGCTGGATGAAGTACAAGGTGGAATCAACATTGCCAGGAGGAAATATCAGTAACTTCAGATATGCAGATGACACCACTCTTATGGCAGAAAGTAAAGAAGAACTAAGGAGTCTCTTGATGAAAGTGAAAGAAGAGAGTGAAAAAGTTGTCTTAAAACTCAATACTCATAGAAAACTAAGATCATAGCATCTGGTTCCATCACTTCATTGCAAATAGATGGGGAAACAGTGACAAACTTTATTTTCTTGGGCTCCAAAATCACTGTAGATGGTGACTGCAGCCATGAAATTAAAAGACGCGTGCTCCTTGGAAGAAAAGCTATGATAAACCTAGACAGCATATTAAAAAGCAGAGACATTACTTTGCCAACAAAGGTCCATCTAGTCAAAGCTAAGGTTTTTCCAGTAGTCACGTATGGATGTGAGAGTTGGACTATAAAGAAAGCTGAGCGCCAAAGAATTGATGCTTTTGAACTGTGGTATTGGAGAAGACTCTTGAGAGTGCCTTGGACTGCAAAGAGATCCAAGCAGTCCATCCTAAAGGAAATCATTTCAGAATATTCATTGGAAGGACCCATGCTGAAGTTGAAGTTCCAATACTTTGACTATCTGATGCAAAGAACTGACTCATTGGAAGAGACCCTGATGCTGGGAAAGATTGAAGGTGGGAGAAAAGGGGGGCGACAGAGGATGAGATGGTTGGATGGCATCACCAACTCAATGGACATGAGTTTGAGTAAGTGCCGGGAGTTGGTGATGGACAGGGAAGCCTAGCCTGCTGCAGTCCATGAGGTCACAAAGAATTGTACATGACTGAGCAACTGAACTGAACAGAAGACTGGGCCATGTATTTCTAGTATTCATTTGTCTTCAGTTTATTTTTTGTTTTCTTTAAAAACTTTTGCTAATGTAAGAATATAAGCTAAATGTTATAGAAAATTTTAAAATATAGATTATAAAGAAATAAGGAACCACAAATCACCTGTTTTCTCTGTTCACAGAAGGGCATTGTTAACATCTTTTATATGACATTGCCTGGGAAATCTCATGGACAGAGGAGCCTGGCAGAATACAGTCTATGGGGTTGCAAAGAGTTGGACATGACTAAGCAACTAACACTTTATATGACTTCAGGCTTGTATCTGGGTGTGTGTTTTTCTTCTTACAAAATGATTGTGCACAATCATTTGTATCTTTAATGTCATACTCAATCACAAATCATTTTTCTCACTTCTTTCAGGGAAATCTTTTTACCTCAATAAGGGTACACCTGTAACATCCTTTTAAATTGTTGCTGAATCTCTATGTAGATGATTCAGTCTAACTCTTCATATCTATGGCACATGACACTCACCTTATTTTCAGTTTTGTGATATTATTAACCATAGTCTTGTATTTGTTTTTAATAATTTATTTGTATCACCACCTTTTTCTAAACCATACTTTTGTGTTTTGAAATGGTCATTTGATTGAAGAGTTGGTGTTCTTCAAAAGTGTAACTTTGGTTTCTTTCCAAGTTACCCTGGAGATGTTGGTAAGGTGTTTAGATTTGCTATTTTAGATGGAGGAATGGAAAGATGGAGCTTATTTAATTGAAAATATATTTATCTGTTATTCAAGACACTCCAGTGATGGGTTTTGTACTTGTCACAAATATTTTTTTTGTTTGGATATGAACAAAAAGTTTTGCCTCACAAAAGAGGAACTTTGAGTAAAAACTTGGCAGCCAAGTTCTGAAAGAACAAGCTTTCTTTAGCAATGCAACTCCAGAAGTTTCACTTCTTCCTCTTCCTCTTCTCTTCCCAAACTAGAAAACTCTTAAAATATAAGGACCCTGTTGAAAAGACCTTCAATGTTAGAGTGAGGGTAGAGCTGATGACAGGGAAGGAGCCAGTTCAGTAGTCACAATGACAGTGATAAAAATAATCCAGTTCCTATCCCAAAGCATCCATTCTCAATTGTCTCTGTGAGGTCATATGCACTAAACTTACTCTTCTTGAGTTCCCACAAAGAATAACTCCTCTCAAAGCCTCTTTGCTAAAAACTCAATAGAACTGGAAAGTCAATGGAAGAGATTAATTTACACTTAGAATTTTTTTTCACTCCGACTTTTTCATTTTCTAAAAGGAATATCTTCAGAGACTTGAGGTAGAAGGAAGTTTAGGTAACATTTAGTACAGTCTCCTCATTTTATAGATGAGGAAGTAGGTGGAGAATATATTATTTAGTTTCCATTATGATCTTTGTTTTCTTTTTCACTCTTAAGTTTTAGTTTTCCAGTTCTTATATTATATATCTCTTCTTGAAAGGAGTTGTTGCCCTAGTAACTCTGACTCACAATGACTGACTTGGGTTTTTCTAATAGAAAAGCATTTTCATTCTCAAGAGATGATGTTCAAACCCATCATAAATTTTCATAAAATTTTTAAATAAATGTAATCCATTTTAATTGAATACAAAATATAAGGTAGTTAAGATGCCAACAGCAATCACTCTCTCAGCAATAATTGTCGAGAAAATATGAGATAGAAATCATGTTAGCTATAGGAAACATAAAATATGTAGTAAGTAACCTAAGCAAGGAGACACAAAAGCTTTATGAAGAAAAAATTTAAAGTATGTTATAGAACAGAGGAAAACCTGATGTACTAAGTTCATAGACTGAATGACAACATTTGTAAAGATATCATTTCTTTCTTAATCCATCAGACTTAGCATTTGTAAATATATCAGCTTCCTTAATGAATCAGATCACAAAAGCTAATTTAAAGAAACATAACAGGATCTTTTTTCCTCCAGTATTATTGAGAGATAATTAACTTATAATATTATATCTAGATATTTATATACATTGTAAAATGATCACCACAATAAGTCTAGCTAACTTTCATCATCTTACAGTTACAGTTTATCCTTGTGATGAGAACTTTTAAAGATTTACTCCCTTATAGAAACTGTCACATATACGATATGAGATTATTAACTTTTGTCACCATGTTGTATATTATATCCTCAGAACTGATTTATCTTATAACTGAAAGTTTTGACCTTCTGACCACCTTTACAGATTTTGCCTACCATCTGTCCTAACAGGATCTTTTAAAGCACTCAAGAATTGAATCTAGAATTTTCATAAATTTATAAAATCTAAACAGCTTTAAATTTTTTAAAAAGAGAACCAAAGGAAGTGGAAGAGTTTAGAGTCACCCTTCTTAATATTAAGTCCTGATGCAAAGCTGTTATAATAAATAATGTACAAGAACAACAAGAGTCCCCAGTGTACCAGAGTAAACAACATAGAACACACATACATTCACAAACTTTATCTGTCTAATATTTTACATAGCATATGTTAGAGATGGCATCACCAATGAATGAAGAAAGAACAGACTTTTAGCAAAAAGTAGTAAGAAAACTAGCTTCAGTTCACTTAAGTTCAGTTGCTCAGTCATGTCCAACTCTTTGCAACCCCATGGACTGCAGCATACCAGGCTTCCTTGCCCGTCACCAACTCCTGAAACTTGCTCAAATTCATGTCCATTGAGTCGGTGATGCCATCCAATTGTCTCATCCTCTGTCATCCCCTTCTTCTCCTGCCTTCAATCTTTCCCAACATCAGGATCTTCTCCAATAAGTCAGTTCTTTTCATCAGGTGGCCAAAGTATTGGAGCTTCAGCTTCAGCATCAGTCCTTCCAATGAATATACAGGGCTGATTTCTTTTAGGATTGACTAAATCTAGCTTACTATATATAAAAAATAAACTTTAATCCCTACCTCATACCATATATATGATGAAATCCAGAGGAATTAAAGACAAATTTCAAAAGTAAAACTATAAACTTAATAGAAAAAAAAAACAGGCAAATATAGTAGTAACTTTGGAAAAGGAACTCTCAAATAAGACCTTCAAAGCAGAAGTCTTGAAGATAAAGTTTGGTGGATTTTAATACATCGTTATTAAGTATTTCAGTTCATTGAAATAGTCAATGGACAATGCCGGCAGAGGAATGACGTAGCAGAAGAAATTACTTGTAAATTTCAGATATGACATTACAAACACACACACTCAGATTGAGAGACAGAAAGGAAACAATTTGAAAAATGGGCAAAGATAAGAGAAGTCAGTTCACTGAAAGGGAAACACAAGCAGATGCTGGTAGGTGAGGAGACTATTAAAGTCAAAAGTAGGCAGAGAAATCCAAATGGAACAAATACATTTGTCAGCTTGGCAAAAATTATAGAGGGATCATATTGCTAACAAGATAATAGAGAAACCACTTTCATACACAGCTGGTATAAGTGAAACTATGAGTCATTACAGAGAGAGCTTCATCAATACATGTTGAAATTAAGTGTGGTACTGCTGCTGCTGCTGCTAAGTCGCTTCAGTCGTGTCCGACTCTGTGCGACCCCATAGAAGGCAGCCCACTAGTCTATAATTTAACAATTCTTTGTCTGGTTACCTACCTCTAAGAAGCTATTTCTCAAGTCCATGTCAGGCCATATATGAGTATGTTTATTGAAATTTTTTTTTGTGTTGCAGGAAGTTGGAGGTAAACTATGTGTTCCATCATTAAGAAAATTGATGGCTCTAATATGGAATATACTATAATGATATACAGCAGTTAGAAACAATGAGGAAAATGTACATATGATAACATAATTATAGCTCAAGAACATCAGACTGAGTAAGCAAAGAAGCTGAATGAGATCTATGGCAAAATATTTTGTGGGTTTAAAACATAATATACAAAGAAATACTATATATCTTTCAAGGATACTTATATGTCCAATGACATTTACACAATGCATTAAATAAAAACTGGGATCCATGTGGAGATAAAAGGGAGGAGCTGACTCATTGGCTAAGACCCTGATGCTGGGAAAGATTGAAGGCAGGAGGAGGAGTGGGCGACAAACAATGAATGATTGGATGGCATCACTGCCTCAATGGAGATGAGTTTGAGCAAACTCTGGGAGAAGCCTGGTGTGCTGCAATCTATAGGATCACAAAGAGTCATACACGACTTAGCAACTGAACAATAACAACAGCAGACCTAAGATGATATTATGCCTTAAACTGTACTATGAAATCAACTCTGTGGCAGTGGGAACCATACACACATTTACTCACACAGAGAACACTTATTCATTCAACAGCACTTACTGAGCACCTATTTGAAGACAAAATCACCAAATCTCACCACATAAAATTAACCATGTTTAACATTTTGTATACCTGTGCTTTTTTCTCCACCTCCTTCTCCTATTTCTGAATTCTTGACTAACAAAGATTATACTATTCTGCTGAAACACATTTTTTCCTATTGAGTGATATCATTCCCAATGCTACAAAACTAGCTTTATTCCCATCCTGAAAAATGACCCATTCTCTTGACCACTATCATCTGCCTTTCTACTTCTGGTATCAAGACAACATTTTCAAATAACTTACTTTCACATTCACTTCTCAAGTTAGGACAGTTGCTACTTCTTCCAAACTTCCATGAAAGCTGTTTTTTTCAGAAGTTGCCAATTTTTTTTTAATTTTAATAAAGCGGTATTTTCTCTGTTTAAATAGACACAGTTTATATATACCCTGGTATGTAGCATGATAGCAGGATCTAGGTACTAGGGCTACCGGAAGATTTTAGTACAGTCCTTGTGTTCTGGGAGATCACACTCTGGTTGAAAAGTAGACGTGGAAATGGATACTTCTATGTGATGTTCTTATTAGAGAAATCAAATGTGACCAGGTGCTCCTGGAACTCACCTGGTAACTTTGGATTCAGGAGGACATTTTGGAGCCTCTCTCAGTCTGAGCATTGAAGGTGAACCCCTTAAATAACATTAAAAAATTCTAAACAAGTAGCTTTCAAACTTAGTTGCACATCTGGCTTAACAAATACTAATACCTAGGCCCTACCCAAGACCAGTGAAATCACAATGTCTGGGATAGAACCTGGGCATGTATTGGAAGTTCCCCTTGAGATTCGAAGGTGCAGCCAGATCTGAGAAGCACGGATCTAGGCTGATAGACAAACATGAGTGAGGTTAAAGGGTGCAGAGTGGTAAGCCATGTGGATAGTAAGTGTCAGAGCCTCCAATCCTGGACTTTCTCATTTCAAAGAATGTTTTCAACCCCTCCTGTTGCTGCTTCCACACGACTGCAGTGTTTTTAGGACACGTGACATCATGTTGCAGTGAAGCAGTTCAGTGGTTTAGAACAATACAGTGCTGTTTGTGTTTCTGTTTGCTTCCATGGAGGGTCATAGTGGAGGAGTTCATGCTTGATGTCATTCTCACCCTGGGACCCAGGCTTGTGGAGCTTCCACTGTTTGGAGCCAGTTCCTCTGTCAGGGGAGGGAGGATAGTGAATTGTATACCAGTTCTCACACTTCTACCTGCATGTGACTCATGACACTTCTGCCTACATGCACAGGCCAGATCAAGCCTGGTGGCCATCTGACATCATGGGGGTGGGGAATGCTCCTTCACCATGAGCCTAAAGTTAGCTGAAACATTTATAAAGGCAACTATCACCAAGTTCTCTGATATCAAGTTGCACTTAATTGCCACAGGCAACCAGTTACATTCATCTGCCATTCCACAATTTAATATATCCTGGAAGTAGTGATCTCACTACATTTGGGCCAATTAGGATATCCCCAGGGGAACTGAATGCTGTACTTTTTCTTTCTTACGTCTAATACTTGCACTTTCAAGTTTTTAATCCAAGTTATGAACTTGCCAGAGTTGTGTTTCCAAGATTTCAGCACTTCCTGTATTATTCAGATGGAAACCATCTTAAATCTACAGAGGGTAAGTTTAGACTAACAATGACTCTTTGAAATAACCAGAACATGTATCCACACAGGCTCCATTTCTCCTTTTCTATTTGTGGATTGCCCCCACCCCTCAACCCACCCTAGCCAAGGACAATTTCCAAGGCCTATTGACTCATGCCTATTTCCTCCCATTTTTATATCCTTTGCTTGTAAATTGAAACAGTGTTTCCTAATTCTTTATGGTTTCAAATAATTTACCCATTAGTAGTTTCATTTAATCCTCCCCAAGTCAAATTTATAGTGAATTGTTTATTCTTTTTTTTTTTTTTTACAGATGAAAAAAATGAGGTTTAGAGAGGTGAGATAAGATCTCAGGAGATTAGTTTCTCTTTTTCATGAACCAAAACATTCTTTCATTTATTCACTCAGCAAAAAATTATTATCTATTGGAAGTATTTGGCCAGCTGCAGAGAGAGCATATTCAGGGTCTCTTGTCTTAGAGGAGTGCTCTACTGAAGAAAGTGTTGTGTATATTCTGCATAGTGGGGTCTTTCTTCTCATGGTCATGACTGATCCTAAGGTTCTAACCACAGACCTGCTGCTGCTGCTGCTGCTAAGTCGCTTCAGTCGTGTCCAACTCTGTGTGACTCCATAGACGGTAGCCCACCAGGCTCCCCCGTCCCTGGGATTCTCCAGGAAAGAACACTGGAGTGGGTTGTCATTTCTTTCTCCAATGCGTGAAAGTGAAAAAATAAAGTGAAGTCGCTCAGTGGTGTCTGAATCCTAGCGACCCCATGGACTGCAGCCCACCAGGCCGTTCCATCCATGGGATTTTCCAGGCAAGAGTACTGGAGTGGGGTGCCATTGCCTTCTCCGACAGACCTGCTAGTAAACTACAAACTAAGGTCTGACATGGGAAATAAGAACTGGGGGGGACTGGAGTCCTCTTTCAGGGCTATGGAATTTATAATTGAGAGAATGGGTCACTGAGCTTGGAGAGCTGAGGTGAGGTTCACAGAGAGGGGCTGGAATGTGTGATGTGGACCAGTAGCAAGCTGAGGTTATGAGGAAGATGATGAGGAGTGGTTCAGAGAGGTACAGGAAGAGAAGAGCAGAGCAAGTGATGCCTTGGAGGTTCCTGATGGGGCAGTGATTCCTGACCATAAGGGCCCTCGTCAGGAGTCACCTTTTTCCTGGGACAGTATGAGTGACCCACTGTCCTTGTCCTCAAGTAAGCTGTAACTTACTCTCTAGTACACTAGAGAGAAAAAGTTATATTGTGAGTTATATTTTTACCATACCCCCCCTTTCTTTGCATACATAATGTAAAAGATAATACTTCTGTACAGGTTTGTAGTTGGGATTATATGTGAACAACACAGTACTTGGCACATAGTGGCAGCTGAGTATTACTTCCTTCCCATTTCTCTAACAAGCAGGGCTCTATGGAGCTAGAGAAGACTACTTGGAAGAAAGATGTAACAGAGGCTTGACCATGATGGATGGTAAATTAGTGATCTTTCTCTTGACTTTCATTTCCAAGATTCATGATTCCCTGTGTCTCTGAACTAGCCTCTCCCAGTTAACCAATTTTCTTTACCTTGTACCAGTCTCTACAAAAGAATGGTTTAAATGACTGGTTGTACCCATCAACTCAGATGCCGGACTGGATCCACACAGGAAGGGATGGTTCCACAAAGGAAAGGCTGTTGAGTAGGCAGGGACAAGACACACCGTGCAACAGGTCTCTGTGTCTTCTGCTCTCCTCAACACTACCTAAATAACAGCTACTTGAATAATAATTAACATTTGTTAGGTGTTCACTGTTTACCTGGTACTATGCTAAATGGTTTCCATGGATCATGTTGTTTAATATTCACAGCAGTCCAAGATGTAGGTACTATTATCTCCATTTTAGAGAGATGTAGTCGTGCTAAGGACTTCCCTGTAGCCCAAATGGTTAAGAATCTGCTGTAGGGAAGGAGATCAGGGTTCAATCCCTGGGTTGGGAAGATCCTCTGGAGAAGGAAATGGCAGCCCACTCCAGTATTCTTGCCTGGAGAATCCCAGGGACAGAGCAGCCTGGCGGGCTACAGACCACGGGGTCACAAAGAATCGGACCCGACTGAGCAACTAGTGCATCCACATTCATCATTCACAGTTTTGCACAGAGAGGTTAAGTAAACTGCTCATAGCCACACAGCTGGTTGTGGTTGAGAAGGAATCCAGGCAGTCTGAATTCCCATCCCACAGGAAATCACAGAAAGTATGGAGGCTAATGCAAGGGTGATAAATGAGAGGAAGCTTGCTGAGGGGGGATCCTCATTGTTGACAATAAGCAGAAGCTACCCTTCTCCTCCCACTAAGAGAGTCCATAAAAATAGCTCCCTTTTCAGGCTAAAATCATTTCCTGATTTCAAGAGTCATAGACTGTATAAGTTAGAGGAAATTTAGAGACCTTACAACTAGTTAGCTCTTAAAAATATTTCCCAGTTATGAGTTTTTTTTTATAAGTTTTACTTTCAGGTTCCATGATCATACACAAAAGATAGAAATCAACTATATTTCAGTTAAAAAAAGAAAGACAGTGAGTTCCTCTTTGCCCTCATGACTCCTTCATGTGGCTTTTCAGGTCCTTGGTGATCTGACCCCAGCCTGTGTTTCAGCATGCTAACTGGTGCTTCCACTTCTTTCCTCTGATTCAAGTTCAGACATAGTGGAATACACCATCCCCCGCCTCATCCCCCTCCCAACATAAATCAATAATACTTGGATCACTCCATGATCTCATTGTTAGTCTACAAAGCCCTGTGTGGTGGTGGTGGTTGGTTTTTTTTTTTTTTTCCCCTCTTTTTTTTTTTTTTTTTGGGG
>NW_011494935.1:135757-139815 GCF_000754665.1 Bison bison bison | reverse complement strand
CTTGCCTGGAAAATCCCATGGACAGAGGAGCCTGGTGGGCTGCAGTCCATGGGGTCGCTAAGAGTTGGACACGACTGCGAGACTTCACTTTCACTTCTCACTTTCATGCATTGGAGAAGGAAATGGCAACCTACTCCAGTGTTCTTGCCTGGAGAATCCTAGGGATGTTGGAGCCTGGTGGGCTGCCGTCTATGGGGTCGCACAGAGTCAGACACGACTGAAGCGACTTCACAGCAGCAGTAGCAGCAGCAGCTCAGTCACGTCAACTATTTGAGACCACATGGACTTTAGCCCACCAGGCCCCACTGTACATAGAATTCTCTAGGCAAGAATACTGGAGTGGATTGCCATTCCTTTCTCCAAATATACATCTTTAGATAGCTTAAATAATATAATAAACACTTTAATACCTGAAATTCTTTAGTTAGGCTGAAATGCCTTGCAGCTATCACCACTGGTAGGCTCCTTCCTCTGCCTGAAATCCTTCTACCCTACCCCAGTCCTCTCCAATGTCCTTTAGGTCTAGGCTTAGAAAGTGTCCTTGACTGTCTTCTTCCACCTAAAACTTGGGCTAGGAATTTTTTCCTAACACTCCTTTCCCTGTCACATCTTATCACAGTATTCTCTGTTGTCTGTTAATTTGCTCGTCTCCCATTAGGAAGCACCAGCCTCTGAGCTTGTTAAGGACAAGATTGGCTGGGCTAACATTGCAACCTGACACACAGCGAGAACTCAGTATATAATTTAGAGGTTGACAGTTCTTTACTGTGAAGACCAGATAGTAAACATTTCTGGGTGTGTGGACCATACCGTATCTGTCCCATTTACTCAATTCTGCCACTGCAGCATGAAAGCAGCCAGAGATAATAAGTAAATGCATGAACATGGTTGTGTTGCAATAAGACTGTTTTTTGCATGGGCTGGATGTGGTCCGTGGGCCATAGTCTGCTGACTCCCACTATAACTGATGAAGAAATGAACACATTAAAATGAATGAGTGGGATTACATTTAACCAGAGAGGAATTACCACAAGGAGCCCTTTATCAGAAAACGTAGACTCTATTTTCTTTCTGTTACTTGAAAGACTTGTATCCTCTGTGGCTTCCAAGGCCTTGTCTTAAAATGGCGCCTGAAGATACCACCTCTCCTTTAAGATTTGAAACTATCAGGTCCTTAAGAGTAATCTATGTCTTATTTGTCCTTACTCCCAGAGCCCAGAGTCTAGCAGAATTCCCACATGCCTAGAGTAAAATAGGTGACAATCACTAGTTGGGGCAAAGCAGATGATTGGTAAAGCAGATAGTTGGGCTAGATAATAGTATAAACTCCTAAAACTAAGTGTTAGTTAGTCCTCCAGACAAATAACTGCTATGCAGAGGTCCTTTTAGGTTTAGACTTGGGGTCTTTTGGTTCCAAATGATGGAAGACTCAACACAAACTGGTTGAAGCCCAAAGGGAATTTACTGGCACATTGATGTGCCTTGTTTCAGAGGGTCAAACCTTGTCAGAAATCCACTCTAGGGCTCCACTTGCCTTCTGCTTGATTGGTTCTCTTATCAGACAGGCTTCAGCCATTGGTGGCATGATGACTAATATTGGCTTCATTCTTTTGTCCACACAGTTCAAAGCCAGGTGGAAAATAGGAAAGTCCCTATTCTCAAGAGCTCCAGTAAATGTGACAAGACTGTGTGTCCTTGGCTTTGTTTGGGTTGCCTCTCCATCCTTGAGCCAATCACCACAAATGAAATCAATGCCAGCTGAACTTTGTTGACTGAGAAAGAGGGAGAGCTTATTCTCCAGAGGCAAACTGCATGCACATGAAGTGAATACACTGCGTACGCAGAGAAGGTGGCAAACACATGAAGCATCCAGAACTGCTATGGCACTCCTCCCCAAAACAGTATGCTTTCATACGATGATACAAGCTGCTGCTGCTGCTGCTGCTAAGTCGCTTCAGTCATGTCCAACTCTATGCGACCCCATAGACAGCAGCCCACCAGGCTCTGCCATCCCTGGGATTCTCCAGGCAAGAACACTGGAGTGGGTTGCCATTTCCTTCTCCAATGCATGAACGTGAAAAGTGAAAGTCAAGTCGTTCAGTCACGTCTGACTCTTAGTGACCCCACAGACTGCAGCCTACCAGGCTTCTCTGTCCATGGGACTTTCCAGGCAAGAGTACTGGAGTGCGGTGTCATCGCCTTCTCCAATGATACAAGTTAACTATCCAGAATTAGGATGTTTATGAATCCCTGACGTCTGTCCACTGAAGCTATCTTAGGAAGAGAAAACATTCAAGCTTATTCACATTTTCTAATGTGGGCACTTCTAAATACCTAATTACTATTAACATTTTCACTTATAAAATAAAGGTACATGTACTTCTTTAAAAATACACTTAATATATTTTAGAACAGCTTTAGAGTTATAGAAAAATTCTGAAGAGTGTGCAGCGAGTTCCCATATAGCCAATATTTAGTTTCCCCTATTGTTAACATCTTCCGTAAGTGTGGTATATTCATGACAGCTACTGAGTGAACATTGATAATTATTATTACCCAAAGTCCAAAGATTTCCTTAGTTTTTATGTAATGGCCTTTCTCTCTTCCAGGATTCCATTCAGGATACCACATTACTTTCAGTCGCTGTGTCCCATTGGCTCCTCTTAGCTCTAAGTTTTTTTAGACTCTCCTTATTTTTGGTGACCTTCACAGTTTTCAGAAACACTTGTCAGCCCCTTATTTAATTGTGTCTGATGGTTTTCTTGTGTCTAGACTTAGGTTGCGGAGAAGGCAATGGCATCCCACTCCAGTACTCTTGCCTGGAAAATCCCATGGACGGTGGAGCCTGATGGGCTGCTGTCTATGGGGTTGCACAGAGTCAGACTCGACTGAAGTGACTTAGCAGCAGAAGCAAACTTAGGTTGTGAGTTCTTGGGAGGAGACCACAGAGGTAAATTGTGTCCCATTTACCTCGCATCTCTTAAACTGTCAACATAATTGATCTCTCTTGACATTTATCTTGACCTCCTGCCTCTGGCAGTGTTTGCCAGGTTTCTCCACTGGAAAGTTGGTCTTTTTCTCTCCCTCTCCATTCTGTATTTTCAGGGAGGAAAATCACCGTGTCCTGCCCACACTCGAGGAGGGGAGTTTTGCTTCACCTCCTTGAGGGGTGAGTATCTACATCAATTATTTGGAATTCTTCTATGAAGATTTGTCTCTTCTCCCCCACAAACATATTGATTATTTACTATATCAGTATGGACTCACAGGTTTTTATCGTTTACTACTTTGGGTTATAAAACAGTACTACTTCTGTTCAGATTGTTCCAGCTCTGGTCATTGTGAACTCTCTCAGTTGTCTCCTCTGTCCTTTTTTAATAATCCTATTTTAAATTAATGGATTTTTTCTCCTGAGCATTCTCTACTTCCTAGCACTGCAAGAAGCTCCAAACTGATCTTAAATATTTCCTGCCTCACTCCCAGAATCAGCCATTTTCCCAAGATGCTCTAGTTCCTTTTGTTGGAGAGCAATGTTGAAAACTAAGTTCTGGGTGCTAATTGTGCTCAATATGTACATTTAAGAAAATATATTCTAAATGCCATAGAGTATGTTAAATTATTTAGAAGAATCTAGTTATTTTAAAAGACTTATTACTAAAAATATAGTCAATTCCATAATTTCCTTTGCATAAAATTTTAACTTCTTGAGATCTTTCTTTTCTTCTTGAAATATTGTTTTTACATCTGTATTACTATTACTATGCTTATGCTGATAGTGTTTGGTTAATTTAGACATTAAATATTGACCTCATATAAGTGCAAATAGTATTTGCCTCTCTTCCACCACCACCCTACTTTCTGTCTGCCCATCTTCCCATGATGCCATATGACAATTTTCTGTCAAATCAGTAGCAAGATTTTCTGTTATTGTGACCATCATTTCCCCCTCTGACTTTTGGAAGCATTCCTGCATTATTTTCTAGATTATCTATTTAGAAGACCAATGCCTTTCTGATACTAAACACTTTCAATACAATATGTATTTCTTTGTTTTCACT
>NW_011494935.1:135359-135657 GCF_000754665.1 Bison bison bison | reverse complement strand
CATTGGAGAAGGAAATGGCAACCCACTCCAGTGTTCTTGCCTGGAGAATCCTAGGGACGGGGGAGCCTAGTGGGCTGCCGTCTCTGGGGTCACACAGAGTTGGACACGACTGAAGTGACTTAGCAGCAGCAGCAGCATGATACTTGGTAAAGGCCTTTCAAATCTGTCATTCATTAAACATGGCTTACCAGGTTACTTCTCTGCCTGCTGCTGCTGCTGCTAAGTCGCTTCAGTTGTGTCCGACTCTGTGACCAGATGGACGGCAGCCCAACAGGCTCCCCTGTCCCTGGGATTCTCC
>NW_011494935.1:129994-135259 GCF_000754665.1 Bison bison bison | reverse complement strand
TTCACTCTGGAGCCTTTTAATATCTTCTTCTTATGTCTAATATTCTCATATTTCATGATAACATACTATTTTTGTGGGGATCTTTTTTCATGAAATTTAAGATTTGGTTGGCCCTCCCAATGAAGACTCATTTTTGTTCGTTACAAAAATTAAGAAAGCTATTTCTTTAATAATTTCCTCCTCTCTGTTTTCTGTTTTAATATTCTGAAACATCCCTAACCATTAGACTTTATAAGTAAGGTTATGTTTTCTAGAAGACTTAAGTTTATTTTTCAAACCTTCCATAACATTTTGATGTGAGTATAGTCTTTTTAATTTCTAAGATATCTTTCTCTTCTCTGATGTTTTCTTTTTTATAGTTTCTCTGTCCCTTCTCCTTTTTCCTTGAAAGATACTTGTGACTTTTTTTGTTTGTTTGCTTGCTTGTTTTCTTCTGCTTTCTTTGATGTCTATGTATCCTTTTCATACGGAAGACTTTCCTGAAATGTCTGGAGATGGAAATGGCAACCCACTCCAGTACTCATGCCTGGAGAATCCCAGGGACAGAGGAGCCTGGTGGGCTGCCGTCTATGGGGTCGCGCAGAGTCAGCCATGAGTGAATCGACTTAGCAGCAGCTGGAGATCCTCAGATGTCTATTTATACCTAAAAGTGAAGGCCTAAACACTAATTAGGAGAGGTGCATACAGGACTTAAACTCATGCTCTGATGGATGGCTTTATTGAAGGGAGGTTGGGTGATATTGTTGGGACAATGAAACTCTCAGTATCTTTGAGTGTTTTATTTGGACCATTCAGTTTATTCAGATTTTATATCCCCCAGGTACCTGGGAATGAGGTGAGAAAGAATTCCACAGTTTAGTGAGCATTGGTCGAAAGGACTTTCTCTGAATCCCTCTATGTTCATCCCTTCCTCCCTGTTCTGCCTTCTCTGAGTCCAGTGTTTCCCCAATATTTGTATATTCATTAATCCTTCAGTGTGAGAAATGTGAAGGTTTAAGGCTCATTTGGTTGATTACAGTTAAATGAGATATATATATATTTTTTAATTCCAGAACATTTGTGCACCCTTAAATTCCCTCTCTGGGGCTAGATAGGAGCTAGACACTGATATACTTGGTCTTATGGTGTATTGCCCTAAGGGTCACAGATCAAAGGAGTGTGCAGTGATTAAGATCAGGGGCTTTGGAGTCAGAAAGTCTTGGCTTGAGTTCTGTTTCTACTATATTTTTGCTGTGAATGTCATTTCTTTAGCTCCCTTTAGCCTCAGTTTCCTCATCTGTTAAATAGGAAAAATATCTATTTCTCAGGGTTGTGAGGATTAAATATAATACATCTACATCATTAGCATTAGCAGAGTGCCTATCATTTAAGCATCCAGTAACTAATGAAATAAATCTATTTTAGAAAACACATCTGATAGGTGAGCATTGATTTTATTCCTCATCTAACTGATTCTGCAGTCCTGGATATATTGCTGAATCCATAGAGTCCAGAAGCGCCATAAGTATCACGAGATTCAAGCCCTGAAATCTGGTTCGTGAATTGTCTTGTGTGCTCTTCCCCATCAAGTGGTTTCACTACAAGTGGTGGAATTGGGCCCAGATGTGGACTTTTTTGTTATCTGAGCCTGTCTGGTATTTATCACCATATGCTTCCTCTATTGAATCTCTTCTTTCCTTGCCCAGTAAACTTTAATGGTATTTTTGGCTCATGTGATGGTTGATGGCAGCCCTGCTTTTATTTCTTTATTTTTTTAATTTAATATTTTTTCTTTAAACTTTTAAATTTATTTTTGGCTGCACTGGGTCTTCACTGCTGCACATGGGCTTTCTTTAGTTGAGGTGAGTAGGGGCTACTCTCTATTGTAGTGTGAAGGTGTCTCACTGTGGTGATTTCTTGCATTGCAGAGATCAGGCTCTAGGGGTGGGTGGGCTTCGGTAGTTGTGGCACGTGGGCTTAGGGGCTCTGTGGCATATGGAATCTTCCTGGACCAGGGATCAAGCCTGTGTCCCCAGTACTGGCAGGCAGAAGCTCAACTACTGGGCCACTAGGGGAGTTCGACCCTGGTTTTACTTCTCCATTATTAGGGCAAGGGGGCTAAGGTTCTGGGAGAGGGAGAAACCAGAATGGCAGCAGAGCCAAATTCCCAAGTTCCCACAGTTTATGAGTGTGCATGTACATAAAATTGGTGCTCATGTACATGTAGGAAACCCCCTGTATAAGTGGACAACGGAGTCCATGCATGTCCACACCATCACTCCATGTGTCTGCACACACACTAATGGCCAGGAGAAATGTACTCAGCACATTTCATCATACATCCCAGATTGAGAGAGGCCATTCAGGAGAAAGAAAGGGAAGATTATGAGGCAAAAAGAGAAATGAAACCTAAAGGTCCCACCCTGTCAGCATTAACTGGAGTATAAGAAATGGAATTCGGACAGACAGACAGACAGACTCCTGACATCTGCAAACAGCCAAAATGTCCAAAGGGCCTCTGATTCTCTGGCTGGTGATTGAACTTGGGCGGCTTTGTCTGAGTAAGTGTTCTCAGTCCTTCCATCCAGGAGTCCCTGTGATGGATTCCCATGGCTGATCTATAAAACAGAAATCCATTGCATTCCTGCATCCACTCAGCTTCTCTTCTTGGAAGGTCTCTCTCCCTTTCTGTGACACAGGGTTTATCCTGAGATTGCTTTGGATGTTTTAGGGTGGGGGTATTTATGTTAATACCAGAAATGGCAATTTAAGAAGAAATATAGATAAGGGATGGGATAACATGGGGAAAAGAAATGTCCTTTACAGGCGTTACTAGCACAGTAAATGCCAGGGGGATTTGTTCTGCTAAGAGCTATTATTATAAATCATATTTTATCTTTATTTTTAGGATTTTTTATTTGCTTCTTGGTTTATTTTGCGGGGTGTCAAGTGTCCAGATAAGATTTACATTGTCCACACATCATCTCCGGCTTTTGGATGATGCAAATGTACACACTTGGTGTGGATTGGTGCAGACACTCACATCCTGAGTTATAGGACGGGATACTGTGGGCTGAGTTGAAGTCACATCTTGGTTATTATCCTTTGACACTGAAGACTATGGCCCTTTCATGTAAGAAAGGAGGGACCTGGATAAGACCAGTTTCCACAGTCTATGACTCTAGGACTAGACAACATCTAGTGACAGGGAGGCCTGGCGTGCTGCGATTCATGGGGTCGCAAAGAGTTGGACACGACTGAGCGACTGATCTGATCTGAATGTCCCTTGCAGTTTAAACAGTTCCTAGTTTCTGCACATGAGTCTTTCAGATGTGCTGCATGAGAAAACACCTGTATTTCAAGAAAACAAGCCTTTGTCTTATTGCTCTTTGCTTATTATTTTCCTCTATAACTCCATGCATTCTCAGGTCTCCACCTAAATCAGGCTTTTTTCTGACCACTGGTAGCCTCCAAACTGGTTTAAGTGAGTCTGCTATGAGTTCCTGTCCTCCCTGAAATCTCCCCATTAAAGAACTCATTACCCTGACCCTATAGTAGTTGTTCATTTAACCACCTCTCTCTCCAGATACGTGTGGGAGTTAATGGAATGAAAGCAGTTCCTGTCGCTTTCTTTATCACTGTTTTTGCCTGGCCTTATCTTGTCCTATGGGCTGGCAGTGTGGAGGGTTTGGTGATGGTTGCTATGGTCACCTTTCCAGCTACTGGCTGGACACTGAGTGAGTGAGCTTCTCCAACCCTACTTGAAGAAGACAGTGCCTGGTGGATGATTTCTTTTGTTTTTTCAATTTGTGCCTTTTCTAAAATGACCCTTTAGAAGACACAGACTACTCAGACTCATTAAGGATCAGAGCTGAATCGCTCTTTAGGGATGCCAAATCAAACCCTTCACTCTGTCAATGATACAATTGAGCCCCAGATTGAGGAAACACCTTGGATAAGGCCACCAGCTAGAGAAGGAACCCAGCTGGTGCCAGAACCTAGATTGTACCCACCATTCTGGGTAATTGCTGAAAAGAGAAATTGATTTAATTTCTTTGTTTCAGGGTAATTTTGGAGCTGGAAAGAACAGTCTCTTTTCTATTTCTACATTCTGATATGCTTGGTGATTTGTTTTAATAGCTTATTTGTTTCATGTGGCCTTTAATGCTCCACCTCATTAGAGAGAGAACTAATAGAGAACTATTTCTGAGGTGAGCACGATCTCTCCCCTTTGCCGCATGAAGATAATGAGGTCAGGATTATTGTGGCTTTCCTCCAGAGAACACAAAAGCAGTAACTGGCAGAATGAGGTTTTCATTGTAAGCATAATGGGTGTTTTTCTGCCACGCCTGCTTCCTTTTTTTAACATTAATTTTTGACAAATAAGTAATACAGAAATACCCTTGGTGAAACAACTAAATTGTTATAAAGCTAATATCCCCTTTGACACTACTACCCTCAACCCCAGTCTCCGATCAAGGCAATGCTGACTCAGTGAGTTGGATGTGTGTCCTGTCAGCCACTTTTCTATGCATTTACTTTCATATGTCTGTCCCCGCAAATCCTGCAAACATTTTTTTTCAATGGTTTTGTATTTTAAATGTCATTTTGAAATGTCCACTTTTTGTGCATTAATAAGCCTTGGAGTTTTCACATCATTAGTTATCAATCTGTCTCATCCTATTAATCTTGTACGTGTGGCTCAATGGAAGGACGGCGCCATAGGTTAGCCACTACCCACGTACACATGTTCGTTCCATCGCACACATATGACCTGGCAGTAAACATTTTCAAATTGCCTTCCTTGTGCATGTGTGCTTTTCTGCAGCAGAAAACACACCATGAAATTTTTCAGGCTTAGTTCCATTTGAGTGTTAACCAAAACTGCAAAATTGCCCCAGAGTGTGGCTGTACCAATTCACATCCCATTTCACTCCAGGTTACTCCAGTCATTTGCTTGATCCCTGACTGGGCAACACTTGATATCATCAGTGTTCTAAATTTTTGCCAGTCTGATAGGGGAAATTTACTGGCCACTCATATTTCCTCATCTGTCTATGAATTGCCTGTTTTGTCCTTTGCCAGTTTGTTTCTATCTGGAAAAGGCTTTCCTTAGTGAATATGGGGTGCCTCCTTCTGTACTGTGATAGTTGGGAAAATAAGCTGTTGAATCTCCAGTGGAAATAATTCTGTCACATATTTTAAAAATTAATTTACCAACTAGTTCTGAGAACAAGCTCATATTTTAGAAATTATTGGTCTTTGGTACACATGTTCTGCACTGCT
>NW_011494935.1:129409-129894 GCF_000754665.1 Bison bison bison | reverse complement strand
ATGAGTTTGATCAGAAAACACTTATCCTCAGAGGATGGGAGGTGGTTCTAAGAGAGTTAGGTAGAGTCTCGCTCTTGACAGCAAGATGCTTGGATGAGGCTGAGCTAAGAAGGGCTTAGAGGAGCTTGAGTGCACTTTGGTTAAGAAGAGAGTCTCTGTCAGTTTCTTGCCTTTTTGTCTGCAATGTTTGTGATGACTCTTTTTCTTTTTTTTGGATTTGATTTTTAAGAAAGTTTATCATTGATATGACTAACTCAGTCATTAGAAGTAGAAAGATAAAAGGGAGGGGAAAGAAGCACTTTCATTGCTTTGTACTCTTACTTGGTAAAGCATAATACTAATCACATAAAAAGTCAGTTCAGTTTAGTCGCTCAGTCATGTCCGACTCTTTGCGACCCCATGAACCGCAGCACGCCAGGCCTCCCTGTCCATCTCCAACTCCCAGAGTCCACCCAAACCCATGTCCGTTGAGTTGGTGATGCTAT
>NW_011494935.1:122889-129309 GCF_000754665.1 Bison bison bison | reverse complement strand
GGGCAAAATGGGCTTCTACAGCATTTACAATGTGTGGAATATCTACTGTGGCGAGGTAAAGAGACGACAGGTTCAGAGAAGGTCCCAGGCAGGTCTGAATTTACAATGACCTTTCATCCTGAGAGCAAACTTTGGAAAACCCAGCATGCACATCCTTTGGCTTTCTACCTGGGCCACTGTTAGGACTCATGCTCATCTTCTCTCAGATAAGGATAGCTGGAAGTTGCTGACTGCTGTGCCAGGGAGGAACACAGTGCTGCTGGCCATGTCTTACACAATTCAGCTGTCGGGGTTAACAGAGTTAGTGAATGGAGAGTCTTACAGGAGGGCACCTTGAAGAAAACAATGAGCAGAGATCAAGGTACCCAAGAAGGAGCAGGATGTCATCCTGATGATCTGGAGCTATGGCCTGCCTGGCTGTCCCTTCAATAGCTTGGTTTGATTGAGAACAATCACTGATGATCAATTAAACCAAAGGGCTTAATATTTGCAGCAGTGGAAAAGTTTCGTAGATTCTCACAGATGGAAGTTATCTTAGAAAAGGCACAGAGTGAGTGTTCAGTGACCTTGGTTGTCATTTGACCTTGACCTTGGTTGTACATTACCATGGGCCTCAGTCTTGAGATTCTGACTCAGGTTGGGCAAGATAACAAGTATTTTTAACAAGCTCCACAGGCCATGCTGATGATCAGCTGAAATTGGGAAACACAGATATTGCATTTCTAAAATGGTAATATATTCCATTACATATAGCTAACATGATCAACATAATCTTCTAGCACCTTTAAGTCACATTTGCCATTCTAAAGAATTCCTATGATTCCTCTCCAGTTCTAACTTAAAAAAAAAATCCACAAGCTTCCACCTTATTTCATATTCTCTAACAACAAACACATGGTCAAGAGCAATTAATTTCTGAGCAAACTCCAGGAGATAGTGAAAGACAAGGAAGCCTGGCATGCTGCAGTCCATGGGGTCACAAAGAGTTAAACACAACTTAGTGACCAAACAACAACAGCCTGTTTCCCTGCCATAGTACACTCTGGGGTCAAAGACAGCGGGAGACCCATTTGAGGCATTCATGTCAGTAGTATATGATCACTGCCTATTGACATACACTGGGTAGAATGCTACTTACACCTGTTTATATGAGAGTACAGTTAGATTGACTTTACTTTAACTTTTCACTTTCATGCATTGGAGAAGGAAATGGCAACCCACTCCAGTGTTGCCTGGAGAATCCCAGGGATGGGGGAGCCTGGTGGGCTGCCATCTATGGGGTCGAACAGAGTTGGACACGATTGAAGCGACTTAGCAGCAGCAGTTAGATTGAAGGGTCAGAATTTTCCACTGGAGAATTTGTTTTACTGAATGGTACTCAAGGTCAGCAAATCTGCAAATTAGCAAATTAATCAGCAAATCTGCAGCAGAAATGGGTTCAGACTCATGTAGTCAGCTGCTCCCACTTGAGGGATAGCAGAGTGTGAAGTTAGGAGCTTAGTGGCAGCAAAGGACAGGCCAGAATTTGGGCTAAAGAAACATACAATACAACCTTCTTCATCTTCCTGGAAGCATCTGCATGCATGATCCCTGTGGAGCATATTTGAGAGATTTCAATACCTCACAACTTAATTTTCTCATCTTTCCTCACAGCTCCGGCAGCATCACAGACTGTTGTGAGAGCATTTTTGGGTCAGCCAGTGACTTTGCCGTGTACATACTCATCCTGGTCTCCGAATAGTAATAGCATGTGCTGGGGCAGAGGCCAGTGTCCCAAGTCCAAATGCAATGACGAGCTTCTCTACACTGATGGGACAAAGGTGGTCTCAAGCAAGTCACCAAAATACCAACTTCGGGGGATTATCCAGAGAGGGGATGTCTCCTTGACCATCATGGACACCAATGAAGGTGACCAGAATGTGTACTGCTGTCGCATAGAGGTGCCTGGCTGGTTCAATGATGTGAAGAGGAATATCCGCCTGGATCTGAGGAGAGGTGAGCACACAGAGGTTGTGTCTGTGGGTGGAGAAGTTCGTGTTGGGTCATGGAGTCAGAGGGTGGTGGCAGAGAGACTAAGCTGCTTAAGCAGTGAGTGGACAGATTAAACCTGAGATGTGTTTGTGTCTAGAGGAGCCACAGTCTGGAGCAATTGCCTGTGGGAGCTGAGGAACCCACAGAAATGAATGAAAGGGTAGAGGGTGAGGAGTAGGGCGTGGGGAAAAGAACCAGTGAAATTCAAGGTCAATATGAAGAGGGCAGCTGCTTCTTGCCTAGGGAACTGAAGAAATTTGGGCCCAGGGCTTTCAGAGCTGCCAGTTTTTATGTGAACTGTATTGATTTTTGCATGTTGGCAAAGACCACAAAACTTTTACAAACACTGAGTGAACAAAATACAATGTTTTGTTCATGCATTGCTGTTGCTGCTAAGTCGCTTCAGTCGTGTCTGACTCTGTGCGACCCTATAGATGGCAGCCCACCAGGCTCCCCCGTCCCTGGGATTCTCCAGGCAAGAACACTGGAGTGGGTTGCCATTTCCTTCTCCAATGCATGAGAGTGAAAAGTGAAAGTGAAGTTGCTCAGTTGTGTCCGACTCCCAGTGACCCCATGGACTGCAGCCTACCAGGCTCCTCCATCCATAGAATTTTCCAGGCAAGAATACTGTGTTTATGCATTAGCTTCATCCATAAACCAACAGTGGGCTACTTCCAGTGAGGGGAAAGGGCAGGAGATTTGGAGACAATCATAAATAGCAGTTTTCAGCTGGTTTTTCCTTCTGCTACTATCAGCTGCTTTTGATGAAATTTGAAATATGGCAAAACTCCTAAAGATTTGAGCTGCATGCATGCATGCAGGGTCTATGGTTCAATTACATAAACAATAATCACCATTTCTGCTAGTCTGGAATGGAGCCTCTCAAAGGCAGCTCTGTGCTTAGCCCGCACCAAGGACCAAGGATTCTTGGGCTCTGTTCTTAATTGGACTGGCATCTCAGAAGGCAAGGTCTCACTAGCCATATGCATAAGAAGTTTCTCAGGTGACTCTCATGGGCTCTAAAATTTGAGAAGAACTGATGTGGATGCTTCTAGTTAGAGAAATTTGATAAGCATTAGTGTATTTTTCTCCCAAAGCAACTTTGTGAGATAGAAGGTATTATTTGGATTTGTTGAAGATAAATGATGCCAATCCAAGTCTTTGCTTTTCAAACCTGATATAACCAGGTATTAATATTATTTTATAAAATACTGGTTGACCTCAATACTCTACGACATCATTTCTCAGCTCACTTGAAACTAATGATGTCTTTCTGGTCCATTAGAGTTAATGGAAATTTGGCATATTTAAGAAAGGGTGGTATGTGCAGAATATCTGTTGCTAATGAACCCAAATTCAGATGTTTAGCAGGTGAGCAGTTTTGGCATGAATCAATCTTTACACTCTGAAATCATTTGTTTTAGATCTTGAGTTTTATTGTGGAAAGAACACCTAGAATAAGGTCTGTTCCCTTCACAGATTTTCAAGTGTACCATAAACAATTGTTAACGTGAGTACAATGTGTGCAGCAAATTTCTAGAGCTTATTCACCTTGCTTGACTGAAATGTTATGCTTGGGTTTCCTTTTGATGCAATCATTTATGCCATATTTTTGCAACATCTACTAGGTAGATCTACTGTAGATCTACTAGGAACATCTACTAATACCATGATAGGTATTAGATTTGTAGAAGAGAACAACATAAATTCCAACTTTTCTCTTGTGGAGATTACAATGTACTAGGAGAAGCAGACATTATACAACAATCAACAAATAAATGTGTCTTTAGGAAACGCTACAAAGTCTGTGGTCAAGTCAGTCAGTTCAGTTCAGTTGCTCAGTCCTGTCTGACTCTTTGCAACCCCGTGAATCTTAGCACGCCAGGCCTCCCTGTCCATCACCAACACCCAGAGTTCACTCAGACTCACGTCCATTGAGTTGGTGATGCCATCCAGCCATCTCATCCTCTGTTGTCCCCTTCTCCTCCTGCCCCCAATCCCTCCCAGCATCAGAGTCTTTTCCAATGAGTCAACTCTTCGCATGAGGTGGCCAAAGTACTGGAGTTTCAGCTTTAGCATCATTCCTTCCAAAGAAATCACAGGGCCAATCTCCTTCAGAATGGACTGGTTGGATCTCCTTCCAGTCCAAAGGACTCTCAAGAGTCTTCTCCAACACCACAGTTCAAAAGCATCAATTCTTTAGCATTCAGCTTTCTTCACAGTCCAACTCTCACATCCATACATGACCACTGGAAAAACCATAGCCTTGACTAGACTAACCTTTGTTGGCAAAGTAATGTCTCTGCTTTTCAATATGCTATCTAGGTTGGTCATAACTTTTCTTCCAAGGAGTAAGCGTCTTTTAATTTCATGGCTGCAGTCACCATCTGCAGTGATTTTGGAGCCCCAAAAATAAAGTCTGATACTGTTTCCCTATCTATTTCCCATGAAGTGATGGGACCAGATGTGGTCAAGTATGAGTGTGCAAAAAACATTGTTATTGTAGACTGCGGATGACCTCTTTGCAGAAGTGACCTTTTAGCTGAGACATGAGCTTTAAAGAAGAGTCAGTCTAAGGAAGAGAGGGACTAGGAAGCAGTCAGTACAAAGTTCCTCCAGAGGGAAGGTCAGTAATATAGTTTAAGAACCGAAGAAAGGCCTGTGGGCAAGGGAATGTGAGAATAGAGTGGAGGCATGGGGTTGGAAAGAAAGATCCAGATCAAGTGGGACCCTGTGGGTGGGGTTAGGGATTGGATCTTCACCAGAAGGGCAAGGAGAACCCAGTTAAAACAAAGTTTTAAGTTGGAGACTGACATAATTTGGTTTGTCATTGTCAAAGATTACTCTAGCTAGGGTGTAAAAAATAGGTTGGAAAGGCCAAGCGTAGAGTTTAGAATCCCACTTTTCCTAGGCATTTTGATGGTCCAGGCTCATGGACCAGGTGAGGCTATAGAAACACAGACAAAGGGATGGATGCCAGCAACACCTGTGGCGTTTCCCTCTTCCTCCGTCTCCACTTGGTACCAGACATATCGTGTATTGGTTACAGCCCCCACAACTACGCCCTCGACAACCACCCGCCGCCCAACCACAACCACCACCACCACCGTCGCCACCACCACTGCCATGACAACAGCCACAGCCGTGCTTCCAACAACAGTCGTGACCACCTCTGACCTCACGTCCACACCACCACTTCAGATGAGAACTACAGCTGCGCTCACAACCACGGCCTCCATGTGCCCTCTGACAACACTGAGCTCCCTTCTGGAGGAAGACACGATACTGCTGACCCTTGAGCCTTCCACTGAGGGGCCCACCCTCACGGCAGGGACTTGGCTCAACTGGGCATTCTTTCCCTTCTGCTGCTCAGGTGTACCTTGGGTCCCTTGGCAAAGGGTTCTCCTACTGAATGGGGCAGCTCAGCAACTTGCTCTAGAGTCTGTGAGTATGTGTGTGTGTGTGTGCGTGCGCGCGCGCGCGTGTGTGTGCATGTGCGTGTGCATGTGTGTGCATGTGTGTGTGTGCGCGCGCGTGCATGTGTGTGTGCGTGTGTGTGTGTACATATGTGTGCGCGCGTGCATGTGTGGGTGCGTGTGTGTGTGTACATATGTGTGTGCGTGTGCATGTGTGTGTGTGTGTGTGTGTGAGTTTGTCAGGGCTGGGCACCACAGACTGGGCATTTTAAACAACAAAAGTTTATTTCTCACAATTCTGGAGGCTAGAAGTCTGAGACTAAGGGGTCAGCAGGGTTGGTTTCTTCCGAGGTCTTTCTCCCTGATGGCTGTCTTCTCGCTTGGTACTCACATCCTCTTTCTCCTTTGTGTATCTGTGTCCTGATCTCCTCTTTATGTGAGAACATCAGTCATATTTGAGTAGGGCTGTCCACATAGTATCACTTTTACTTGTTTAAAGGCTCTATCTCCAAATATAGTCATGTTCTGAGTTACTGGAAATTAGGGCTTTAAATATGAATTTACAAGCAGGCGTGGGAGTGAGGCGGAGGTCAGAATTCATCCCATAACTCTGTGTGTGCATGTGTGTGTGTGTGTGGGGGGTGTAGTTTCATTAAATTGTTCCTTTTCATTGTTTTATGGTTTCCTTTTTTGTTCCTATTTTTTTCCTTTGTGTTTTTGAAAAATCATCATTTTTAGTTCTCAACTTGACCTTCTAGGAGTACAGATACTTAGTAAAGAACCAGGAAATGTCACCCTGGGTCAAAGACCAGTTCCATCCTGCCAGGGCTCAACTGTCTACTTAGGCATTAGAGGAAAGACCTCCAGATGCCTTAAAATATTCCTTGATGGTGAACTTCCTTCCTTCCTTCCTTCCTTTCTCTCTTCTGTCTTCTCCTCCCCTCTTTCTCCCTTTCTCTTCCTCCCTCCCACC
>NW_011494935.1:120537-122789 GCF_000754665.1 Bison bison bison | reverse complement strand
TGCCTCAATAAGGCCTGGATTAATTTAAACAACTTTACAGTAATGAATTGGCTAATTCCATTACACTGTGAGTACCGACCTAAGGTTCATGAACCCTAAGCAAATTTGTATGTTTTATTCCTTTAGTCCTTAAAATAATCATCTTCAAATACATTTACAGTTCCCTTAGATTCTAAAAATTACTTACAATCCTTGAAAAAAAAACTTGAAATATATATGTGTTAGTCGCTCCGTCATGTTTGACTCTTTGCAGCCCCATAGACTGTAGTCCACCAGGCTTCTCTGTCTATGGAATTGTCCAAGTAAGAATACTGGAGTGGGTAGCCAATATGTCCCTTCTCTAGGGGATATTTCTGACCCAGGTCTCTGGCATTGTAGGCAGATTCTTTGCCATCTGAGCCAGCAGGAAAGCCTCAAAATATACATAGGGATCAGGATCATTTTTATAGTTGTCTTTGTACTTGCCTAAAATAAACGTAGAAAACTACAAAGACAACTGTAAAAATTGCTTGGCACAAGCACCAACTTTTAGCTGTCTTTTATCAAACTTTTTTTTCTCTTCCAGAATTAGAGCCTGCCCTGCTCCCTAGGACCTCTCAGAGAAGCGTTGAGGAGACTTCTCACCGCAGCACTGCCTTACTCACATCCAAGAGTACGTGTGTTTGGTTCTCTCTTCTTCTTCCCTTGCCCCTTAGGTTGAGGGGAAACACTGAACAGAGTGTCATGGAGTCCGATGACTAGAGACGACTTTTGGGTCCTGTGAGCCATGAAGCCCTCCTAGGACACACTGGTGTCAAGACTGCATTTGTGGCTTGTTCCTTCCTATGGATTTTAGAGAATAAGGGATACCATTGACCTTGATTCATTGGTTCAGTACTTCATGGTAGATCATCTCTAGAATACTTGCTTGTCCACTCTAGGCTGGGTGGAGCTCTGCTATCTCATCCTATTTCCAAACACACTCATCTTCTTCCTTGAAGCCGCAGAGGGTTTACTCACTTGACCCCGTGGCTCTGTATAGTGGAAGGAGTATTCTTTTGTTCATTTGTCCTTTCTTCCTCCTGCCTGACTCCTTTAGGTATTTATTAATATTAGGGCCCAGGGACAGAAAAAGGGCTCCTTGGGTGTCTCAGTGGTAAAGAATCCACCTGCCAAGCAGGAGATGTGGGTTCGATTCCTGGGTCAAGAAGATTCCCCTGGAGAAGGAAATGGCAACCCACTTCAATATTCTTGTCTGGAAATCCCACAGACAGAGAAGCCTGGTGGGCTATAGTCCATGAGGTCGCAAAGAGTCAGACACAGTTTAGAGACTAATAGCCACAGCAACAGCAGCAAGGGCAGAGAATATCCGGAAATTAATCCACAGCCTTGGAGGTGCTAGAAGGGACTGCTTGGGCTTGATTATCAGCTGCACTACTTTTTCCTGGGGGTCTCTGGCCTTCGTTGTATAACTTCATGCATATAAAAATTTAGATGAGTGTCTGGCTAGCTAGTAAGCATGCAAAAGGTGGCTGTTATCTTAGTAGGTAACAGGAGGATTCTTTACCACTGATTCACTTTTTCTTAGCCCTAAGGTGAATCATTATGCTCATGAACAGCATAAAGTCTAAGCAGTAAAATCATTTCAAATTTCAAGCACCCAAATATGCATGAGGACTTCTCTGTGAACCCAGGAAAACTGGGGAAAAAATTACACCCTCCTCTGGTAATCATCACATTTTCCTTTCTTTGAGATTTTTATAGTAGCTATTTCTTGGTCCCAGGGTTGGATGGTGGGGGTGTGAGGATGAGGGACTTTTACGAGCATTTGTTCTCTTACTGTATCTCTTTGTTTAATAAACCAACTCAAGCTTCACAGTCCAGAACAAGCTGGCTTTTCCAGCAAATCAAAGGATTCTCAGAGGGAAAAGTGGTTGGAGATGAGATTTTATATCTTTATCTTGGCACTTCATTTGGATATATAGAAATATATAGCATGATACTTTGGAGAAGGCAATGGCACCCCACTCCAGTACTCTTGCCTGGAAAATCCCATGGACAGAGGAGCCTGGTAGGCTGCAGTCCATGGGGTTGCTAAGAGTCAGACACGACTGAGCGACTTCACTTTCACTTTTCACTTTGATGCATTGGAGAAGGAAATGGCAACCCACTCCAGTGTTCTTGCCTGGAGAATCCTAGGGACGGGGGAGCCTAGTGGGCTGCCGTCTCTGGGGTCACACAGAGTTGGACACGACTGAAGTGACTTAGCAGCA
>NW_011494935.1:119957-120437 GCF_000754665.1 Bison bison bison | reverse complement strand
CTCCAGGGGATCTTCCTGACCCAGGGATCGAACCTGTATCTCCTTTGACTCCAGCATTGCAGATGGATTCTTGAACTCCTGAGCCACTAGGGAAACCCCATGTATGTGTACACACACACATTTTGGTGTCCTAAGGCCTTGCCCAGGCCTCGCAATACACTAATGTTGGTCTCAAAAGAATACAAAAAGGATTTTTTTTCTTTTTGAGGATTTTGGTTATTTTCAATTGGAGGAATTTGAGATCTTCCTTTATTAGTCAAAGAATATTGAAGCCAAACTGAATTTGATTCACTTAAGAGTTTTGCCAAGAAAATGCACTGGTCATAGCAAACACCCTCTTCCAACAACACAAGAGAAGACTCTACACATGGACATTACCAGATGGTCAACACCTAAATCAGATTGATTATGTTCTTTGCAGCCAAAGATGGAGAAGCTCTATACAGTCAACCAAAACAAGACCAGGAGCTGACTGTGGCT
>NW_011494935.1:93809-119857 GCF_000754665.1 Bison bison bison | reverse complement strand
CCAGGCAAGAACACTGGAGTGGGTTGCCATTTCCTTCTCCAATGCATCAAAGTGAAAAGTGAAAGTGAAGTCCCTGAGTCATGTCCAACTCTTCACGATCCCATGGACTGCAGCCTACCAGGCTCCTCCACCCATGGGATTTTCCAGGCAAGAGTACTGGAGTAGGGTGCCATTGCCTGCTCCGACTTCTCTGCCTAGAACTTCTCTGCCTAGAACATATCAAAATGATGAAGTCTTGACCTCTGTCCTTAAAGGAGTGGGAGAGACAAGCTTATGTGGAGCAAACCACTATCCAGTGGGCTTTGTTTTGGGGTAGAAGTATGAGGAGGTGCCCTGGGGACCCAAAGAGGGGAGAGAAGGATTCTAACTGGGAAAGGAGGGCCAGCATGATTTCTCTCAAAAATCCTTGAATTGGTTCTTCATGGATGAGAACATTTCATTGAGCAAAGTGAACAGGCAGGGAGAACAGCCTGAGCAGAGATAGGAGGACTTATAGGAGCATGGAATCTCTGATTATTTAAGAGTCTAGTTTAGTCTAGTGGAAACTGGAAGCTAGGAGTGGCCTAGGTTCTTAAAGGACTGATTAATGGGCTGAAGAATTCAGATTTTATTCCAGGGTTCCAAGGAACCAATTCATGTGTTTGGAGTAGAGAATGGCATTTTCAGCTCTGTTTTGGGAAAACTCGGTCTGTAAAAAGTTTTAGATGTACAGGAGAAGAGTAAACCTGGAGGCAGAGAGGCTCCCCAGGAGGCTCCTGCTGTTATTCAGACAGGAAGGAGTGTCTCGACTAGAATGATGGCAGCAGTAACAGCAGAGAAGGGACAGTCAGAGCCATTTAGGGTTGGAATTGAGAGGACTTGGTGGGTAGAGTAAGAAGGAAGGATGATTGAGTCTCTGTACTTGGGAGATTAGCTGATGTGATGGGCTCACTGGTAAAGGAACCCCAGGAGGAAGAGTGAAAATTGTTTCGGTGATCTTGAGTTTGAAGTGTCCCTGAGAGATGTCTAACAGGAAGTTGGAAATGTGGGGCTGGGCAACCTACAGATGCCTCGGTGGGGATTGGTGTCTGATGACTGGCACCTCCCTCTGGTCAAATATCATTACTGTGATGATACAGTGTAAGTGCTGAATAGGAATTTGCCACTATACCAAAACTTTTATACATTCCATCTCACAGGGGAGAGTTCAGGATTGTCGATATAATTTTGGAAGTCATTGATAACAAATGACAGTTACTGAGTGCTTTTAGGAGAAGGCTGGGCTTGATGCCATCAGTGCATTATCTCATAGTCAGGCATTGTTCAGATATGTGAGGAAGATTGTACTGTTACATTCGTTATAAAGGAGAAGAAATTGAGGTATGGAGAGCTTGAGACATTTGCCAGAGTTTGAACTCCAGGTCTCCTGGCTGTTGAAACTAAGCTCTTAAACCCTTCATCTGTTGTCTCATTGGCAGAGGGGATACCTGAAGATCCTTTGGCATTGTCTAAATGCACTACAGGAATGGAAGGATGAAGGCAGACACCCCACCTCCTTACAGGAACAAGTACCATGAGAGAGGATGTAGTGAAGGCAGAAAAGCCAGCTGAGGATGCAGAGAGAGCCAGCAAAGGTAGAAAGGAGTCCAGGAGACAAAGGTTATGGAGTGTGTAGGTAAATATGAGGGGATTCTAAATGCTGGTTAGTAGGATGAGGTGTTTAGACAGTGACCATGAAGGAAACAGGGTAAGCTTGTGGGTGGACACCCTAAAGTCCAATGCTGAGCAATTGTCAGAGAAGAAATATTAGATGTTCTTTCAAGGAGTTGGAGGGTGAATATTTAGAGAGGAGGCAGGGTGAGAGAGAAGGCTTGTCCTGGTATAGGAGAAAGAAAGGCAATCAAAAACGGGAGAGGCAAGGTTTGTGTCTTGATGTGGAGACGGGAGACAAGGGAGTCAGGTTGGTATAAATGAAAGGCGGAGCACAATCAGATCTCACATTGACCTCCCAGGGAGGTAGGAAAAGACTGGGAAATCTTGAACTTTGGGCTCATCCAGCCCATCTATACCAGGCCAGGCCATGGGCTGGAACCACAGGGAACCTATTCAAAATATAGATGGCCCTACTCTGTCTAAGACTTGCAGAGCAAAGTAAGTCAGAAAGAGAAAAACAAATATTGTATACTAACACATACACGTGGAATCTAGAAAAATAGTACTGATGAACCTATTTGCAGGGCAGGAATAGAGCACAGACATAGAGACTGGACTTGCAGACACAATGGGGTCCGAGAGGGTGGGATGAATTGAGGAAGTAGCATTGACATATATCTATATATATACACTACCATGTAAAATACATAACTAGTGGGAAGCTGCTATATAACAGGGAGCCCAGCCTGGCGCTCTGTGATGGCCTAGAGGTGGGGGATGCAAAGGGGGAGAGAGGCTCAGAAGGGAGGAGATACATATATATCTAATGTGACTGGCTCACATTGCTGTAAGGCAGAAACCAACACAACACTGTAAAGCAATTATGCTCCCATTAAAGACAAAGCAAGCCAGAACAACCAAAGATGTGCAGAATGAGGACCTCTAAGAGTCTAGGGGTAGGTCCAAGGACCTGAAGCCCAGCCCTGGCCCCAGAGGGCATACAGGAACTGCCAGTGTGGTAGACTCTTTATCCTGCATGGAAGGAAACAGGCACAGAGGCACAAAAAAGATCAAATAGAAGACGAAGTAGGTCACACATAGGACTCTCTTCTGGCTCCTGAATCAGAGCTGTCCCGCCTTCGCTGCACTATTTTCTTGAAGCCAAAATTGAGCCCTGTCAGAACTTGACACTGTATGGGCCCTCAGTTTATCAAGGGCATAAAGGACTTGTGGGAGGAATTGGCAGCAAGTTCAGCAGAAGGAAGAAACGAAGACAGGGGATGAAGCAAAGCTCATTTTCACTCACAAATGCCGGTGTCAAGAGGGAAGAAATTGGATGCAGCTGATTTCAAAGGCAACATCTTTTGCGAAGCATTAGCTGATTTGTTTTATCTCTCAGGCCCAGTGCTGTTCGTGCGCTGGAATCAGTTGGGAGGCTGGCAGTCTGGGGATAAAGGAAAAAGGACAAAAAGTGGATTCTCAGGATGCTTTTCTCAATAGTGTTACATTCTACCACCCATACAAATGTTTTTTTTCTTTCGTTAATAAACTTGGAATTGAATCGTGCAATTCTAGCATGTAACAGTTCGCCTTCAGAAAGGCCAACCATATAAGATGTGTCTTATTTGGAGAGGCATGTCTGTGGTAAGGCAATCAGAGAGTGAAAATGAAATTACATACCAGCCACTGGAACTAGAACTTGGAGCTGGCTCTAAGAGGGTCCTCACCCATGGTTAGCCAGGTGAGCTGGGTGATCACTGCAGACCACAGTGTCCCTTGGACACCAAGTCAGGCACTGGAGACATCCCTGGTTTCACAGGAGGGTGGGATCAGTGGATAAACCACAGCGAGCTCTGTGAAGAGGTGAGGAATCCGTTCTCCCACTGTGAACAAGTCAATGAACAAAGGTACCAATGGTCCTTGGGGAGAACCTCCCCACACTTGTGGAATCTTAACTCCTGTGATACCCAGAAGCAGAAGAGGAGAATGAAGTGGAATTTGTAATCAGACACCATTGTGCTACCTTTAGTAGCATTGGGCACTAGCTTTGCACCTTTGGGCAAAATACGAGACCTCTCTGGGCTTCAGTTTCCTTCTCTTTCAATAATTCTGCCCAAGTTTACTTAACTCATAGATTCATTTTGAAGTCCAAATATGAAAATAAATGTGAAAGTGCTTTGTGCATTTTCAACTACTTCCCTTATTGTATCAGCAGCAGCAGCAATATCAATAATAATTTTTAGAATCTCTTTCCAGAAACTGCACCCATCTAGACAGCAGAGGGCTAGGGTTCAATTCCAACTGGACCACTTCCCACTGTGCCATGAAACAGCATGGTCAGTCACCCTCCAGCACTGATCTTTTCAGAGCAAGTGTGTATGAGCTCTTGCTATATATTCCGAAGGCAACAGAACCCAGAGCACAAGAGCTTGGGCTCTGCAGGTGGAAAATCCTGGCTCTGAAGTTGCTTTCTGCCTTCCTAGCTGTCAGTTGAGCCAGTCGTCTGACATCTCGAGGCCACAGGACTCCCGCTGTGAGATGAGGACACTCCTGGTGCCTAGCACAGAACACTCAGAGATCAATCGTGGAAAACACACTGAGCTGGGCGTGAAGTGAGCACTTGGTGCCTGGCACCCACTTATTACTGCTGTTGCTAATAATCGAGAGGGCTCTCTGTGAAATGTGCACCTTGCCCACAGTGAAGATTTATTGATCAGCTGGTGGGGGCAGAGCAGGGATAGGCATTGCCCTACAGAGAGGAGTCCAGGGATGACGTCTTGTCTGTTTCACTGAGACGTGCAGATACCAGCACGTGAAAGCAGGAGCCTGAGGTGGTGACTCTGGGCTCTCCCAAGGATGAGGGTGTTTGTGTTGCTGGAACATCCTTGGAGGCAATGGAAGTTTGAGGCACAGTTTGGAACTGGGTGACTCTTAAATAATGATGTTCTAGAATCTCTGGTGTCCTTTTGTTACCTCACCTGTGTGGAATGCAAAGTCATCGTTTCTCCCCTTTATGAACCACTTTGGGCACTGATACTAAATTTTCTCTCTGTTTCCTTTCAAAATCAAGTAGATCCTACCCAATTTTGCCCTTGGAGGTAAGGAATGCCAGATTCACGTAGGTGATGCTCTGTTGATTGATTGAAGTTCATAGTACTCTTGTTGATCATTCAGAGGTCTCCCAAATTTAAAGAGAGCATATGAATTCAGTAAATGACTCTTTCTATTTTCAAAATGTGTTTTGAAATTCCAGATCTGTCTTAGTGCTGCCAAGTGAGGCCAGAAAATATGGGTTGTGGTCACTCACTTTCATTGTTACTCATCACTGTGAAATCCTGAACGAGTGAAACTGTCTCTCTAGATTTAAATTTTTCTCTTGATTAAAACAAGGGAACCAGAGGAGATAATTTTGAATTTCTTTCAAATCTGAAATATTCAGACTTTGGATCCTTTTGCTGTCCTTTGGAATTTTAAGGCCATACCACAACTAATCCACAAGGGGGCAGCATAAGCCAGCTGCTACCTATGAAAGGTAAGAAACTTTTCCGAAGCCTTGAAGTTGTCTCTTTTAAAATTCTGCTGCTGCGGCTGCTGCTGCTGCTAAGTCGCTTCAGTTGTGTCTGACTCTGTGCGACCCCAAAGAGGGCAGCCCACCAGGCTCCCCTTCCCTGGGATTCTCCAGGCAAGAACACTGGAGTGGGTTGCCATTTCCTTCTCCAATGCATGAAAGTGAAAAGTGAGTGAAGTCACTCAGTGGTGTCCGACTCTTATCAACCCCATGGACTGCAGCCTACCAGGCGCCTCCATCCATGGGATTTTTCAGGCAAGAGTACTGGAGTGGGTTGCCATTGCCTTCTCCTTTAAAGTTCTAGAGGTGTGTTAAGATTGTATCATGGAACTGACTTATTTCAGAGTTAAATTTGTTTTAAAAGTAGAGACAGATGAGTCCCAGTGTCTATGAATTCAGTAATGAGTCTGCATATGTAATATATGCACTGAGAAGATAGTGCCAGGTAATTTCTGGTATGAAATTCAATGGTTAGAGCATTCATGTTTTCGAATAAGATTTTAATATGCCCTTATTCTTTTCTATTAGAGTGGTTACCATCAGGATTTTTTGAGTCATTCAGCGTTGGGTTCAAATTTCCTTTTATTGTCTGTGTTACCTGAGGTAGAGTGATTTAAATGTTCAGCCTCAGTTTATACATCTGTGAAATGGGTTTTATAAGCACCAAAATGAAATAAGTTACATGAAGTGCTCATCCCTACGCTAGGCCTGCTAAGGTGCTCAGTAACTGATTCTGAGAGAAAGGTTCTAGGAATTTTGAATCACATTTCTGCTAAAAGACTAGAAATAGGGGCAATTTTCAGAATGGATTCTCAAAAATTTTTCTAGCCTAAAAATTCAGTGCCATTCCAGAACTGCACAAAGCACATGATTTTATTTGAGTGAGAAAGTGGGGTCTAGTCTACCCCCTCAGACATAAAACCACCTTGAAAGGAACTCTCTCGTCATCTTAGGGTCTGAAGGCTTTCAAAATTGTACTCAAAACTCATGGCATTCCCTGCTTCCACAGACACTGTTTCTGGACTGGTAGATTCGCTTACCAGTAGTCAGCAAACTTTTCTCTGAATGGCCAGCTAGGACATCTTCAGGCCTCACAAGCCTCCGTGCTGTCCTCTGCCTCAGCTACTTACCCCTGCCCTAGCACTGCAGGAGCACTTGGAGACAGCACATACGCAAATGATGCCTCCAGGCTTCCACAGCACCGTATCAATGGACAATGAAATATAAATTGCCTGCAGTTTTCCTGTGTTATGAGTTCTTCTTCTTTTGATTTTTCCCCCCCAACCATTAAAAAATATAAAAAGGATTCTTGACTCTGAGGCTGTGCAAAAACAGGTGGCAGGGGGATCTGGCCCTTAGGCCACCCTTGCAGGGCTCAATCTAGACTGTCCAGATAGTAGATGCGTTTCTCAGAAAGGGCAGCTGTGAGTTTATTTCCATAGGTTCATTTTCCAGAGCGTGCACTGAACATCACCCGCTACCCTAATAGATGAGAAGTCCTCTGAAGGGAAAGGCTGTTTCCATGCCATACTGTTAAAGTTTAAACTTTATTTTTCATGTTACAAAAATAAATACATGCTCTTGTAAAAGAAAAAAGTTAAAATTATAAAATGGAAGTTTCTTGTTTTTCAAATATTTCCCCCAATCCTCGCCCTAGTGATTGAGATCAAGGGATAATTACTGTAACAGTTTGGGCTATGTCCTCTCAGATCATTTTTTTTTTCCTTAACAACATAGTATAACAGCAATTAAAAAAAAATTCAAATTGTTTTCAGAATCATTCTCTCTATATTCTTTTAAATCATGCTTTAAAGTTCATTCAACATTTTTTTTCAGTAAGTCTTTACTGCCAGGCTACTACATATCATGCATGGATCACATAGACCTATATAAAATGGCTGGTATTTAAGCCATTAAAAAAAATTTTTTTTATTTTGAAATAAGTTTGGACTCCCACAGACTTGCAGAAAACAGTACAGAGAGATCTATACGTTCCTCCAGCTTCCCCTAGTGGTAAGATCTTACATTACAGTGAATTATCAAAAAGAAGAAATTTACATTGTTGCAATACGATTAACTTGACTACAAATTCTACTTGGATTTCACCAGTTTTTATATGAACCCACTATTATAAAAAGCATATTTGACCTGTAAAAGCAACTAATATGTACATCCTATTTCACCTTTCTATTCCTCAGTATTCAGATCTTGAGAGGTACCTTTTTTCTAATAGCACCACAAACCCTTTCTTTGGCTGCGGGTGAATGAGTTTCTAACAGCTATCTTCAAAGTTTCACTTAGAATGTCACTGTGGTCTGGCTTCAAATAAATGACACACACCCCAACAGTTTTCCCTTAACTCAGGCATTTTGCAAGGTTTCTAGTAATTAACACAAGATACATAGACTATTTTGAGCTTCCCTGGTAGCTCAGTAGTAAAAAATCCATCTGCCAATGCAGGACACAAGAGTTCAATCCCTGGGTTGGGAAGATCCCCTGGAGAAGGAAATGGCAACCCATTCCAGTGCTCTTGCCTGGGAAATCCCATGGACAGAGGAGTCTGGCGGGCTACAGTCCATGGGGTCGCAAAGAGTCAGACACGACTTATCGACTGAACAACACAGAACATTTTATAAAGTTTTCACATTTGAGAAAGTTTAGAAATCATTTAAAGTATTAATTTTAAAAATTGAATTGCCTACAATATCTCCACTCACAGTCAGCTGTAGTTAGCCTTTTGGATTTCTTTTTAGGTTTCTTTGGGGAACAAGAGGTATGTATGTGTTTGTATATATATTTTTAAGTATTTATGTACTCATTCCCTATACTAAGTATAGCTTTATATCCTTGAAAAAATTAGTATGTAATGATAATTTTCTCAGGTCATTCAAATACTTTGTAAAAAATTATCCAGAGATATAAAGGTTAAATGGGACATAACAAAATCAGTTGGCGAAATAGCAGCATTTTCAGATGAATAAACTGTGGCTTAGAGAGAGAAAATATCTTGCCCAAGGTCACAGAGCCAGGAAGCCTGGGGGAAATAATTTAGTGGTGGTAAAGCGTAAGGGAGGCTGATTGGCAGTCTCACTGTGCTCTGAGGTCTAGGGTTGATTTTTTAACAGAAATTCCATTTTATCAGAGTACCCATGCATACCCAGAACTTAAGAGCCTAAAATTAAACCAGCTGCTACAGCTGCTGCTGCTAAGTCGCTTCAGTCGTGTCCGACTCTGTGCGACCCCATAGACGGCGGCCCACCAGGCTCCCCCGTCCCTGGGATTCTCCATGCAAGAACACTGGAGTGGGTTGCCATTTCCTTCTCCAATGCATGAAAGTGAAAAGTGAAAGGGAAGTCGCTCAGTCGTGTCCAACTCCCAGCGACCCCATGGACTGCAGCCTACCAGGCTCCTCTGTCCATGGGATTTTCCAGGCAAGAGTACTGGAGTGGGGTGCCATTGCCTTCTCCAAATTAAACCAGCAAACCATACTAACTTACAGTGAGAATCAAGCTGCCAAGGGGTCCCAATTATGGTATTTTTTTGTGTAAATACGTTCTCACCTTGTAGGAAAATCAGGTATTAATCAGAAGCATCGGTGAGTACATTGACCTGGGAAAAGCATGGTTAATTTTTAAGATTCTTTTGTTGTTGTTATTACAATTTTACTAATTTAAGATAGATACTACACATATGTGGCCAAAGCACAAAGAACTTGTAAATAAAAAGTAACTTTCCTTTCATCCCTTGTGCAGATCCACTGTTGTCTAGGAAGATCTTAGAGGCCAGTGTCTCTGTCTTAGTTTTCTGTTGCTGTTATAAGAATTTACCAGAATGGTAGTCCCACGGACAGAGGAGCCTGGTAGGCCGCAGTCCATGGGGTGGCAAAGAGCTGGACACGACTGAGTGACTGAGCATGAGTGGCTTAAAACAGCACAGATTTTGTTTACAGCTCTGGGAGGTCAGAACCTAAAATCTCGATTGGGCTACTTGGCTTCTGAATTCTCTAGGGGAGAATCGAATTCCTTGTCTTTTCCAGCTTTTAGATGACACTTGCTTTCTTTGGCTTTGGACCCATTCCTCCATCTGTAAGTCAACAACATAACACCTCCAAATCTTTCTCTCTGACCTTTTCCCATCATCACGTAACCCAATTTTGGCATTTTGACTTTCCTCTTATAAGGATACTTGTGATTGCACTGGGACCACTGGCTAACCCAGGATAATCTTCCCATCTCAAGATCCTTCACTTACTTGTATTGCGAAGTCTCTTTTGCCATGTGCATATCACAAATTTCAAAGATTAGAACATGATAACTTTGGGTGTCGTTACTCTGCCTACCATAGTCTCCAAGCAACTCATTCTTTCCCTCTTGACCAGAATAACAATGTATTACAAGCGGTAAAACATTTATTGACAATTTGTTCAACATACCTCCACCTAGCATGTACATGCTGAAATATATCCCTCCCGGATAAATGTTGCAACGATTCAATTTAATTAAATACAAACAGGAGCTCTCAATTTCCCCACTCCCAGTGGATGGCCTTGCACAGCCCAGGTAAGCACCGAGCTCTCTCTGGAGACCACTGTTCTGGCCCGTCCCTTTTCTAGATTGAATGCAAATCATTATACTGAGCATTCCTTCTTGCCTCAGTGCAACATGCAGTTTACATGGTCCAGTTGTGCTTGAACTCCACTGTAATAAGGTTGTTAAGAGCATAGATGTTGGTGTCCATCTGACAGGTTCAAATTCCAGCCCCACCACCTTCGACCTGTCTGACCTTGGTCACATTGCTCAACCCTTGGAACCTCAGTTTTTTCACTGGCAATATGTGACAACGTCTTGCCTGCAGGGTTATTCCTGATGATTAAATTTTCAGTGGAATGCTAGTAATAATATGATATTAGATTAATGCTCTTTTGAGCTTAAATGCCAGGCCTTTCAATTCCATTTAGTCTTCTCACATGTGCTCAGCACCCATTTCCTGATTCCTTCTTAGGCTTTCTCATCGTTTGTATGTCGGTTCCCTTTCATTCCTGCATCAGGTTCCCAGGACTATGGTAATAGTATCACAAACCACGTGGCTTAAAACGACAGAAATCTATTCACTCACAGTCCTAGAGGCCAGCTGTCTGAAGTCCAGGTGTCAGCAGAGCCCTGTCCTCTCTGAATTCAGGCCCTGGAGGAGAGTATTTCCTTGCCTCTCCCAGTTTCTGGTGCTGTAGGGATTCCTTGATTGATGGCAGCATCACTCCCATCTCTGCTTCCGTAGTCACGTGACCTTCTCTGCCTGTGTCTCCCTGTGTCCTCTTCTCTTCCTAGAAAGATACCAGCCATTGGTATCTTTGAGGGCCGCTCCTCAATCTTGGATGACTTCATCTGAAAATCCTTAACTAATTACATCTGTAAAGACCCTCTTTCTAGATAAGGTTGCAAGATGAGGTTCTGCTTGCACATGATTGTTGAGGCAGTCAGGTCTGCCCACTGTGTTCGCAGTGCCCTGTTATCTCTGCTCTTGGTTCTTAATGAATTCACTCCCTTCTGAAATGCCCCAGATCTGAAAATGTGGGCACTGCCAGCACAGTGGGCCAACCTGACCGTTTTCATGGGTTAATAGCCGATTGTTATAGTCTCAAGACAAAGAAAATTCCTGCTGGAAGGTTGGAGTTAGGTGATTGGTTGGGGCACTAAAGGATGTTTACTGGAGTGTGCATCTTTGCCTACCTGAAAGTCAGGAAGCTTGTTAGTGATGATCAGGGGTGCTTTCGGCAATGGTTACAAAGGGGCTCAGTCAGTTTCAGAGATCACCTTGGTTCTGGGCTCTGCTTCTGTGGCCTAGTGCAACTCCTTGCACCTGTGGCCTGGGGCAGGACTCAACAAGATTTTGGGAGGTGTGGGGACAATATTCCACCTACTACAGTTGCCCCCTGACAGAATTGCTTTTCTGGCAAGTTCTGGGAGGCCCCTGCCTTCGCCTGAATGTGCTCGCGGCAGGATTCAGGGCCTTGAGAATGTAAAGCCAGCATAACACAGAAGACAAGAAACCGTAGTCTGCACCTGACTCCCACCCCTGCCGTTAGCATTGCTGCTGTTCACGAGGAAGAAAAGCCAACCATCGATGTGTTTCTTGTTGCTTTTTGGTGTGTAACACTGCAGTCCTATGAGGGCTTCCATTGGGGTTTCTGGCATTTTCAGAAGAAAGAGGGGGAAGAAAAGGAGAGAGAAAGAGAAAGTACTGTTTGGTATCACTCAGCAGTGTGTGTCTCTCTTTTTTAAAATACAGATTAATTCTGACAAAACTGACCCAGGCTGGCTTTTCTCTTCGATGGTTTCAGTTTTGGGCTTACACATCACAAATGATTGTAATACAACAGGATTTTGTCAGACCAGGGTAGGAATTTTGAATATTTACCTGAAATTTCCAGCTCTAGGGAATAATAGCTAGGAGAAAAAAAACATTAACTAAGTTGTAGGACATGAAAACATGTTGAATTTCCCGCCTCTAAGTTTTCTGCTCTTAGGCATCCTACAAGTCACTTTCGCTTGAAACATGCTCTCTTATATCAAATTATAAACCTTATAAAATCTGTCACATTTCTCCTTTTGTCTTGAGTGTGAAGAAGCTTGGGGGAAACAGTGATCAATTTCAAGAACGATTAACCTGGATATTTGTTACATTCGGGCCTCCTCTATGTGTGGCTCTGTGTTTGGCTTCTATGGGAAGTTTTTCTTGCACAGATGACTTTGCATCCCTGCCGGACAGTCTCCTCTGCCCTGGGACCCTGCTCTCACTGCCTGCTCTCTGCCTGCTTCCTATTCCTTCTCCTCCACCTCCTCTGACTTCCTCTTTCTGAACACACAGCGCTTGGGTTTCTTGTACTCTCTGCTCCCTGGTTTTTATCTGCTCCCTGGATCCTGATGACTCCCAAAGCAGTACCTCCAGCTCCAGCCTCTTCCCCAGTTTGATTCAGATTCAAATCCGTCAGCTGCTTATTATGCAAATAGTGTTTGCATTGTTCCTGGGGTACCTTCCATCAGTGACTCTAAATTTGAGCTCCTCACCTTTCTCTCCCTGCCTTGCACATCTGCTCTTCCCAATCTGCTGACACTGGGTAGGCAATGGCCCAGTGTCACGAGGACGAATAAGCTTTCAAGTTATCTTAGACTCATTTCAGTTCTGAGACTAACTCAGCTTTGAGTTATCTGAGACTTATCTCTTCCAGGAGATAGTGAAGGACAGGGAAGCCTGGGGTGCTGCAGTCAGTCCATGGGGTCACAAAGAGTTGGAGACGACTTAGCTACTGAACAACAACACTTCTCTAATGTGCTGTAAATTTCATGAGGGTGGGGTCATGCCATATTCATCTCTACATTCTTATAATACCCAGAACCATGCTTAGCATTTGGTAGATTCTGTTTTCTTGGCTGAACTTAACTATGTTATAAATAAATGATTCCATGTCTCAGCTTAAATTTCACATTCTCAAGAATGTGACCCTCGAGAGGTCACATTCTTATGATATATCAGCCATCTTATGATATATCCCTCTGACATCTTATACTATTTCTGCCCAGAGTTTTGCACAATTACTTTTCCAGCTATTCACAGTATTTGTTTAAATTTGGTTGTCTGTCCTAAGTTATAAGGGACTTACTAAAGAGCCTTTACTGGTGGCTCAAAGATAAAGAATCCACCTGCCAATGCAGGACACAAGGGTTTGATCCCTGGGTCAGGAAGATCCCTTGGGGAAGGAAATGGCAACCCACTCCAGTATTCTCGACTGGAATTCCCATGAACAGAGGAGCCTGGCGGGCTGCAGTCCATAGGATCGCAAAAGAGTCAGACAAGACTTAACAACTAAATAACAACTAAGTTGTAAATTCCATTGAGAAGGTCGATAGTATGGCTAGAATAGTGCATGGCCTATTATAAACACTTAATAAAAATTTGTTAACCGACAGACTGAAAAATTTTCTTTCAGGATAAAAGTCCTGAATTTACTACTGGTGGTTAAAGAAAATTTAGATTCAATTGCCTGGTGACTAATTGCCTAATGACTCACTCTACCCATCTATAAAATGGAGATGCTCCTGGGGGATAAGATTAGACAGCAGATGAGCTTTAGATAGAAACACATCAAAATAAAAATGGCTGTGGTGGATAAAATAAAATTTAAAAAAAAAAAAGGAAAAAAAAACTATACCATAAGTATTTGTTAATGGCATTAAAGATAATTTGAAAATAAAAAAATAATAAAAATAAAAATGGATAAATAAATTAAGCAAAAAAGGAAAACCAGGATTAAAAGATTAAGCACATCAACTAAAATGTTTCAGGTGTAACATTTTATTCTCCCATACAAAATATAAGCATTATTTTCTCTTTCTCCTCAGCACCTGAGACATCATTTCTTGTGCAAAATGAAGTCGAACCAGAACAGGTAAAACTTTGTGTGAAGTATTTTGAAGCATATGACTTAGAGTTTTAAAATCCACAATAAACGTTTGCAGAAATGGATTAGGGGGAGCATATCTATCCACGGGCAAAATGCATTACAACTGTTATGAAATAGTGGAGGATTTGTAGACACTCGTGGCAGAAATTACACTGATATCATCACTTCTATATGTATAGATGCTTTGAAAAGAAAAAAAGAAATATATATATATATATAAACATTGAAACTATTATGTGGTCCCTCTGGTGGCCCGGGATTAAGGACATCCTACAGCATCAACATCTGTTACCAGCATTCCTCTTATTTTCTGAGCTTATTCGTCATTCATTTTTATTATTACAAAAGTGATTCACCACAGCTTCATGGGAATCCTTCAGGCAGTATAAACAGCCTATAAAGGAAAAGTGAAGGTCTCATCCCTTCTTCCTTCTTCCCTTTCTCTCTCCTCAAAGAGAGGTGATTGTGCCACGTTTACTGCCTTGTAAGAGAAGGGACTGAAAGTAGAAGGGATGCAGCCTGGCCTGGCCAATGGGACATGGTGTAGCCCCCAGGGAACTGGATGCTGCTCATAGAATGGTGCTTCTCAGACTATTTGGTGTCAGGACCCCTTTATATTCCTAGAAATTAGAACTGAGAAATTAAAAACAATATGAATTCATTAAAAGGGATAACAAATATGTTAATGCAAATAATATTTTATGAAAAATAAGGACATTTTCTCAGGACTTCCCTGGTGGTAGAGGCATTACGACACTGTGCTTCCAATGCAGAGGGCATTAAGTTTGATCCTTGGTTGGGGAACTAAGATCCCACATGCTTTGTGGTGTGGCCAAGAAAACAAAAACAAATAACCTAGTTTTTCCTGAATGAAAAAAAATATTAGTGAGGAAAGTGGCATTGTTTTACAAATTTACAAGTCTTATTAATGTCTGGCTCAGTAAGGGATAGAGGCTCTCACGTCTGCTTTCATATTACATCATCAGAGCCTCAACACCTTCACATCACAGATCATGCGATTGAAACCTCCGGGAAACTGCAATGCAGGTCTCATGAAAGAATGACAGTAAAAATAGCAAATAATGTGTCCTGAAAATCATTTTGATCTCATGGAGGGATCCCCTGGCTATACTTTGAGAATCACTGCTGCAGAAAATTTGAAATCGAGTTCCACTTTCTCTTTTACCTGGTTACCTCTAGAAGTCTAAGTCAGCCAGGAGAAGAACTGAACAGGGTAGGTTGAACTGAAAGGATTTAGGCGATGGCCGGCCAAGTGATTCGACAGTGGAGAGCACAGCTCACAGCAATCTGCCTGATGCTTAAGAGTTAGGAAAATTTGGGGGCTCTGGGTAAAACATTTCAGATTCTCCAAGATTTTTTTTTTAAGTTTAACTTTTGTAAGGCTGGCTTTGTTCTTGAAATGCACTGGGCAAAATGTGGTGGGCTGCAGTGAGAGGGTGACTGACAGGCATGCTGGTGATGGCAAACAGGGAGGATGATGTTGGGAAATGAGTGGCCTGTGTCTCACCAGATAAGAATGACCAGCAACTACGATCTGCTCATGATCATTGCTCCGTCCCTGGGATTCGTGCTGTTGGCATTGCTTCTGGCGTTTTTTCTTCGAGGTAAGGAGGGCAGGACCAGGTGGGGTAAAGCCTTTCAGAGTTTTGGAAACTCCAGGAGAATCTAAGAGCGGATGGATTTTGCTTCCTGCCCCTGTCTGCTCTCCCCCGCCCCATTCCTTAGAGCCCCACTTCTATCATTGCCCTCACCTATCAAGGAGGATAACAGGTAAACTCATTCTCCCTGAGATGCCAAAGGCTTTGAACATCATCTGATAATGTTTATGTTTTGAGAAAGAAAAACAACATAAAATAAGAGCACCTTTGTTTACTAGACACTTACTCTGTTTGTTTTCTGATGCTGTATTTTTGACATCTCCTAATTCATTTCATCCTCCTGACTCCCTTAAATGGCAAGTACTGTCTTATCACTGTCTTGGGGTGGAGGACTCTTCTGTTTGGGAATGCCTCCAGGTAGAGAGCCGTGAGTCATCCTAGTCTTATTTGTTTGCTTAAAGTAAAACTTCCTCACCTAAGATCCAGAGAGAGAACTCCAGGGAATCAGTAAAATCCTTGAAATGTTCACATTTTTATTTTTCAGGGGGTAGGGGCCATGATTGTCATTAGATTCTCCAGCTGGTCCACAACCTTGTATCTGCCCTCCCCCATCTTCAAAAAAAAAGTTTTAAAGCAACGCATGAGGAAGCCATGAACCAGGGTTTATCGTTTCATGCAAAGTACAGGCACATAAAATGGTCCTGTAAAAATGGGGGAAAAAATTTCTCTATAGTCATTAATAGAAGCTGGTAATGAGGATCTCTGACTAGCAATAATCATCTCAGCCTGTTTGAACAACAATAGTGAAACTTATGTGTCTCTACACCTATCCCTAGTGAACACTGCAAAAGGAAATTTGGAGCTTAGTGGACATTTGCCATTAACCATCATACAAAGTCATGTTACAGTTTGGGAAATTCTGGGTGTATGTCCTAAGGAAGTGTTTTAACACCCAAGTGAGTAATTGAATTTAAGTAACTTAAGAATAAATCAGCTTAGGGAATTCCCTGATGATCCAGTGGTTAAGACTCTGCACTTCCAATGCAGAGTGCACAGGTTCAAACCCTGGTCAGGGAACTAAGATCCCATAAGCCATGCTGCATGGCCAAAAATAAGGAACTTAAAACCGTTGTCTATAATGTTGGAACAATCTTGTAATTGGTGGGAAGTAATGAGAGGCCAAAAGAAGCAATCATCTGATCTGGGAAGGGAGTGGCTTTCTCTGCCAAGTCCAATTCCTAAGTTTCCACCTCTGGACCACCTCTGCTCTTCATAAGGTTGCTTTGTGCTTCCCCAGCATTTCGTTCACATAAGTACAGCTGCTCTGCTTCTAACATGGCCTTGTCTTTTCAGGGAAATTCGTGAAAGCCAATTGTTTCCAGAAACACACCAGGTAATTCATCTTGCATGACTGATTGCTGTAATGATTGTACAAGCTGTTGCAAATGATCAGATACTATTCAGTGGTTTAATGCCTTGGGCTTGCATTCTGATTAAATATAGAGCTGGAGAGACGTGGCCTTAGAGGTAAAAAAGTTATGGGGATTCAGTTTGCATTAACCTCCGTCTTGGATAACACTGTGGTATTTGTCCAATATGCAAATATACTAGCAGCTTGCATTAGCAGAAGTATGTCGCACAGAAGAAGGAAAGTGATACGCCATTCTACCCATTACTTGCTCAACTCTGGGTGACTCATTTCAAAAGGTCATTGTTAAACTAGAGCTCATTGAAGGAATGTTGGCAGCGTGGAAAATGACAAAAACATAAACAGTTTCATTCCTGGGATTTAATTCCTCTACCAAATTAGGCCACAGGACCAGTTTTTTGTTTTGTCTTTTTTTTTTTTTTTTAAATTTTATTTTATTTTTAAACTTTACAATATTGTTTTGTCTTTTTAAAAAAACAGTTTGAAGAGTCTCTGGAAAGTGATTTTGCGTATCTGTCCTGTTACATAGATTTTTTGGAAAAGAAATGAAAGGATTTTGTGTAAACTGTGATTAAGAACTGGTTTTCACTTAATAATTGTATCATTACTACAATATCTATAAATAAGTAAATATTAGTAAGTAGGAAAATTGAGGGTTTAGCAAGGTAATTCTAAGTCATACTTGGAGATCCTCCTGGTAAACAAACACATTTAGATAATGTTTTTATGTTTTGCTAACACAAGAATTTTAAATCTCCTTATTATAATAGATAGGCAAAGAGCCTTTTATCTCCTGTGGCCTCAGTTTTCCCATCTGTGAAATAAGAGGCTTGGACTGGATGGACTCTGGGCCCTTTTTAACTGCTTGGTTAGTCATTTTGTAATTTAGCAGCATCCGTTGGTTGCTGGTCTTGGTGTTCTCATCAGCAGGCTCTCTTCTCTCTTTATAGGCTAGACAATGTTGGAGAAGGTAAAGATGTCCTCAGTGGAACAGAAGATGAAGATGGTCTTTTCACACTGTGATGTGCCCCTTTTTCTTAGGACTGACGATGTGGGTATGACACGTGAATCATCAAAATAAGTCTTAGAGTTTTTTTCGAATCCGTCTATTGCACTGGTGTCACTGATGCATCTTGCTTTAGTTTCACAAGTGACAGTTATCTTAGAGACCACACTGTCTCTGTCTCATGGTTTAACCTCTGTAGTGTCACTGCTGTCGTAGTGACACTGTGGACTTGCTGTGTCACAAGTCCACAACATACTTGAATGCCTTCAGTGACAGTGAACTCACTATTGCACCTAAGGAAGTCCATTCAATCTCAGGGCACTTCTGAGACTTAAAAACATTTAAAATAAAGTCTGTGGAATCACACCATCATTTTGATGTACCTCTAAAAGGCCCAGATTTTCTATTATTTTCCATTCACAATTATGTATCTTTAAAGATGGTGGCTCATAGGTTAAAGCGTCTGCCTGCGTCTGCCTGCAATGCGAGAGACCTGGGTTCGATTCCTGGGTCGGGAAGATCCCCTGGAGAAGGAAATGGCAGCCCACTCCAGTATTCTTGCCTGGAGAATCCCATGGACAGAGGAGCCTGGTGGGCTGCAGTCCACGGGGTCGTGAAGAGTCGGACACGACTGAGCGACTTCACTCACTCAAAGATGACCATAGTGTCACATCTTAATTCTTGCTTGGGGAATTTGATTTTGGAAACAGGCAAGAGTTCATCACAGTAAGGTAAGGTGAATAACATGGATGTTCAAACAGGGCCAGTCCCTGGATGATGTGACTGAGGCAGTCCAGATCAGTTTCTCTAAGTATATAGTCCATGGGAACTGGCTCCTCAGTAAGAGCAGGTTTATTTAAACACTTTCAGAGCCAGTAGCATGAGGAACCATGGAGAGAGGTTAAAACAAGCAGTCATTGACTGAAAGAAAGAATGTGCACCTCAGTGAGAGGCCTCTGGCTGGGAAGAAATGTGGAAAGTCAGCTGGGGCTGAAAGAAATTTGCCGGAAATACTTCCTGGTATGTTTGGGGCAGTAGACACATTCATGAAACAGGTGCACAGTCTTTTCAGGTAGCCATGCTTTATATTTTGACTCTCTTGACATTACTTTAAGAGAGGGAAAAAGTACCAGTCTTAACACTTGACCACTACAGCCTCTAGATCCCTCCATTGTTGGTTCACACAAATAGAGCAGTTAATAAAAGCACCCCCTCTCACCCAAGCACTTGGAGAACCACCTGCCCAGGGCAGCCAGCCCTCTGCCTGGCTCACCTGGTGCCAAGAGGAGAGGCAGGGTTGGACTAGTAAGGAAGGGAGGAAGGAAATAACTAGCAGCACACGGGTTGCTTCTTTATTAGGCTTGGCTTTCCGCCCTGTGTTAACTCAAAATACTGGAAATGACCAGCAGGCTCAATTGAGATTTAGAACCTGGGGATGGGTAGGTGGGGGGCGATGGATCTAGAATCAGGTACAGGGCTTCAGTGTCCCCATCTGGAAAATGGGGTGGGACTGGATGACCTTGTACAGATGGTCAGGTTTTAATATTTTCTGGGTTAATGAGACACCCCATCCTAACTTAGCTCATGCTCCCTACCCACCTTCCCAAACCACCACCAATACCACCACCGACTTGGGTCTGACTAGAAAAGATGACAGCAAATACCATGCTCCCTAAACCTAATATCTCAGCTCAGTGAGTATATTTGTGTCTTGCCAGGAGCCATCTACTATCTTTTCCCAAGTATGTTTCTGACCCTTGATCAGATTCAGAAACACTTAAATGAGTAATCACAGTATTTTACAAATGATAATGTCCTCCAGGAGCCTCTAGATAGTAGCATTCAACCCTATCTGAACACTGCAATTATCTGGGGAATTTTTATGTTGATTCCTGGGTTCCACCCTTTAGGAGGTTTCTTGGTAATTGATCTGGGGTGTGTGACCTGGGCATCTGATTTTATTTTTTATTTATTTATTTTTAATGCTCCGAGTGGTTGGTGAGAACCACTGCTCTCGCTCTGTGGTTCTGAAACTGGGCACTTCAGACCAGCAACCTAAGCATCTCCTGGAACCTGTTAATTCCACGCATTCTCCTCCCCACCTCACACCTACTGATTCAGAAACCTCAGAGAGGAGCCCAGAGATCTGTGTTTTAATTTGTTGTAAGTTAAGATGTGCCCTAGAATTTGAGAACTATAGTAGTAGTAAAAGTCGATCAGTCGTGTCCGACTCTTTGCAACCCCGTGGACTGTAGCCTACCAGGCTTCTCCGTCCATGGGATTCTCCAGGCAAGAATACTGGAATGGGTTACCATTTCCTTCTCCAGGGGATCTTCCCGACCCAGGGATCGAACCCGGTCTCCTGCATTGGAGGCCGACACTTTAACCTCTAAGCCACCAGAGAACTATGGCAGCATATAATTTCTAACAGGAAGGTGGAGATTTTAAGAAAAGACTCTTCTGTAACCAGGGCCCAGTGATGATTGGCATGGCCACAGAGGTGGGGTGGGGGAGGGGTGTTAGTTTCCAGCAGCCAATGGCCAAGGTCCCAGTGGAGTCATCAGCCCTCAGTCAAGCTAGCATTACTTTCTGCTGGATTCTTAGGGTAGCTTCTAACTACACTCACCAACTAAGCTCCTTTCCCTCTCCAATTTGTCCTCCATGCTGTGGCTGAGGAATCTTCCAAAAGCAGATATGAGATTCCTGTCTCCTATTTTCCACACAAGGGGACTTAGAGGAAACACCCTTAGGCTCTACCCCAGGCTGCAGTGGGGAGCTCAGAGGCCAGGCAGCTGATACGAGGAATGAAGATGTGGGAGTGAAGTAGCCTAAACTGACATGGAATGTTGTGTGTCCACTTGCAGGCACTCACACCACACTTAGTAAATAACATCCTCGAACTGGATGGCCACAAACTGAAACAAGGCAGCCAGTGTGAGATTCAAAGGTCTAGGGGGTGGAGGATGGGAATCACAGGATAAAGAATGAATACATCCAGAATTCTTACCCTGAGACTCATTGATCAGAGCAGGCGGTTGGGGTACTGGTTCCTCTTTCCCTCTCTGTGCCATCAGGATGAATTGGTAGCATCTACAAACAACCCCCTAGTATCTACTGTGTGGTTGGCCCAGAGGAGAGAATCACTTCCCTCAAGAAGCCTAAAAATTTTAATGTGACAAAACCCACATAGGAACCATGTGTCATGTTTGCGTTTCCACAAGGAAAGACTTTAGTGGAGACAGAGCTCTGACAGCTGTTTTTACACGGTAGGACCACAGTCAGACCTTGAGGATTTAGAGCAGCCTAATTCTGCAACCTGGACCTTGGCCTTTCTAGGCTAAGTGAAAGAGATCACATCTCATCCTTAGAAGCATTTGCTGTGTTCCAGGGTCTCTACCACATTGAAACATATACATTACCGTGTGTAAAATAGATAACTAGGAGGAAGTTGCTGTATAACACAGGGAGATAAACCCTTAGTCTGTGTCAACCTTGACAATCAAGAGGGGACATATGTGTGCTTATAGCTGATTCTCTTGTTCTATGGCAGAAACCAACACAACATTGTAAAGCAATTATCCTCCAATTAAAAAAATGAAGGCAAGATCACTGGATCCTCACAGCCACCCAGTGAAACAGGTATATTATTCTCGAGAAAACAGAAAAACAAAAAGAGCTGAAAGACTTTGCTCATAGTCCTACCCCTGTGACAGAGCTGGTCTGGAACCGGGCCTGAAGGACTCCGTGCTCTAACCGCTACCCCGTCCTTCACCATGACAGCCCTTGTAAGATTTCACACATTTAAAACTGCGGCATTGACCGGAGTTGGTCTGAATTAGATTTTAGTTGACTCAGATCCAGGGCAACCTGAGAGTTATGATGGTTCTCCAGTGCCAACCCCTTTATAGCTCAGTCTTCCCCAGTCCCCATATTATTTACTCAGAGTCTATTTGCATTTGTGGAGGAAGCTGCTAGTGGAGAAGCTGGCAGGAACCTTAATGAAGCCAGGTGGGACCCATTGAAATGGGAATGTGTTGAACTAAGTTATGAAGAAATGAAGCCAGCTGTCAGCAGGCTTAATGAAAGGTTAACAGAAATCCTGCAATGGGTGGCTGGGGAGACTCTGTCTCTCTAAAGAAAACAAAAGTTGAGAAGTGGGTTCCCTGCCTGGAGGCAAGAGCAGAAGGAGGAAGCCGCTTGTAACCCGAAAGGCTGGGTCTGAGATAGAGTTTCATTTAGATTTGTAAACATGTTACAGTCTCAAGAAAAAAAAAGAAATAAAGAACTGTGAGTTCTCAGCTCTCTGAGCATCAAAGGCCAGCAAAGGGAAGTGTTCCTGAATATGAGGAAGCTAACGCTGCTGAGCAGTATCCTGGGAAGCCTTGGAGATGGCTGCTCCCAAAGCAGAAGGTGGGTTCACTGTCTGTGCTGTTAATGTGTACTTCTGCAGAGGTAGCTTTATTCATGTTGCATAAGTCATCGGGGGATGGGGAAGCAGGAAAAGCCCTTCACATCCTTCTATTGAACTCCCATTTCTTAGTTGCTGAACCTGAGGCCCAGAGAGGAGGAACTGGTTACCAACGGGGCTATATAGAAAGCCAGTGCTAGAACAGAGAGCTAAACCACAAACCCCAGATTCATCTGTACATACTGCATGCTGTGCTCACTTATGTCTGACTCTTGCAACCCCATGAACTGTAGCCCATCAGGCTCCTCTGTACATGGGATTCTCCAGACAAGAATACTGGAGTGGGTTGCCATTTCCTTCTCCAAGGGATCCTCCTGACCCAGAGATCAAACTGTGTCTCCTGAGTCTCCTGCATTAGCAGGCAGATGGTTTACCACTGGGGAGCCCCAGGTGATAGGATAAGAGTATCTATGGCCATATGATAATCTTCTCAGAATTTTCTAATTCCACTTGGATCTGCTTGCTTCTTTACTCTTTTGAAGTCACATTCTTTAAGCTCTTATTGGGCCTACAACTCACATTTCTTTCCCTTATGCTTGTCTTTCCCAGCACACACTTGACCCTGTTGGACTCCCTCCTGTTCCTAGAAAGGAGGAATCGGATGCTGAAGTGCAAAGCTTGACTGTTGCTTTCTTAGAGCTGCTGCCATTAACTAGAGTGACCAATTTGTCCCAGTTTTAAGACTGAAAATTCTGGCACACAAGAACCTTACCACCTCGGTGTCCGACAAACTGGGATGGTTGGTCAGCCCAAGTACAAGCAACACTCCTTTGAGTTCCTTAATATAGTGTCCCTGCACTTGGCTTTACTTCAGGCATTATTATTATTTTTTTTTTTCTGTGACTTTGCAATTGGACCCAAGGGGAGTTTAATTTCGGAATGGTGGCCCAGACTTAAAGAATATGCCTGCAAGGCAGGAAATCCTTTGTCAGGAAGATCCCCTGGAGGAGGGAATTGCTCCCCACTCCAGTGTTCTTGCCTGGAGAACTCCATGGACAGAGGAGCCTGACAAGCTATAGTCCATGGGGTCTCAAAGAGTTGGACATGACTGAGTGACTAACACTTTCACTTCCAGCGTTATAGACTACTAAATCTATATTCTAAGACCCTTGTTCTGCAAAATGTGGGCCTCAGACAGCTGTTTTCATCACCTGTGAGCTTGTTAGGAATGCGGAATATCCGTGGCACCCCAGACCTTCAGAATCTGCATTTAAACAAGACCTCTGTGTGATTCATATGCACATTAAAGATCAAGAAGTACTTGTCCAAAGCACTGATCTTCAAACGTGTCTGTACACTAGAACATTGTGGGGAACTTAAAAAAATCCTGAAGCTGGATTCCCCTCTGCTCTCCTGGTTTAATTTCCATGGGGGAGACCTGGGTTTCAGGAGTTTTGAAAGCATCTCAGGTAATTCTACTATACAGCCATGTTTGCAAAGCACTGGTCTACAGGGAGGGCAGCTTTGCACCAGAAAGCAATATTGCTAATTAATCAGGATAACTCTTGGCCTAAGTCACAAGTTAATGTGGGTCTAGTACCCCCATGTGAGTTTGCTCCAAGAAATGATCAATAAAATTTCTCAAGAAGATCTGCAATGACAAGATAATGACCTCAATGTCCCATTTACTGTCGACAAGGCCCATTAAAGTAATTAAAAACCAAGATATAATATTTGGTCTGTGGAAAGTGATAATGAGAAAACAGCAAAGATAAACAGAGAAGGAATGTCTGGAGGGGCAAGGTGATGCTATTAATCTGTTAAGAGATATCAGAGGGATAATGAGATGGCAGTAAGATGACAAGGGACATGTGGAGAAAGGGTTCAGTGGAAGCCTTTGTGTCGAAGAAGCAACTTGGTCAAAGGCAAGCCTGTGCCCTTTGGCACCTAATTGCAACAGGAGTCCCCGTGTATGTGTGAATTTGGTGACAGGAGTACAATCACCAAGCACACACCTTTGTAGAAGGCCACTGCTAGTTACAGGGAATGGATATCTTAGCAGTGACACCAGGTTACTGTTGATCGCAAGGAACAGTTAATGGTTTTAGTGCTTTTCTAAGTATGTGAAGATGCAAGAATCCAAGTTCATAAAAATTTCCCCCTGAAAATATCTAATTATCAGAAGGCCTGTTCTGCCCTTTTCCCCAGAGAACAGAGTACCTCATTCCTGATCTCTACCCTGAACTTCCTTTGGATATGTTAAAGATCAGCAGCCGGAGGGCCAGTTACTCAATCCTTGTTGAGCCAGATGGGGAGTGACATTCTTTAGTTGACGATGAGATGTTAGAGTCTTTGTGACTTTCCTTGACTCTACCCTCTTGATCCCAAGATGGCTGCCACAGCTCTAAAATACCCTTCCACAAAAGCATCACAAGCAGGAAGGAAGAGGTAGATGGGAAATGTGAAATGGGACTTTCCCCCTGATATGATACTTACCTTTTTTCAAAAAGGGAACTATTTCTTAGAATCAACCAGAGAACTTCCCCATATATTTCACTGCCCATACATTTCACTGGGTCACAGACCCATCCTTTAGCAAGGGGAACTGAAAGCTGTCTGGGACCAATTTACACCAATTATTACAGGCTATGCACACTGCCATTCAGGCAAAACTTAGGATCAGTCTACATGGAGAAACTGGGCATAGTTGTTGGGTAATGCTGAAGAAGCGGAACAGTTCTATGAAGACCTACAAGACCTTTTAGAAATAACACCCCAAAACGGTGTCCTTTTCATTATAGGGGACTGGAATGCAAAAGTAGGAAGTCAAGAAACACCTGGTGTAACAGGCAAATTTAGCCTTGGAGTACAGAATGAAGCAGGGCAAAGGCTAATACAGTTTTGCTGAGAGAACGCACTGGTCATAGCAAACACCCTCTTCCAACAACACAAGAGAAGACTCTACACATGGACATCATCAGATGGTCAGCACCAAAATCAGATTGATTATATTCTTTGCAGCCAAAGATAGAGAAGCTGTATACAGTCACCAAAAACAAGACCGGGAGCTGGCTGTGGCTCAGATCATGAACTCCTTATTGCCAAATTCAGATATAAACTGTACAAAGTAGGGAAAACCACTAGACCTTTCAGGTATTGACCTAAATCAAATCCCTTATGATTATACAGTGGAAGTGAGAAATAGATTTAAGGGACTAGATCTGATAGACAGACTGCCTGATGAACTGGTCAGAGGTTTGTGATATTGTACAGGAGACAGGGATCATCCCCATGGAGAAGAAATGCAAAAAAGCAAAATGGCTGTCTGGGGAGGCCTTACAAATAGCTATGAAAAGAAGAGAAGCGAAAAGCGAAGGAGAAAAGGAAAGATATAAGCATCTGAATGCAGAGTTCCAAAGAATAGCAAGGAGAGATAAGAAAGTCTTCCTCAGTGATCAATGCAAAGAAATAGAGGAAAACAAGAGAATGGGAAAGACTAGAGATCTCTTCAAGAAAATTAGAGATTCCAAGGGCACATTTCATGCAAAGATGGGCACAATAAAGGCCAGAAATGGTTATGGACCTAACAGAAGCAGAAGATATTAAGAAGAGGTGGCAAGAATACACAGAAGAACTGTACAAAAAAGATCTTCATGACCCAGATAATCACGATGGTGTGATCATTCATCTAGAACCAGACATCCTGGAATGTGAAGTCAAGTGGGCCTTAGAAAGCATCACTACGAACAAAGCTAGTGGAGAGGATGGAATTCCAGTTGAGCTATTTCAAATCTTGAAACATGATGCTGTGAAAGTGCTGCACTCAATATGCCAGCAAATTTGGAAAATTCAGCAGTGGCCTCAGGACTGGAAAAGGTCAGTTTTCATTCAAATCCCAAAGAAAGGCAATGCCAAAGAATTGTCAAAC
>NW_011494935.1:92755-93709 GCF_000754665.1 Bison bison bison | reverse complement strand
CTTTCTAAGTAGATAACTTTAAAAAAAAAAAAAAAACTTTTTATTTTGAATTGGGCTATAGCTGATTAACACAGTTGTGATGGTTTCAGGTGAACTACCTCTTATCATTTCCCCCAGTGCCTGTTACTTTACTTGACCCTAATGGTGAGAATAAAGTCTAAAATCCAGGTCCCCATCCCTGCCTTTCTGGTTTATCTCATTGCTCTTCATCCTATAGGACAGACAATTTCAAAAACAAACTACACATCTTTAATAAATCAGAATATATGAGTATTGGCATTTTCCGGGTTAATTACCTTTCCTATGTCATTAAAATTTTCTTCTTCCCTCAGCTTACACTCAAATTAAAAATACCTCAACTGGATTTTGTTCATATAAAACCTTCCAAATACTCCCTTCTGCTCTCTTAGCACTTGCCAAGATGACCAAGAGAAAATATTACTAGAACAACATTCTGAACTTCACTGATCACTGAATAAGACTCCAGGTGGAGGAAACTTGAAACAATTAAGCTTAAAGGGACCTGACCACCTTCAGAGTTCCTTTTCAGATCACATATGTAAGCCGAAGAATTGAAGCTTTTGAACTGTGGTGTTGGACAAAACTCTTGAGAGTTCTTTGGACTGCAAGGAGATCCAACCAGTCCATCCTAAAGGAAACCAATCCTGAGTGTTCATTGGAAGGACTGATACAGAAACTGAAACTCCAATACTTTGGCCATCTGATGTGGAGAGCTGACTCATTGGAAAAACCCCGATGCTGGAAAAGATTGAAGGTGGGAGAAGGGGACGACAGAGGATGAGATGGTTGGATGGCATCACTGACTCAATGGATGTGAGTCTGAGTGAACTCCGGGAGTTGGTGACGACACGGAGGCCTGGCGTGCTGCGATTCATGGGATCGCAGAGTCGGACACGACTGAGCGACTGAACTGAACTGAACTGAAACAGTCTT
>NW_011494935.1:92308-92655 GCF_000754665.1 Bison bison bison | reverse complement strand
ACTTTTATAGGAAATAAGAAAACAACACTTTCAGCCAGCTTTAAAATTCCTCATGGGTTATACTGGCCTCTAAGACATTTGTAAATCCCCTTTTTGTACTTCCTTGTTCTGTTTCTCAAGAAGCACTTGGACTATTTCATGAGACACACATAACCACGATAAAAACACAGTGCTCTCATTTCCCCTAGCCTGTCCCCGGGTGTGTGGAGATCGCCCCAGCCGTAAGTGCTCTCATTTCCCCTAGCCTGTCCCCGGGTGTGTGGAGATCGCCCCAGCCGGAGCAGAGTGAGGAGTCCAATGTAAATAGCAGACTCCTGCCTCTGTATGTGGCTAGGAGATTACATTTT
>NW_011494935.1:88070-92208 GCF_000754665.1 Bison bison bison | reverse complement strand
CTGTCAAGGCTGTGTATTGTACCCTGCTTATTTAACTTATATGCAGAGTACATCATGAGAAGTGCTGGACTGGAAGAAGCACAAGCTGGAATGAAGATTGCCGGGAGAAATATCAATAACCTCAGATATGCAGATGACACCACCCTTATGGCAGAAAGTAAAGAGGAACTAAAAAGCCTCTTGATGAAGTTGAAAGTGGAGAGTAAAAAAGTTGGCCTAAAGCTGAACATTCAGAAAACGAAGATCATGGCATCTGGTCCCATCACTTCATGGGAAATAGATGGGGAAACAGTAGAAACAGTGTCAGACTTTATTTTGGGAGGGCTCCAAAATCACTGCAGATGGTGACTGCAGCCATGAAATTAAAAGATGCTTACTCCTTGGAAGGAAAGTTATGAGCAACCTAGACAGCATATTCAAAAGCAGAGACATTACTTTGACAACAAAGGTCCATCTAGTCAAGGCTATGATTTTTCCTGTGGTCATGTATGGATGTGAGAGTTGGACTGTGAAGAAAGATGAATGCTGAAGAATTGATGCTTTTGAACTATGGTGTTGGAGAAGACTCTTGAGAGTCCCTTAGACTGCATGGAGATCCAACCAGTCCATTCTGAAGGAGATCAGCCCTGGGATTTCCTTGGAAGTAATGATGCTAAAGCTGAAACTCCAGTACCTGGGCTACCTCATGCGAAGAGTTGACTCATTGGCAAAGAGTCTGATGCTGGGAGGAATTGGGGGCAGGAGGAGAAGGGGATGACAGAGGAGGAGATGGCTGGATGACATCACTGACTCGATGGACGTGAGTCTGAGTGAACTCCGGGAGTTGGTGATGGACAGGGAGGCCTGGCGTGCTGCGATTCATAGGGTCGCTAACAGTCGGACACGACTGAGTGAATGAACTGAACTGAAGCCTTGAAAACTCTTCTGTCCACCTTCTGGCAAACTTTTCAAAATAAGATCATTTACTCCTTTACCAACTGCAGTTTGCAGCAAGACAACACCCCTCTCCCTGTTTTCTGATGACTACCTCTTGAGGATGGAGGCCAGGCCTTGGGGAGGAGAAGAGTGAAATAGCGCTGTGGATTGAGAGGTGACTATGTTTAAGCAAACCAAATAGATGCCAATAGCATACTTACAAATATCTCATCATGAGCACACTTCATCCCCAGAGGGGAAATAATTGAGTTGAAGATCCACCTTATTGATTTTTGTCTGATGCAGTTATTTTGATTTGTGTCCAATTTGTTATTGTTTTTTCACCACCAGAAAGTTTTACTTTGCCAGTATGCTTCACAGGAAAGTACTGAAATCGAGTTGGGGATGTGGAAAAAGGAGTAATGCATTGTTTTATGGTATAACTTTACTGTAGAACAGTAGGTGTATAACTCAATCACTTCCAGGCATTTCTCTTTGAGGGGGAGGGGGTTACGTTTACCCATGGGGATAACTGGTATTTATATGCAAAGTAATTTAAAATAGTTATGACTAGCTTTAAGGCATGCCAGATAACTGCATTTTTTCTAGGGTCTCTCTATTTTTTTTTCTCTCTGTCCTGAATTTTTTTTTTTAAACTGTCTCTAACAGTAAATTTTTCTATGCCTTTTCCTTGTTTGCCTCAAATATTTGTTGAAGAATAGATTTGGATAAACACATGGGCAGCTCTCAGCTTTACAAAGGGAGAGGAGATGGAAAGGATATCCTTGTGCTTGGCAGCCTTTTTCCAAGACTGAAGCTAGTTTCTCTAGTTCTTCTGGAAGATGACTGTCAAAAATAGAAAAGGAGGGACTTCCCTGGTGGTCTCATGATTAGAATGCTGTGCTTCCACTGCACAGGGCATGGGTTCAATCCTAGGTCGGGGAACTAAGATCCCACAAGCTGAGTGGCATGGCCCAAAAAAGGAAAAAAATAGAAAAGGGATTTTTCATAGCTCAAATTTGACCCTCCTTTGGTTTTGGAGGGGGAGAAGGACAAAATCTTAGTTTTAAGTGTCATATGGTATTAAGAAACATTGTAAAAAATTATACGCCTGGGCAGCAAAACCATAATTGATATTTTAGAGAAATTAAATGATTGTTTCCTAATGAATCCCTAATAATACTACTAACAAAATGAAAAAGAGGGACTCCTTGGCAGTCCAGTGGTTTGGACTCAGCACTTTTCATTGCCGAGGGCACGGGTTTAATCCCTGGTCAGGGAACTAAGATCCCACAAGCTATGCGGTCCACAGAAGAAAAAGAAAACTCTGCCATTACAAGCTTATTTGAGGGGTGTGTGTAATATATATATCTATTTTTTTCATTTTCCCTTGATGGTTATTAGCTATAAATTGGCATTCCCCTTGCAGTCGTACATACTGCTGTTAAGTGCTTTCAGCTAGAACGTATCCATACTTGGGACCTTAGCTTTGTTCTTTTCACATTGTGTTAAACTTTTCAGTCAAGCTGGTTTGTGTGTGTGTGTTTAAAATTCTTGCAGCAGAATAAAATACTCTGGATGGTAAGAGAGTATTGCTATTAAAATGCAACTCCAGGCCTGTTGTTCTACCAAAACTCTGAAAAAATGACTGGGCATCACTCCATCATTGATCATGTGGGCTTGTTCACAGCACATCTCAGAGAGACCAAAGGAATTAAAAGAGGCTTGTGAATTGCTCTGAAAGTACCACAAGAACACAGAGTCTTGAAGGCTCTGTCCTTTTTCACCTTTGTACAATATTGATGGATCAGGTGTGCGTGAGGGTGAGGGGGAGTCCAAGACACATGACATGAGGCAGGTTTTTCCTTCCTGTTGCCAGTGACTCTGTTGTAGTAGAAAAGTGAGATGCAAATACCCACTCTTTAATGAAGCATACTTCTTTTCCTTTCTGTTTCCTCTTCTCGAATCTAGTAATGGGGTGGGATTTGGGGAGCCATAAACAGGCAAGGGATGAGAAGATTTCACTGTCATATATTATTATTGCTAGGGCGTCCCAGATGGCTCAGTGGTAAAGAATCTGCCTGCAGTGCAGGAGACCTGCGTTTGATCCCTGGATCCTGAAGATGCCCTGGAGAAGGGAATGGTAACTCACTCCTGTACTCTTGCCTGGAGAATTCTCTTGAGAGCACAGAGCAAGAATTAGAATGCTGCTTTCAGATTCTGATAGGTTACTCCTTGTCCAGTAACCAGTACAGGTATGATGAGCTTACGGTAATGAAAACCTGATGAGGATGAAAAAAATTGCTGAACTATGTTGTAAGAGTGTATCAGTGCAATCAAAGTATAAGTGGGGGTTAATGGTTGGTATTGGCATTAATAGTAATAACTTGGTTCTCAGTTGTCTAACAGCTTCAGCAAATTGAAACCCACTGCTATTAGAGATGGGTTAAGTAATATAAAGATAACTAGGATTGGATGGTCAAAACATGCAGCTTCAGAATCATTCCTTAGTCTTGTGTGACCTTGGAAATCCTGTCACTTTCCCATGTCTGGGCCTCAGTGAACCCATTTGTTAAATGGACTTGAAAAGTGCTTGTTCCAGTCCCCCTCAGGTTGTTGGAAATGCACAGAGGTATTTTTGACTGTCACAATGGTAGGGCACTACATGGCTGGCGTGTAGCTAAGAAGGCAGGCAACCATCTTGTGATGTAGGGGACTTGAGTGCACAGAAAGAGTCTCTTGTAAAATGCTAACGGCACCCCAGCTGAGAGACACTGCAATGGTCTAATCTGAGTTGTATTCAGAATAGTCCATGAATAACAGCTCAGGAGAAATGGGGCTAAGGGTTGGAAACAAGAAACCATTGCCAGAGAACTTCTTGATCTGATTTGATTTTTTAAATAAGGCACTTTTATAGGAAATAAGAAAACAACACTTTCAGCCAGCTTTAAAATTCCTCATGGGTTATACTGGCCTCTAAGACATTTGTAAATCCCCTTTTTGTACTTCCTTGTTCTGTTTCTCAAGAAGCACTTGGACTATTTCATGAGACACACATAACCACGATAAAAACACAGTGCTCTCATTTCCCCTAGCCTGTCCCCGGGTGTGTGGAGATCGCCCCAGCCGGAGCAGAGTGAGGAGTCCAATGTAAATAGCAGACCCCTGCCTCTGCATGTGGCTAGGAGATTAAATTTTTCAGAACAAAATCAAATAATGTTCT
>NW_011494935.1:87370-87970 GCF_000754665.1 Bison bison bison | reverse complement strand
CTGATGAAGATGAAAAAACTTGCTGAACTACATTGTAAGAATGTATCAAGTGCAATCAAAGTATAATTGGGGGTTAATGATTGTTATTGGCATTAATAGTAATAACTTGGTTCTCAGTTGTCTAACAGCTTCAGCAAATTGAAACCCACTGCAGTCCATTGGGTCAGTAACAGTCGGGCCGACTGAGCGATTTCACTTTCACTTTTATGCATTGGAGAAGGAACTGGCAACCCAATCCAGTGTTCTTGCCTGGAGAATCCCAAGGATGGGGGAGCCTGGTGGGCTGCCATCTATGGGGTCCCACAGAGTCGGACACTACTGAAGCGACCTAGCAGCAGCAGCAGCAGCTATTAGAGATGGGTTAAGTTGTATAAAGATAACTAGGATTGAATAGTCAAAACATGTGGCTTCAAAATCAGTCCTTAGTCTTGTGTGACCTTGGAAATCCTGTCACTTTCCCATGTCTGGGCCTCAGTGAACCCATTGTTAAATGGACTTGAAAAGTGCTTGGTTCTAGTCCCCCTCAGGTTGTTGGAAATGCACAGAGGTATTTTGACTGTCACAATGGTAGGGCACGTACATGGCTGGCGTGTAGCTAAG
>NW_011494935.1:86879-87270 GCF_000754665.1 Bison bison bison | reverse complement strand
CAGTACAAGTGTGATGAGCTTATGGTAATGAAAGCCTGATGAAGATGAAAAAACTTGCTGAACTACATTGTAAGAATGTATCAAGTGCAATCAAAGTATAATTGGGGGTTAATGATTGTTATTGGCATTAATAGTAATAACTTGGTTCTCAGTTGTCTAACAGCTTCAGCAAATTGAAACCCACTGCAGTCCATTGGGTCAGTAACAGTCGGGCCGACTGAGCGATTTCACTTTCACTTTTATGCATTGGAGAAGGAACTGGCAACCCAATCCAGTGTTCTTGCCTGGAGAATCCCAAGGATGGGGGAGCCTGGTGGGCTGCCATCTATGGGGTCCCACAGAGTCGGACACTACTGAAGCGACCTAGCAGCAGCAGCAGCAGCTATTAGAG
>NW_011494935.1:81964-85747 GCF_000754665.1 Bison bison bison | reverse complement strand
CTAGGTGCCCATCAACCAGCCAGCATCTAGTGTCCCAGCAATCTGAAGTTCTCTGGTGCAAGACTGAGGCTTGCAAGACACCAAACAGCCCTGCCTGGTTATCTTTTGGCAGGAGTCCTTGCCTATTTCATGAAGATTGCTGTGGTACATGGCAGAAACACAATCAACTTAAATAATTGGGATTCGTTGGCTTGTGTAGTTAGTAAGGATGAGAGGCATTGTGAGATGCAGGGCTCAGGGAAGCCCATCGAGACCCACACCTCTCTCAGTTTGCTTCTCTACTGTCTCTCGCCTCACTGAAGCTGGGCTGTGTGTGTCTGCAATGAGCATTGGTCAGGAATATTGGCTGTCCTGGACTTAGAACTTTCTAGTACCATGGAAGCCAACTCAAGAGACAACAATTCTTATGAATTTCAGCAGATAGGCTTGAGGGAGACATTCTGTTAGGGCTGTACTCTGACCCTGAACCAACTGCCATAGCCTTGGATCTAGAGCTGTCTCACTGGGCTAGAGGCTTAATTGGCACCTCAGAGCTTAGGGGACAGGCGGGGCTATTTCATGGTTTCATCCATGGAAAAAAAAAAGTGTTGGTTATCCAAATCTGTGAATATTCACAGATTAATCAAAGCTAAAGGATTGAACATAGGATATACTTAGGACTAGAGTTTAAAAAAATAGAGAGTAAGGTATAAATAAATGACAGAAAGCTACGTGGAGGGGGTAGGACTTGAGCTGAAGTTGAAGGTTTGGGAGGGAATAGTAGAGGCTTTGCAAGAGCCGATTTTGTCAGGGTCAGTGAGGGGATGGATCTGATGCTACTGAGTATTATCAGAGAAGACACTTGGTCTTATATAGCCTGAATATTTCTAGGTGCCTGTGTTTCTCCTAAGCACATAGTAGATGCTCAGCCATTCTTGTGGTTGAATGCTGATTAGCTATATATTATTGTGGATACTGCCACAGACTTCTATTCAGGCACTGCTTGATTTTTCCTATAAATGGCCACATAGCAAACATTTTCAAATGAGTATCTGAGTATTTCTCAAGTGAGTAAAGGAGCATTTCTGTGAACCCCTGGACTCTGCCGTTATAGTGTGACACCAGCCATAGACAGCAGTAAACAAATGATCACATGGCGTTGTGATAAAACTTCATTTACAAAATCGGGTGGCACACTGGACTTTGTCTGCCATTGGTTGATTCTGCTTCTTACTCATCTCTCTGCTTCCCCTCTAACCAACTCCAAGCCACTCAGCTGCCAGCGAGCTCTTTTATAAGGTGTATTGAGAACATGTTGCTGCTGCTACTGCTGCTAAGTCACTTCAGTCCTGTCCGACTCTGTGCGATCCCATAGACGGCAGCCCACCAGGCTCCCCCGTCCCTGGGATTCTCCAGGCAAGAACACTGGAGTGGGGTGCCATTTCCTTCTCCAATGCATGAAAGCAGAAAATGAAGTCGTTCAGTCGTGTCTGACTCTTAGCGACCCCATGGGCTGCAGCCTACCAGGTCCTCCATCCATGGGATTTTCCAGGCAAGAGGACTGGAGTGGGGTGCCATTGCCTTCTCCATTGAGAACATGTTACTCCCTTGCAACTAAGGTGTGTAGTGGCTGCCATGTTTGTTTTAGATAAAAGGCCAACTCTTTCCCATGTGTCTAGAGCCTGGCGTGGCCCTGACTGTTTGTTGGACCTCATCTCAGGTCCTTTTCCTCCTCAATGATGTGTATCAGCCAATCTTGCCTTGCTCTGCACTTTAGGACTCACACAGCCCTGTCCTGCGTTAGGTCGTCTATGTGTCCAGTGACCTCACCTGGATTGTTCCTTTTGCTTCAGTTCAGCTAGATAGGACTTCCCTACAGGGGCCATTTGTGACCACCCTGTCTAAACTGGGTGAAGCCCCCTTGCCGTTATCTTCTATCTGAATGCTATTAGCTTTTTTCAGAACACTTATCCCATGTGTAATTATTTACTCCTTAGTTTGTTTACTTCTTGTCTCTTCCTTCCATTAGATTGTGAGCTGAAGGAAGGTAGAGACTGTATCTCTTCCATTCACCTTTATGTCCTTAAGGCCTGGAAGTGTACTAGGTATACAGTGAAGTGAAGTGAAGTTGCTCAGTCGTGTCCGACTCTTTGTGACCCCGTGGACTGTAGCCCACCACGCTCCATCCATGGGATTCTCCAGGCAAGAATACTGGAGTGGGTTGCCATTTCCTTCTCCAGGGGATCTTCCCGACCCAGAGATCGAACCCTGGTCTCCAGCATTGCAGGCAGATGCTTTAACCTCTGAGCCACCAGGTCTTTGATTGATTGATGAGAAGACAGGAGTTTTGTTCCTTATCTCAGTCTCACTCAACTTCTGATTAAAAATAGAGCAGTTTATATCACAAAAATCAGGCTGCCTAGAGCTTCTAGTTCTCATGCCAGCTGGTCTTCTGTCTCAGCAATTTGGGTTTATTTTCTAAATTATGATATTGCAAATGGAAAGAAAAAGCTAGAGCTGTGTGCCTACCACCCAGCTGCTACTATATCCATGTTTGTTTTAGATTTTTCTGTCTTATGAACATTTTAAGTTAATTTTTCAAACTTAGACACTTATAACTCAAGTATAAAATTTTTTAGAGCAATTATTTTTTTTTCCTTGGACTTTGTGTCCTGGAGTAGAAATTGTTTTTGAGCATATCCTAGTAAAGACCAGGTCTCTTTTTAGCACACAATTCTAGGCCAGTACATATTCTCTTCATTCTAAGCATAGCAGTTTACTATCTTCTGCCTGCTTTTCCATGAAAATATGAAGCCTGATCATAACAAGGCACAGTTACTTCATTTGGGGGAGTTTTCAGTTTTATTGTAAGGAAGAAGCTGGTTGCCAAAAACCTAAGGTAAGGAAACAGACTGAAATTGGGCATAAAATTTAACTGAGTCTTCTTATAGGCAAGGAAGAAAAAAAAAAACAGGGCTGTCTTTCATGGTCTCATAAAAAGAAACAGCAGCTCTCCAGAAGTCAAACTGTTTTCCTTCTTTAGCAAAAAGAACAACCTTCATTTGTCCAGTTCTTGTGTTTATTCAGCACTTTTGCCATATCCATGGACAGCCTCCAGGCTCCTTATTTCTCCCCTTCCCCCGTTTTCTTGTTTTGAGGCTGCCCTTCGTGATGATTGTCTGGATAAAGCCCTCAGAATGGCCCCTGCTCCTTTATTAGTCCTGGGGTGAGCAAAGAAAGAAGGTGATGTCTGCAGGAGGGTTACTGTAAAGTGCCCCTGGTACCCTCAGGAGGTGATTTTCAGACATTAAATCCTGAAAACTCACAAAGCCTGGCTGAGCCACAAGAGGTCAATATTTAATATTTTCCTCATTTTAGCAGATGGCAGAGGTGAACCGCAGAGCAGCTATGACTCTGACACTCAGGAGCTGCCATCAGAGATTTTGATAAGCCTCAACCTGTCAGTCTTAAGGTTGCTGCCTGTGGAGGCACCTTAGATAAACCCTCTCTTGTGTGCATGGAGAAAACTCTTTCACCACAGGAAAATCTGACAGAGAGCCCCAGTATAACCCAGTGGTGAAGACTTGGGCTTAACTCCCACTGTAGCAAAATACTAGCTGTGTGACCCTGAGCAAGTTACTTAACCTCTGTGTGCTTCATTCCATTTCCTCACCTGTATGTTAATACTATAATAGGAATGTTAATAGCATCACCTCTTTTGAGTTGCTATGAGAACTGCTTGTGAAATGCTTAGCACAGTGGCTAGCATACTGTGGTCGTGGTGGGGGGTTAGTCGCTGGGTCG
>NW_011494935.1:77917-81864 GCF_000754665.1 Bison bison bison | reverse complement strand
GAATCAACTCTTTGCATGAGGTGGCCAAAGTACTGGAGTTTCAGCTTTAGCATCATTCCTTCCAAAGAAATCCCAGGGCTGATCTCCTTCAGAATGGAAAAAGATGAAAGAGTAAAAAATACTATACTATAAGAGTAAAAAAATACTATAGTAAAAAATAATATAATAGGAATGTTAATAGCATCACCTCTTTTGAGTTGCTATGAGAACTGCTTGTGAAATGCTTAGCACAGTGGCTAGCATATTGTGGTCGTGGTGGAGGTTTAGTCGCTAAGTCGTATCCGACTCTTGCGACCCCATGGACTGTAGTCTGCCAGGCTCCTCTGTCCGTGGGGATTCTCCAGGCAAGAATACTGGAGTGGGTTGCCATTCCCTTCTCCATAGCATATCGTAGTCTTGATAGCCATAACTTGACGCCTGTGGCTGCTGTTTGGTGCCCCACCTGCTATTCTCCCCTGCTACTCACTAGTTCTTTGCCTGGGATATTTGTACAGCATGCCTAGGACTTTTCAGAGCACCTTGTGAACACACTGGTTTTCCCCTGGGGTTTTTGGATTTCTTGGTTGAGGACCCACAGTCTTGTCCTTCCACCATGAAGTTACCGTTCACACACTACTGTCCTACACAGCCTGGAGTGCATCCTTTCGTTCCAGAGTGGGACAGGGGCAGACTAGCCGACTTTTCTGGCTTGTCCACTGTTGTTTAGTTCCGAAAAAGGAAGCTGCAGAAGCTTCTTGTCTTCCAGAGGACACACCCTTTGCATCTCCGAGGTTTACTAGAAGGTGGGATCCTGACCTGGCTCCCCTCAGCTTGCAGACCTAGTACCAGCAGAAAACTTCACTTCTTGAAATGTGATGCCAACACATCACTTATAGCATCAGATGCCAGAGATTTTCTCACAGGTGTCCTTGGAGGCTGTTAAAAAAAATCTTGTTCATCACCTCACCTTTTTATTTTCTCTTCAACTCTTTATGCAGGTCCCATACTCTTTGCTGCATATCCCCTGGCAAGTTGACAGCACCATCTAACTTCTTGCTTCTCTCTCCTGGCTTACTGTCTGTTTCTGACAATCTGGCTTCAATCTCAGGCCACCCTGCAGGGGCCCATCCATCATGCCTGCACCACAGGCTGGTGATTCTCCCCAGAACTGGGCTGTTCAGTTTCCATCTGACCAGCCAAGTTCATCTTTTTCTCCTCAAAGATTTCTCCTGTCACATGGCTGCTCTTCTCTTAATCATCTAACCCTAAGTCACCGGGGTTGTTGACATCCCTGATGTGCCCATCATTTAAGGAAACCCAGGTGTCCCAATATTTATGAAAGTTGTTTTGCATAGATGGGCACAATGGAGATGCCAGACTGAGATAATAAAAATACATATATATTGACCTTTGACATGGTTCGAGTGCCTATATTCCTTGGAATTTCTTGTGTACAGTTGGGGAGGGGTAGCTTGTTTTAATGAGGTGAGTCTTGGTGGGCTCCTGGGTGGAGCTGGTCATCAGAAAGACCAAGCCGCTTTTAGCCCCACCCCTGATTCTCCATAGAGGGAAGAGGGGTTGGAAATGGAGTAAATACTTGACCATGCTTGCGTGAGGAAGCCTCCACAAGAATCCCAGTAGATGGGATGTGGGGAGCCTCTGTGTTGGTGAACCCATCTACATGCCAGGAGGCCTGGTGGTGTACCCCAGCTTCACGGGGACAGAAGCTCCTGTTCTTGGGACCCTTCTGGACCTTGCCCAGTGTATCTCTTCTTCTGGCTGTTCATCTGTATCTTGATTCTATCTTTTATTATGTGATAACCTGGTGAACTTCAGTATTTCCATGAGTTCTGTAGCTGTTCTAGCAAATAATGAAAACCCAGGCAGGGAATCATGGGAACCACTGATTTGTAGCCAAGTTGGACAGAAGTTGTGAGTAACCTAGGGACCTACTGCTTGAGATTGAGGTCTAAGGTGGGGGGCAGTCTCCTGGGATTGAGCCCTGGCCTTGTGGACTCTGTGTTAACTCCAGTTAACTTCAGAATGGAATCCAGTTGTAGGACACCCAACTGGAGTCACAGAGAATTGCTTAATGTGTGGAAAACGCATACATCTGGTGTCAGAAGTGTGGTGGTAGTGTGAGCATAAATGAGAAACTCAGAAATATCTTCTTTACACAGAGGCTTTCTATATTCCTTGGGAAATTTGACAGATTGAGTCGACTATTTATGTAAAAAGATTATTTTGTATTATTTAATCCTATATATCAGGTTTATGCCCTATTGTTTGTATTTAATTTTTATTTTTTGAACTTTACTTTTTTATTGAAGTATAGTTGATTAACAGTGTTGTGCCAGTCTCTGCTGTATAATGACTCGATTACACACGTAAATACATTTCTTTTTAATTTTTATACATTCCATTTTTATCTTCTTTTCCATATCTTCTCAGGATATTGAATATAGTTTCCTGTGCTGTACATTAGGACCCTGTTGTTTATCCATTCTAAATGTAATAGTTTGCATCTGCCAACCCCAAACTCCTACTCCATCCTCTTCCAACACGCCTACGCCCCTACCTTGGCAACCTCAAGCCTGTTACCTATGTCTGAGTCTGTTTCTATTTTGTAGATGTTTATTTGTGCCTTATTTCATATTCCACATATAAGTGATATCAAATGGTATTTGTCATTCTCTGATGTATTTCACTTAGTATAGTAATCTCTAGTTGCATCCAAGTTGCTGTAAATGGCATTATTTTGTTCTTTTTTATGGCTGAGTAGTATTCTATTGTATATATGTACTACATCTTTGTCCATTTATTTCTTGATGGACACTTAGGTAATTTCTATGTCTTGGTTATTGTGAATAGTGCTGTTATGAATATAGGGATGCATGTGGACAGATGTTTTCCATCTTTTGAAGCAGTCTACCACCCTGCTTCAACATATTGTCTGGTGATTGAATCTTAAGAATTCTGAAATCTATCATGATTTTCTTACACAGTTTTTGAAGAAAATACCTTACTGTAGGGAGATATTTGCCAACTGTCCTTAGCCTGTGAATCTATATCTCCAAGAAATTGTTTCTTTCCATCCCTGTGAACAACAAGGGCAGGTCTGATTGAAGAAAAAGGTATTTGTTCAAAGATCCGGGTATGGCCCCAGTTCTACCACTTACTCAACAGGTGCTTCCATATAAGTCACTTTCCTTCTCTAGACTTAGTTTTTATCATTAATAGAATGAGAACTGCTGAGACTTAAAGGTGGCTAATGAGCTTTAAATGTGATGATATACTTAGCATAATATCTGACATTTAGTAGAAACTCAACAAATGTGAGTTTTTAAACTGGTCCCATGTCTATTCAAAGAGAGGACTGAATATGACGACCTTTAAGACATCTGCATTTCATTGGGTGATGGATTGATTTATCTTTTAATTTTGAGATAAAAATGAACAACTATTTAAAGAATAAAATCAAACTTTTTTCTCACCAATCAGAATTAACATTATTGCCTAGATGGTTGACATCCCAACATCATTTGTACCTAGAATGATTTGTCTAAAACAATCATGCTGACCTCAATTCCCTTGCCAATATTTTATTTAGGAATGAGTATATTTGGCTTGGGAATTGAGTGAGTAATGCAATACTAGCCTTGAAGACCGGAGAAGGCAATGGCACCCCACTCCAGTCCTCTTGCCTAGAAAATCCCATGGACAGAGGAGCCTGGTAGGCTGCAGTCCATGGGGTCGCTAGGAGTCGGACACGACTGAGCGACTTCACTTTCACTTTTCACTTTCATGCATTGGAGGAGGAAATGGCAACGCACTCCAATGTTCTTGCCTGGAGAATCCCAGGGACGGGGGAGCCTGGTGGGCTGCCGTCTATGGGGTCGCACAGAGTCGGACACGACTGAAGCGACTTAGCAGCAGCAGCCTTGAAGACATAAGGGAAAATTTGTTTG
>NW_011494935.1:77329-77817 GCF_000754665.1 Bison bison bison | reverse complement strand
AGATTGATTATATTCTTTGCAGCCAAAGATGGAGAAGATCTACACAGTCAGCAAAAACAAGACTAGGAGCTGACTGTGGCTCAGATCATGAACACCTTATTGCCAAATTCAGACTTAACTTGAAGAAAGTAGGGAAAACCACTAGACCATTCAGGTATGACCTAAATCAAATCCCTTACAATTATACAGTGGAAGTGAGAAATAGATTCAAGGGATTAGATCTGATAGAGTGCCTAAAGAACTATGGATGGAGGTTTGTGACATTGTACAGCAGGCAGTGATCAAGACCATCCCCAAGAAAAAGAAATGCAAAAAGGCAAAATGGATGTCTAAGAAGGCCTTACAAATAGCTAAGAAGAGAAGAGAAGCAAAAGGCAAAGGAGAAAAGGAAAGATATACCCATTTGAATACAGAGTTCCAAAGAATAGCAAGGAGAGATAAAAAAGCCTTCCTCAGTGATCAATGCAAAGAAATAGAGGCAAACAATA
>NW_011494935.1:70808-77229 GCF_000754665.1 Bison bison bison | reverse complement strand
GTTCTTGCCTGGAGAATCCCAGGGACGGGGGAGCCTGGTGGGCTGCCGTCTATGGGGTCGCACAGAGTCGGACACGACTGAAGCGACTTAGCAGCAGCAGCCTTGAAGACATAAGGGAAAATTTGTTTGTGGACTTTTATTTACTTTTAAAATTTAATTTTTTTTAGACACCATAAATATTTTGTATTGGGATACAGCTCATTAACAATGTTGTGATAGTTTCAGATGAACAGTGAAGGGACTCAGCCATACAAATACATGTATCCATTCTCCCCCAAACCCCCCTCTCATCCAGGTTGTCACATAACATTGAGCAGAGTTCCATGTGCTGTACAATAGATTTTATTTTTGGTTATCCAATTTATATACAGCAGTATTTAAATACATGACCTTCCCAAAATCTTTAACTCTCCCTTCCCTTGTTTGGGGAGAAGGAAATGGCTACTGACTCCAGTGTTCTTGCTTTTAGAAAGGCTTTGTAGTTTATGGGAAAGAAACATAAGAAATTTACCCTTTCTGTCTGCATCACTACTGTTTTTGATGTGACGCCTGGGGTGCTGGCAGCCATACTGTGCCTATGAAGAGTGTCAGCCTGAGGGGAAAAGCTGCCACACTTAGGGTGGCAGAACAGAGGGATAGAACAAACTTGGTTTCTTGATCTTGCTGTCAAACCACAAAGTTAATCAAACCTGAAAACAACCCTACTTTTGAATTTCTACTGAAATTCGAATAAACCAAAGACTTTATTCAGATTCATCAATTTTTCCACTGGTGTCTTTTTTTCTATTCCCATGTCCAGTCCATGATACTACATTGCATGTAGGCCCTTCTCCTTTCTCTCCTCTCCCTTCTGTCCACATTTTTAGAGAATGTCTCTCAGTTTGCATTTGCCTAATGGTTCCCTGTAACTGCATTTGAGTTAAACACTCTTGGCCAGGACACCCAATGAGTGATTCATGAGTGAGAGTATCCCATCTGGTAACACCTGATGTCCATCTGTGTTTCCTTTGTAGTGGTAACTTTGATCACTCAGTTAAGGTGCTATCTGATTTCTCCACTGTACTATTCGATGTTTCCCCCTTATAGCTGATGATAAAGCCTGTGCAAATATCCTGCTCCTCATGGAAATTTCCTAAAGATTTAATATTCATGGATCTAATCTTGATTAACATGGTTGCAAACTCAATTTTCTAGCTGCAGCATGCCCTGCATTTTCACTGTTCAGCCCTTAGCATTGTAATATAATTATTCTACTTTATTTCCCTATCTATATTTTATAGAAATGAACTAATAAATTCTCATATTTTCTCTCAGTGGTTTATAATTTATTTCTGTCCTTAATTATTTTGGCGCCCAAAGCTGCCGTCTGTGCCCCTGTTACATGCTTTCATCACTTTTTCCATATTTCCTTACTTTCTGGCTTGTTCCAGAATATTCCAGGTTTATCTTGTCTCAAACTAGCATAAACCTTGGAATCAGAATCAACCATGGTTTCTTTCAGTGGAGAAGGATGTTACAGACCAAGCTCTAAGTGTTAGATATGCCTGTTACTAGTGGATAGTCTTTGCTTCTTTCAGTTATCAGAATGAACTTTAAGTTTTTTGTTTTGCTCTTCCAACTAGAATTTCTGATTTACTATAGAAAAAAATTGGCCTTGGAGTACAAAATGAAGTAGGGCAAAGGCTAACAGAGTTTTGCCAAAAGAGCACACTGGTCATAGCAAACACCTTCTTCCAACAACACGAGAAGGCTCTACACATGGACATCACCAGATGGTCAATACTGAAATCAGATTGATTATATTCTTTGCAGCCAAAGATGGAGAAGATCTATACAGTCAGCAAAAACGAGACCAGGAGCTGACTGTGGCTCAGATCATGAACTCCTTATTGCCAAATTCACACTTAACTTGAAGAAAGTAGGGAAAACCACTAGACCATTCATATATAACCTAAATCAAATCCCTTACAATTATACAGTATAAGTGACAAATAGATTCAAGAGATTAGATCTGATAGAATGCCTAAAGAACTATGGGCAGAGGTTTGTGACATTGTACATTACATGAGGTGGTGATCAAGACCATCCCCAAGAAAAAGAAATGCAAAAAAGCAAAATGGTTGTCTGAGGAGGAGAGAAGCAAAAGGCAAAGGAGAAAAGGAAAGATTTATCCATCTGAATGCAGAGTTCCAAAGAATAGCAAGGAGAGATAAGAAAGCTTCCTCAGTGATCAATGCAAAGAAATAGAGTCAAACAATAGAATGGGAAAGACTAGAGATCTCTTCAAGAAAATTAGAGATACCAAGAGAACATTTCATGCAAAGATGAGCACAATAAACGACAGAAATGGTATGGACTTAACATAAGCAGAAAATATTAAGAAGAGGTGGCAAGAATACACAGAATTATACAAAAAAGGTCTTCATGACCCAGACAACCATAATGGTGTTATCACTCACCTAAAGCCAGAGATTCTGGAATGTGAAGTCAAGTGGGCCTTAAAAAGCATCACTACGAACAAAGCTAGTGGAGGTGATGGAATTCCAGTTGAGCTACTTCGAATCCTAAAAGATGATGCTGTGAAAGTGCTGCACTCAATATGCCAGCAACTTTGGAAAACTCAGCAGTGGCTACAGGACTGGAAAAGGTCAGTTTTCATTCCAATCCCAAAGAAAGGCAATGCCAAAGAGTGCCCAAACTACCACACAATTGTACTCATCTCACAAGCTAGTAAAGTAATGTTCAAAATTCTCCGAGCCAGGCTTCAACAGTACATGAGCTGTGAACTTCCAGATGTTCAAGATGGTTTTAGAAAAGGCAGAGGAACCAGAGATCAAATTGCCAACATCCGTTGGATCATCAAAAAAGCAAGAGTTCCAGAAAAACATCTATTTCTGCATTATTGACTATGTCAAAGTTTTGACTGTATGGATCACAATAAACTGAAAAGTTCTTCAGGAGATGGGAGTACTAGACCACTTGACCTGCCTCTTAAGAAATCTGTATGCAGGTCAGGAAGCAACAGTTAGAATGGACATGGAACAACACACTGGTTCCAAACAGGAAAAGGAGTACATCAACGCTATATATTGTCACCCTGCTTATTTAAATTATATGCAGAGTACATCATGAGAAACGCTGGCCTGGATGAAGCACAAACTGGAATCAAGATTGCTGGGAGAAATATTAATAACCACAGATATGCAGATACACCACCCTTATGGCAGAAAGTGAAGAGGAACTAAAGAGCCTCTTGATGAAAGTGAAAGAGGAGGGTGTAAAAGTTGGCTTAAAGCTCAACATTCAGAAAACTAAGATCATGGCATCCAGTCCCATCATTTCATGAAAAATAGATGGGGAAACAGTGGAAACAGTGGCAGACTTTATTTTCTTGGGCTCAAAAATCTCTGCAGATGATTACTCCAGCCATGAAATTAAAAGACACCTACTCCTTGGAAGTAAAGTTATGAGTAACCTAGACAATATATCAAAAAGCAGAGACATTACTTTACCAACAAAGGTCCATCTAGTCAAGGCTATGGTTTTTCCAGTAGTCATGTATGGATGTGAGAGTTGGACTATAAAGAAAGCTGAGCACAGAAGAATTGGTGCTTTTGAACTGTGATTTTGGAGAAGACTCTTGAGAGTCCCTTGGACTGCAAGGAGATCCAACCAGTCCATTCTAAAGGAGATCAGTCCTGGGTGTTCATTGGAAGAACTGACTGATGTTGAAGCTGAAACTCCAATACTTTTGGCACCTGATGCGAAGAGCTGACTCATTTTAAAAGACCCTGATGCTGGGAAAGATTTGAGGGCAGGAGAAGGGGACGGCAGAGGATGAGATGGTTGGATGGCATCACTGACTCAATGGATATGAGTTTGGGTAAATTCTGGGAGTTGGTGATGGACAGGGAGGCCTGGCCTGCTGTGGTCCATGGCGTCACAGAGTCAGACATGACTGAGCAACTGAACTGAACTGATACTAAATATAAAATAAAAACTTAAAATATCAATGAAATGGAAAATATAATAGAAAAAAGGGAAATTTGCTTTTTGGAAAAGATTAATGAAATTGATAAATATCTGGCAAGACTGATTACAAAGAAAAATTTTCCGGAATAAAGAATGTTTATCATCAGAGGTTTTAGAGGTTTTAAAAATAAAAACATTTTGCTTTCAGATAAAATGTAGAAGGTCTTACGGGACCACTGTACCCATATAACCTAAAAAGATAACTGAATCTCCCCCAGCATATTTAAGATATGGAAGACTTGCAGACAAAAGTAATCTAAGGAAATTAAATTAAAGACAAGTCTAAGGGATTTCTAGGTGAGCAGATACCAGTGGCCAAGTTCTATGCTACAAAGTCTCCAAGGGGCCAGTGAAAAGCTGAACATCAAGTTTTGCTGAGATACTTGCAAACCTTGTGAGCTGGCATGAATAGACTGAAATCAGAAGCTCCAAATGCAGGGAATTTGTTCTTGCCTGCCAACCTTCCCCAAAAGAGCTTTGCTGAGTGTGTGTCAGGCGCATGGAAGCTGAACTAGAAAGCAGAGGGAGCATTCTGCATCCAACAGTGCTTAGATGGAAAGTCCTACTAGATGGAGTAACTTATAATAGACATGGGACAGAACAAGTTAGTTCTAAAGACATTTGAAAATGTGGAGAGAACCTAACCAAAGCTGTAACTCAGCCACAGTTCAGCTCCAATCTCGATCAGATTGTTAAGGCGGACTCTTCTGTAACTTATTGACAAGGGAAAGGACATGCCTTCACTTGTACAAAATAATATTTACTCCAGGGACTACAATTTTTTTCATTACACAATTGTGGGAATGCAATAAAAAGCTGTGAGACCAGTGTAGAAGCTATATGATTCCTAATTGAGAGGAAATAAAACTGTTAGTGGGAGCAGACTGAGGAATGGCTCAGATATTGGAATTAGCAAAGACCTTAAAATAACTAAGGGCTTCCTTGGTGGCTCAGATGGTGAAGAATCTGCCTGCAATGCAGGAAACCCCAGGTTCGATCCCTGGGTCAGAAAAATTCCCTGGAGCAGGGAATAGTTACCCACTCTGGTATTCTTGTTTGGAGAACTCTATGGACAGTGAAGCCTGGCAGGCTGCAGTCCATGGGGTTATAAAGAGTCAGACAGGACTGAGTGACTATCACTTTTCTTCACTTAAAATAGCTTAAAATATATTAAAGAGATTAGAAGAAAACACAGACAAAATGGACACAAAAAATAGAATTTTAAGAGAAAAGTAAAATTTCTACAATAGAACCAAGTGGAAACTTAAAACTGAAAAATTACCATATATTAAATTAAATGTATTTAATGTATTCAAAGCAGAATGGACATAGCTGAGGAAAAAAATTCAGTTATTTCATCCAGGTCATAACTGTCAAACTGGTTTAAACCAAAAATAAAGGGAAAAAAATTAAGCACAGACATAAATTCTGACATGCAGACAGAAAAAAGTAGGTAGGAAAACAAACATAAAATGATAAGTAATTTTCATCAGAAAACAAATATAAGACAAAAGACAACAGAGTTGACTTCTTTAAGTGCTGAAAGAAAAAAAAATTGGAATTAAAAAAAGATCAAAGTCTGTATAAAGACAGTTTTAGATAAATGAAAGCTGAGACAATATGTCCCCAGCTTTTTAGGCTAAAAAGGAACAATCCATGACATCAGCACAGATCAGCGACACAAATCTTCAGACTAGACTAGAAAGATCAACTATATGCAAAAATGTGAAATAATAGTTTTTAAAGTTAAAAGTAAATTACTGGATATTTTTTAAAAACCACTATAAGAACAATACATTGAGGAGTTCATAATACATGTAGAAATAACATGTATGACATCAATAACATAATTGGAGAGAAAAATAAATATAATTGTACCCCTACAAAGTTTTATATTGCTCATGGAGTAGCAAAACAATAATTCAATTATCTTGAAAAGTGAGGTAAAAATTGAGGATGTTTATGGTAATCCCTAGAGCAGTAGTTCTCTACCAGTGGTAATTTTTCTTCCAAAGGGACATGAGCTACTTTTGGCTATTTCATTTTTGGTTGGGCGAGATGGGGATGTTTCTACTGCCATCTAGTGGGAAGAAGCCAGGGTTGCAGCTAAAAATGCTTCAGTGCATAGAAGGACTCTCTCAATAAGGAAATGTCTGGTCTCAAACATCTAAGAGCCTTGAGGTTGAGAAAGCCAAAATATACAGTGGTCACTGAAATAACCATTAAAAAAGGTATGGGTGCAATGAGGGGGTTGGCTTCATCTGGAATAATAAAAAAACACATGATTAATCCAAAAGAAGTCAGAGTAGACAAAGATGGACAAATAAAAAGATAACAGGCCACTAGACATAGAAGTAAATATGTCAATGATTACATTAGAATTTCTTTT